>NC_088302.1:10598326-10953316 GCF_032854445.1 Liolophura sinensis
GCAAATTCTGCTAATGCAAGTTACCTCCCCTGAATAAATCACTCTAACACAAATTCTTATCCTGCCAGAAGCATTCTGATTGGATTTGAAATCATATTGCAGCAATGATAAAAAAAAAAACAAAGAAAAAAAACAAAAAAAAACAATCGATTTCTTTGAGGCACGTACTGAAGAAATCATGTATTTCATCACAGGTAAAAAATGTTGCTAACCCAGTCTTTAAACATTGTATTATATTTTCTTTATTTTGTCAGTGTCTGACTTACAGTTTTCCCTGTGTGTATGTTAAAGCCTGCACTGTAATTCCGTTCAGTGCTCGAGGCTTTGGTGTTTATAAGTTAAGTGTCATTGTACATAGAGTATACATTCTGGAAATATGCACTGATGTTGTAAACATGTTTACGATCAGACCTTCCTGAATTTTCCTTTATGTTAGTCTGTAAATATGAGCGACAGAGTTGTGAAGATCTCAGTCATTCATTCAAGTCCACTTATGAGCAGTCATTTACTTACGTCCATTTGAGAGCAGTCATATTTACTGTCATTCACTGTGAAGGATTTTGCTGGGTTTGGAGATATCGGCTTTCAACATTAGTCATTCGTACTCGGGGAATAAACATTGTCGGTACTCACTGCAGCTTGTCATTTATCCCTTTATCGGACTGTCATCCTCTGAACTTTGGATTCTACATTTACGTGGACTGACTCCCCTTTGCAAGCTGGAATATTCCATTTGGATTTAGATGCTGTCATCAGTAAAAGACTATATATTTTGTAATTAGTTGTGCTGTTTTGTATGTTATTGTCAGTGTATTATTTGTTTATTTTGTTCAGATATATGTATTGAACTTATTCCAGCTTCTCTGTGTTTCTTTATTTGATCTTGTGTAAGTCCTGCCGCTGATCTGAGAGTTAAACAAGCCAGTTGTTCTTTCATCCTCACTCTTCGATAGTGGTGCCCTTACCAAAGTGTTAGGAAAACAGTCTGCTTACGCAGAATCAGAAAGACTGTTGAGTAGCAGATACCTACCTAGGGCTAGCAGAGCTAGGTGAAGCCTCAAGTAAAATGGGAAACTAAATGGCATGTTGGCAAAGTTTGGAAGGTTGAAAGAGAACTTCCCTGTGTCTTCATAAAGAGGCATAGCCATAATTATCACTGTTCCTGCAAAAAGACCAATAGACATATATGCCAATCTTAACCAGCACTTGTACTAAATTTCATCATCATTGATACAGGCCATTTAATGGCATTTATTATAACACAATATATATGTAGATGTACACACATATCTGGACATATCTGGACACTTAGCATGGATTCTATTTATTGAAAACTTTAAGCATCACAAGTGTGAGCCAATAAATACAACCCCACTTAAATCCATACACTTTAAATCAAAAGTCAAATGGTGTTTCCAAGGCATTACAGTATTCTTGAAATCTTGCCTTTAAACAAAGCCGAGCCAAGAATTGACTTTTTTTTTAAAATTAGGTCATTAGATACATGTAACACTTTAGACCTTCTGGTGGTTGAAAGGCAGATAACTACAGTAGGTATCTTGTAGATCTCTTACCTTCCATAAGGAAGCCAATAGGGTACAGAGGGATCCAAAGACTATACCTTAACCAGGTGATCAGACGAATTTCGAGATTGATGCATTTCAGCATATAGTATGGATACCTGTATCATCAAGGCATAAACAGCCACATAATCAGTGATGAACAAAACCACCTAAAGTAGTACTCGAATAATAAGCACAGTCACCATTTCAAAAATCTCCTGAGTTCATGCAGGTTTAGTTGAGAGAAGGTTGGGGGCTCTCACAAACACTGCTAAGAGACGTGATTTCACGGTAGTTACCGACAGTCATTTACCAGTGTTTATGGCATCCCACACGTTGTCTCGCCTAAACTTGCCTGAACTTACAAAACTCCTGCAATGTCGATTGGGTATACCCTAACGCACATAAAATTTTGCCCACACAACTTTTGTGCATTTTTAGAGGCAAATAAATGTCAGAAATTATTATATTGGGTGCTGAAACTTACAATTTTCCAGTAGAATATATGTTCCAAGCAAACCTCAAAACACCTTTCTAAAATCATTAGAACTCTTAGAATCTGGAAAATGGACAAGTTAGCCATGGGCAAAAATTATGATCATTTAGGGTATGTGCACTTCTGTTCCTAATCTCTACAAATGTTCCCACTAAGTTTCACATTATAGTACCTTTTTTAGAGAGAGTACTAAAATAAATACTACATGTATGTAACATCAATGTGACTAACAGATTGGATTGATCAAAGTTTACACTTCTATTAGTAAGACGTGTGGGTGTAGGGAACTGGGGAACCAGGAGTAAACCACCAAGTGTTGCCAGGCACCACCATCACGGTTCAAACCTGGAGCCAAATTAGCCAGAGATTGATTTGAACACAACCCTTTACTGGCCATGGGCCTGTTAGTCACAGCCAGTCAAAGCATTGGCCAGCTGTGTCAGCAAAGGACTCTCATGGCATTCGTTATGTATTCAATGACTTAATTGGCGTTTTACGCTGCACTCAACAACATTTCACTTCTACAACGGCGGCCAGCATTGTGGGGGAGCAAACCAGCATTGGCTGAGGGGGCAACCCACAACCATCCGCATGTTCTAGCATACAAACGGAGATAAAAGTGGACTTGAACTCAAAGTGACCCCACTGGTGAAAGAGTCTTGGGTCAATGTGTTGAATTAGCGTGCTAACTACCAGACCCTGAATACCTCGGAATAGGTTTGAATCGGACAAATCAAATGAGAGCATAATTTATAAAAATTACACCAAAATCGATGTCGTACACCATAAACGTTCAGAAAGTGATTCCAACCAGACAAGAATTCTTGTCTCCAATCTTTAGCAGACTGTGCTGAAGTGTACTACATGTGACTCACCTAACTATTTCTATAGAACTCCATACCACAAACAAATACCAGATCACAGGTGCATCCTGCAGACGAGGCTCTTGTAGAATCACAATAAATAGGATAAAGTTACGCCCAGTAACCTGAGACAAAAACACACCGAGTAAGATACACTATCTTAGAGTTACCATACATACAGTCAAATGTTGCTTTTTATTTATATAAAGCAGAGCCAGGTGGGACAACCATCTACACGTTGATGACTGACCATCGCATACACGACCAGAGAGGAAGCCAGCATGAGCTGGAACTCACATCAGCTGAATTGTTTTTTATGGATTGGATGTTGGTGTTAATTAACAAGTCATGAAGAGATACTACACATTATTAGTCCTCTAAACAGTGCAGATATTCATGATTGGGCATAGTCAAATTCTGTGACTGACAAGATAGGTGTGCAACATTGCTGAAGTGTTAAGCCATAATCATTTCAAATTATTTTGCTCTATCACTTCTGACACTCATAGAGTTTAAAACCCACATTTGGTGAAATAAAATCACACAACTAACTAGGATGATTTTAAATTAAAATGTTACTTACTTGTAGAAATGGAGTGAAAAATCCTGTTTTGACCAATCCCAGTATAGGGTGGAACACTTCTAGCATAGATACAAGCTGGCACAACATTATCTGCAGCCCAACAAATTCTAGTGCTGACTTTTTTGCTTCTGCAACAAGAGAAAGAAAAATGTATAAATAGAAGGATGCAGGACAAATCTAATCGAGAAGAAGGCATACAAAGCCCATTTCAACACATTAGAATAATGCAATCATTAAAAAGTTGTTCTTAATGCTATTGCTCTTAATGTTCTGCAGGTCAGAAAATTTTTTCTTGTCTTTTTTTTTGTCAGATAACTTACAGTTAAGGTCCGAAAGTTTTTCTCTCATCAGTTACATCCACACAGTCTGAGTTGCTCGTAAGTTGACAGAAGAGGGTGATTACCTCAAACACAAGCATTAATCTTCTTTTGCTAAATAGTAACCCATGACTAAAAACTGCAAATCTAATTTTTTTACAGGAATTTTCCTACCATATCAATCAAGGAATATTCAGTTTAATGTAGAAAACATTTTCCTGACAAGGTTTCCAAAACTACCACATGTTCAAAACTTGCAATGTTAATGTAATAACCCATGATCATCCCTAAACATCAGTAAATCTGAAGACTTTAGGTTTGGTGTATTTCAAAAAGTGCACGTTTATATTTGATGATTCTGAAAAACAAAGAGCTGCAAAGTATACTATTCTGTTCATTTCAGAAAGAAAAAGCTATAAAGGTCAAATGCTCAGAGAAATTGATGTGCATCTTCTAGGTAATCTGTCATGTACGAATAGATCAGTGATTTTTGAATTAAAAACAATTAAAATAATACCTAGTGGTCGAATAGAGCCTCTGCAAGTAGACATGCAGCTCTCTGGTTTTCCACCAAATATAGACTTGTGCACGTTTTGAAATACACCAAAACTATAAAAGTCTTAAGATTTAACTGATCTATATGGATGGCGATCAGACTGACAGGCCAAACAAACTATGCTGACACTTAAAAGGCTATACCCAGAGCTGTCCCAAAAGCTTGCCATTTGCATATCAATAGAACACTGCCACTTGCATTTGAATACTCAAATTTCCACACAATAAATCGCCTTAATAGATGATAATGATCTGCATTAGTGAGGTGTAAAAGAGTGTGTTCTGATGTAAACAAAATGGGCGATGATGTATTTTATTCTTACTCCACCAAGAGCAAATCTATAATGCTGAACTTAATTCTGCTAAACTCGAACAGTTCAGTGACTTGTGTTTGACAATATTTGACAAAAAGGGGTACAAAATAGATTCTGACTGGCTGGTGTGAGAGTGGGCAAGTCCAGGTGATGCCTTGCCTTAGCTGAATTTTAGGTGTGGTACACTTATTCCAGCATGATCAAGGCTGCAATATTTAACTCCGGAAACTGTATGTTCCATCCCTTTTTGTATCCCTTTAAAGGAGAAGCAAAAAAAAAAAAAAAAAAAAAAACCTTGGAATTCTCCCCTTCTCTGGACATACCTTCTCCTAATGTGATGTATTTGTATTGTAAAATAACAAAGATGTATAAAAATCCCACAAACTGGAACATGTTGTAAAAGAACATGTATCCCACACTGATTTCTGGCAGAGCTGAAATTGAAAAGAAGTCAAAATCTTACTGCATAACACACAAACATTTTACTTAGCTGTTTGTTAATTCAAGGAAAAAGTAAACATATAAACTGAAACCTACATGTATGTTAAAGGTAGATGCAAGCCAACAAGTATTTCTGATAGCTTTAGATTCAGAATTCTGACTATGTACAATTCAAAAATAACAGTTTGCCTTCTTCTTAATGAAAATGAGGGCAAGATATCAACACAGTAAAGATTTCATTTGAAAAAAAAGTTTGTCTTCCTCTTGTTAAAGTCTTCATAAAGTCAAAGTCTTCATAAAAGAAGTCTTCATAAAAGAATGGTGAAGTTATAATCTGATTTGAGATCAGAGTTCACGAAAACTTACATGATGCTTCTTTAGATTTCATATGCTTCTCAAACTTTTTCATCATTTCTCTTCCTTCCTCCTGAAAAAAAGAGAAAAAAAATAGCCTAAATCAATTTATAATCCTTTTGATTTGTTTCATTATTTATTTTGTTATTTGATTGCTGATTAACACTATACTCAAGTATTTTTAATTATACAATTAGGGTAAGTTTTACGTGTAGAGGGAGTCAGAGTGCCGGTTATAAACCACTGGGAACTTAATACTGGCAAGTTACTGTCAAATCTTTTCTAAATATGACAAACAGATATTCACACCATATTTACCGCAGGCAAGTAGCCTTCAAAGAACACTAGAGCATGCACATGGCCACATGAGCATCGCCGACTGCTTTAAGTCACCAAAGCCTCACAAGCAGTAAAAATGTAGAAATGTACAAATTCCCTGTCCAAGACTGTGTTCTAGAGATTGAAAGACAAGCTCCTCTAATCACTAGATCACAGCCCTCTCCAATAAGCCTGACATTCTTTCTGGTACAACCTGCATCCACACAGTCCATAGATCCCATCCATAGGGAATTTTGAACATGGTTCTTGGGTCAAGCTACCTGGGGGTTTTGGGGATTGGCAGGTAGTGCAAAATGATTAAGAAGATGACAGTTCTGTAAGAAGAGTCTGGTTGCACAGGCATACACCCATGACCAACAGTTTTGAAGAAATTGGGCACAAAGGCAATGTTAATGGGATAACAACAGAAGTCTGAAGTGGGACGCATTATGTCATTTCAGTGAAGCTGGAAATTCCACCCCAGCGTCAACAGTGCGAAAAATACTCCACAGATGAAACTGCTGAATGCAAGATTTTCTGCGTCACGCAACAAGACTTCTGATGGGCAAGTCCTAATTCACACTACCATTTTAAAAATATATAAGGAATGTTCCGAACTGCAAAATTGCATTTTCTGGTAAAACTACCAATAAACATACATTTTCTGACTCCTCGTCTCCAGATTCATCTTCAAATCCAAAATTGTCAAAGTCAATTTTCAGCCACGGAAGTTTGACAGGTTTTTCTGTTAGACGAGGCCATATTTCTCCAACTCCCTTCTTTTGTATATGAATGAGCACATCCCTGTCTGTGACTCTGTATTTGGAATTCTGAAAAAAAAAAAAAAAATCATCACAAATTTCATTACAACACACGTTTATTTTCTGGAAAGGTGGAGAGGGCTTCTTCAACCATCAATGTTAAACATGTACATTATTCATTGCTTATTTACATGTCGGTAATTGACTAAATAGTGAAGAAAAGGTTGTTTCTAACTCACAATGAACATAATTTATTTTAGTGTAGAACAGCGGTTTAAATAACACTTCATGTACATACATTCAAGCCATACTAAAAAGGTATGTTCAAAACACAAAGTCAACAAAACATGTCATGATAATTTATCAAGCAAATGAATTTTGTTTTATCCCAAACCTCACTGTCCACGGGGTGGTAAAAGCTCAGTTCAAATTCATACTTATTCGTTCCTCGTACTCCCAAACCTTGAGAGACAAATCTGACCTTATCTTCAGTGATATCAAGGGTTTCAATCTGGAATGAAAATAAACATATCCTATTAACCTGCAGTTTTTGGCCGAATCTTGAAAACTACATTTTTGACTTTACTTAAATATTCTCACTAACAACATTAATAATCTTGATGTTTTTAAACAAATAAACTACCAGAACTTCATAAATCTCAATGGTACCAAACTGCTGTCACCAGACAACAATTCTGAAAGTCAAGCAGGTCTGATATTTTTTGCACCTGTTAACCCTCACGTTAGTTCAATTAAATAAAATGTGGAGGTCTACTTTGGAAAATTTCTGATATTTACTTGCCTTCACCTTTAATCATTTAAATTAAGAAATCCAGTCGGTTCATTCAGCAAGGAGCTTTACAAGAAGAAGTGGGCCTATAAATCCACTCTAAAACAGCAGAATATTGTTGAAATCCACTAAATATTTCCTTCTTGCTTGTCACAATAGCTTTGTGCAGTTATGGTGAGTCAGGTATACATGTACTAAAATTCTGAAACTATATACCAAAAGATATGGAAATCAACCTAACAAGACAGGATCAGGCAGCCAGTCTTAAATGACAAGTTTAGCAATGGTTTCATCAGTCATCACGGAGGTAGAAAGAACCATCTGACCATCAGTCAAGCAAGAAAAGCAACTCTAAAAATTTTGGTCAAGGCTTGCAGCTATCGTGTGCTCAACTGTCTCATTATCCATGTTTTCTGCCCATGGCTCCAGATATAACTCAGATTTTGGATGCAACCAATGGCGTCTGGAGTACACACAGGGATCTTCACAAGAGGAAATTCAAAAGTTGATCGGATTTTCAGCACGTCACTACACAAAATGGATTTAAACATGTACAATTGATTGAAAGGATTGTTTTCACCTCATTCTGCACAAGAAATCAATGTGTGCAGCAATTTTGAGGTGGATTTAACTTCCACTTCTGCAAAGCACTTTGTGGAGTGAACCGACTGAATCTTTTTTAGATCATTGAATAAATGGTGAGGCAGGTAAATACCAGAAATTATTGAAAATAGACTATTAAGGAAACTAACCTCTGTATGTGTGTAAATTTAACCCTTACAGTACTGAATGAAACACATTTAGAGGAACTGGACAGGGCATAAGAAATATTTCCACCAGAGAATCCAGCTAGATGTATTTCATAAAGGGGATGAGTTGACAGTCTTGCCAGCATGTTGAAAAGTACTGGCACTGCACTGGGTTTAAACTAGAGGCAACACATCCGAAACTAAAGAAAACTGTGCTTCCTGACTTTAGTTTTGAACCACTGCTTGAATATTATTGTCACATGCATTATTCATTAGTTGTATATATCATCTATTTTAGCACTCTGAATACATATCAAATGTTTTGCAAGTTGACAGAACAGAAGACTGTTTCCCCAGCATTACTTCCCTGCACCTTGGAGATTACCATGGTTACGAAATGTTATTCCTGGCCGTGTTGCTAGGTTAAACTTTTCGTACATTGTACAGAAATATGTATTCTGCATGAGTTGGTAAGGCATAGTAACAATCAAACGTTTGGAGATTTTTTTTACTTGAAATTGATCCATCTACTAAATAAACAATAAGGAAAATCAATCGGCTTGCATAAACTAGAAAAAAATAAACCTGGTTGAATCCTTCAGCTAGAGCGAAAAAATAAAACAGAGTTCACGTATGTAGAGCTGTTGACAACAAGATGTGACACTTCCAGACCCAAAAGCAAAGATGATCAAATGGCAAATTTGCGGAGAATTTGATGAGTCTCGGGCGATGTTTAGAACCCACGCATGGTGAGGCCTCGTCTTGTTCATGTTGTTGTTGTTGTTCGAGAAGCCGAACAACTTCTAGTCGTACGGCATCGATACGCGTTGCTGATATCTTCTAGTTCAATATTATCAGTGACATGCTACATCATGTGTTATCACGTCCACTTACTATTGCTTCCTTTAGGTCGATTTTCAAGGATATATGATCTTTTTTCTGGCCCCAGTAAACGAACGGACTCAAACTGTCAGCCATTTTGTTTGGCATGAGCATGTTGCTGTTATCAACCCGCCTTAATTCGTTAATATAAAATTTTCTTTTTCTTACCAAATTTTACCGGTAAAATATAATTTGAAGTTCTTAAGAATTATTTAGATTATAATAAGCTAAACCCAAATTGACCAATCCATGAGTTAATTGAAAATTTTCTTCTAAACTTCTGTGTTTCCGTCTGCGCGATTCGCATCGATGCGCATCGAGTTTAGTAGTGTTGTATTTCCGCACTGCCTGGGGCCAAAGGGAGAAGTGACATGCGAGTTTCACCGCCTTATTTACTCAGTACTGTCTGGGAGCTATGATGGTTGCACCACGGTCTCACATGTATCTCGGAATACCTTTACGACGGCGGATTACCTATGAAACCCAACGAGTGTCCAAATCGCCTTGCCGTTGGAATGGACACTAAAAAGGAACCGATTGACGAATTTTACGAAATAGGCGAAGATTTGGGCAGGTGAGTTTTACCGATATCGTCTCGAAAAAAAAAAAAACAAATGCTAGAGTTGTTGATTTGTTCGTGCGTAGCCAAACTCATACAGTAAAAGATGTTCCCAAAGTATTTTCGGATGTCAATCTCAAATTTACGAAAGACACGTCCGTGTTGTGTACTGAAGTGAAAGCCGGGTGAACTAAGAGAAATAAGTACCACGCGTTCCTTCTGTGTAATAATTATAATAATAATAACAATACAGTAATAGAATTGACAGTGACTAGTAGGCCTATATATATATTTATGTGTGTCAGTTGAAAACTTTACTGGGTAAACAGGGGTCTGTGGTTAGCGCGCTAGCGCAGTGTGATGACCCAGGAGCCTCTCACCAATGCGGTTGCTGTGAGTTCAAGTCCAATTCATGGTGGCTTCCTCTCCGGCCGTGTGTGGGAAGGCAGAAACCTTCTGATGGTTGTGGGCTTTCCCCTGACTCTGCCCCGTTTCCTCCCACCATAATAATGCTGGCCGCCGTAGTATAAGTGAAATATTCTTGAGCATAGTGTAAAACACCAATCAAATAAATAAATAAATACTGGGTAGGAATGAACTACTACCTGTTCTCTGTGTTCTACTTCTAAATCAAAAATAGTATATACATGTAGGATAGAGTATGTTACCAAAGTGACCTCTATAACAGTTTAACTGCTAAATGATACTGTTTTTAAGGTCTTTAAAGAGAAGCTAGGGCTGAATGAAGAATTCAGAAACTTGTTCAGATACTAGTACGATGTTTACCAAGTGCAAGTAGTAAATGGACACTGAATTATGATGTGTCTTCAAAATTTGGCAGTTTCTGTGCAGTTTGCCTCATGCAATTTGAAAATTTACTTGATATGACATTAAACAACACCAGAAGCATTTGAATAAAACTTTATTTCAGTTTATAAATCAGCAATGCATGGTGTTCAAGATTGTATGATTGTACATGTAACGTCATATATAGGGCCTTTGGGAGACCCTAGTTCACGGGAGTTTCGCGAGTGGGTGCTTGCACATATACCGGAAGTTGGGGTTAGAAAACGCCCCATTTACCCAACGCTCATGCGCGAATGCCGTATACCACCAGGGTTCTAACCCCAACTTTCAGTATATGCTCAAGCGCCCCCACTCCAAACTCTTGGGAACTTGTCTCTCATAGGCCCTATATTTTCACCGCTTAAATTCATGCTATCTTCAAAAGCTTGCAAAAGAGGTGTAGATAACATGCTAATTGGTTGTAATTGGTGAAAATCAGCTTATCTTGATTTTTAAAAATGTTTTAACCTTTTTTTCTTTTTTTTTATTATAAAGTCTTTGGAAATGGAACACCTTTTTTACCTGTTTATGAATTTGTGAAAGGAACATATTATAATCATTGTTGTGTACAGGGCAAGGTTATTGATTTATACGATTGATGTTTTACGCTGTACTCAAGAATGTATGACAAAGTTGTTGACCTTTAGTCTTAATTTTAATAAATTAAACAATGACTGGTTTAGAACTTAAGGATACAATATCTGATTGACGTTAATGGAAACTGTAGCTGTATGCATTTATAAAGCTGTAACATACACTTTACAAGTTCAGATCTTAATGTTTACTTTGACAGTACCAGGTATGCAAATTTAGTCTTGTACGCCGTATACAAAAGTGAAGGGGAAAACTGATACTTGTGTCAGTGATGGAAATGTAGGCAAATTTGCATTTGGGGTAAACACTGTCATGACTGTTTTCCCAGAGACAACTGGGAAACCGTTGGGGGGCATATATTCAGCTTATCTCGTTGTGGTTGATTGATTTTCTGTCACAGTCCAGTGGGCCAGGGTGTCTCCTGGTGGACAGAGAGGCATATTGTGATCTGCACTTGTCCATAGACTGTCACATAGGCCATACTGTAGGCGGTCCAAATGTCACATCTACTCATGAACACATGAACACATAGCTTAACCTCTTTACTGTCTAGTTAAGCCGATATATGCACTACATTACAGGTATTTATTAAATAATAAAGATGGTCAGACTAACTTGTTTAATAATTAACATACATTTTACTGTAGGAAGATTGCAGGTTGATACATGTAGTTATACACACTTTGATATAAAAATTTTAAAATATATTCACAATTAATGATTTATTCCATGTCTTTTCCTAGAAAAGTTAATCCATAGTTCTGGTTATACATTTTGAATGTGATTGATAACAATGTGTTATGTACATGTATAGAGTAGACTACAGGTATAACTATTAGTGCATGTACCATTTGCAGTAATTTCATTATTGATTGCACATGTGCATCATTTTCACATTTCCAGTGTGGATGTTGTAGTTGTATACTTTAGCTTGAGGTGAGTGAGGAACTCATGTACATTTGCCTACAGTCATCTATATCTAGCATTTTCTGACTACACATGTACAGGTATAGTCTGAATAGTAATATATATATAATTATATATATGAAAATGAAAAAAAAGCAAAACAGAAATTTCTTGCATTATTAAATTCTGAATGCAGGTTTGAATTTGCACGTAAAAAGTTATTTTCAAGTAAATTAATGTACACTATACAACAAACGTCTAAATTCCTCTGGAACAAAAGAATGTTAAAACAGTGTGACTGTATTTTGTGCATTCTGATATCTTCATCTTCTCTGTGAGATATTGCTTTTTTTTTTGCCTGATATAACAATGCCCAGGAAGATGCCAATTGAATTGCTGTCTGTCCACAAATGTAGATGTGCTTGCTCACATGAATTCAATGAATAGCCTTATCTAGATTACAAAAAAAAAAGTGGACTTGGGTATTCGCTAAATTAGCGGTGGTAATTCATTATTCCGACCGGATGACTCTCATTTATGTACATCGTATATTACCATGCACATACCACACATGTACATATAACTACATATATGTACATGCGCGTACATTTCCATATATACTACATGTATATGTAGACTAGAGTGTTACTGTAATGAATGCAATCAGGAATCTTGACTTTGGAGATACGGGTAGATGTCTTGCACTCTACGCGTGACATGAACCACATGCCCTCTACATTATGATTTATCAGGTGTTCATGTTGGAATTTCAGTGATGCAGATACGCATCTAGATGTGTGCTTGTTTCTGTCTTGTTCTCATATTTGCATGCTTACGTGTACATATAGTATGTTGCACATGAGCCTAATAATGCCTTGATGTCATGAATAACAGATTATCATTTTTAGTCTCTGGTAAAAATTGTTGTTGAAAAAAGCATGATTCATGCGTGGGAATTTTCCTTACTTAGTTGATTACAGACTGTTTTGTTTATAATCTGAAAAACAAAAGGCAACTGATATCATGTGGACAGGACATATCACTAATATGATTTGGAGAAAGGGTAAGTCTTTTTCGGCCTTTTTTTTTGTGAGAATATTCAGATATTTCTCTGACCATCAATATCCATGCCTCAAAGTACATACATGTACATGTACAACTTGTACATTTAATTTATGGATTAATTTTGAAAATGTACAAAACAGTAAACAGCACATGAGTACACATGTACATGAATGTCAAAGAGTAGACGTATTCATGCTCCCAAAACCAGTACATGACAATCTGTGTGAGTGGACAGGTAAATTTCTCAGGCTTATGAGTCGAGATTTCTGGTGTTAGCTTTCAAACCATGACAAAGATGCGACATACTGCAAAGTGTAAATGTACATGTACATGCATGTGTATACTGTATATATTGTAATTATTATGTGAAAGGCAGTCTACAGTGTGCAGTTTTTGTTCCTTGTCACCGTTGACTCTCTTGGTCCCTTTCATACTGTCCTTGTGATGTACTTCAGCCGTCTCCAACTTGACACCTATCATAATATATTGCCCACACAATCTGGGTTGTTGTCTTAATACTACAGATAAATATATTTGGCCTGTGCTTTTATATCCCATTTTACGGATTTAATATTTAAACTTTATTGGACCAAAATTTTTGGTTGATGTGATGGTTTAACAAGAAAGTTTTCATAAAATTCCTTTTGTTCACAGATGTGAAGGCTCTCGGAAAGCATCATTTTAAGTTCCATTTTATAAAATTTCTGTATGCTCACTCACAATGTTGCCTGTAACCTGTACATGATCAACTGTGAACAAAGGGCATATATTAATTTAATTTAACATATTTTTCTGACTGTCATGAAAAGCTGTTTGATTCATTGCTTTTGACCATGAATGAGATTAAGAATGCTACTTTATTGTTGCTCTTAAGCATCATTACAATGACCTGTACATTGTATGGTGATTTTATTGGCATGTTCACGAGTATGATATCGTTTCTTAAGATTTATTTTTTAATTTATTTGATTGGTGTTTTATGCCGTACTCAGGAATATTTCACTTATCTGACAGCAGCCATCATTATGGTGGGAGGAAACTGGGCAGAGCTCGGGTGAAACCCACAACCATCCGCAGGTTGCTGGGAGACCTTCCCACGCACGGCTGGAGAGGAAGTCAGCATGAGCTGGACTTGAACTCGCAGAGGCCGCATTGGTGAGAGGCCATTACGCTGCGCTAGCACACTAACAAACTGTCTTAAGATTTTAAGATGGCTTAGTTTATAACTTAATATAAGCACATTTTTAAAATTTGTGAACACTTCATGGCAATACATGAATTAAGTAAACATAACAGTTGTAGGTTTAGGGAGGGGGAGGGAAGACAGAGCAAGGTGTTGTTTATATTTTTCGTTCAGCTTTCATTATTTTCTATGTGTTGAAATATTTGTCGCAATTTTAATATGGAAATCAACATGTTGGTAAAAAAAAAACAACAAATATTTCAGGTTTTATAGCAGATTTTCTAGAAGATTCCCTCATATTACTGTGAGTGGCTGTGAAAGGCATTCTTGTGTGTGTTTGTGCCAAGTCATGCGGTATAGCAATATGAATGTATATGTATGTATGTATGCATGCATTTGAAGGGCTGAAAGAATTAGTCATATAAAGAACTTATTTGTTTGGCTGTCATCTCAGTTGACATTCTGGAGTGCTTGGATTGCATAAATGCATTCAGGTATTATTTTGTTGGATTCGTTGTCTTTTGTTATTTATTGTGCATTTTCAGTTCTACTGCAGATCAGGTTTTTAATCTTATTCAAGAACTGGTCAAAGGTGAAGAGTGAAGGGTGTTACTTAATGAGAAGAAAGAAAACTTTTTAGATGTCATAAATGTGTTGGTGATGTAAATCTATGATATGGCGACCTTTTGGTCTGCAAGACATACACCCACATTTCATATATATATATATATATATATATATATATATATATATATATATATATATATATATATATATATACATACCAAAGTACCGGACTAAGGCAGTACCAAACTACTTTGTCAAATGGATATGGATAGTACCATGGCACTTGTCATGTGGTGGATTTTCCTTATGCAATATGAATACTCTTCTGTCTTTCAAATCTTGACATCCATCGCCCACCCACACAGCTGTCGTAAATTGTCTTAATGATGAGCTTCAGTATTCACCAACAATAAAGTGGCGGTTTGTATAGTTACTTATTTTGTTTATTATGCGAGGCAACTCGTATGTTAGATTATAATAAATGTTAATTCTGTATGAAAGCTCAGTAAATTTTATTAGCTTAATACAACTATTATAAAACCTTGAAGTTCCAATTATGATGGATGTGTCATGTGTGTATGCAAATCAGCATAAATGCGAGGAGGGTGGATTTTTGAGCCAATTAAAGGCATGTATGTGCAAGTTAGTGTATCTGCCTGTACCATTAGACTATTCGTTCAAGGTAATGTTATACAGTAGTACACATTAGCTAAGCTATACATTTTACCGTATACCCTAATTCCTCAACACTTTCGCTTATAAAAGAACAACTTTTAGTGCAATTTGTGCAAATTTTTAGTTTGATTTTGGAGGCAAAATTACATTCGTTGGATTAGCTCATTTCAGGGCTTCACAAAAAGTATAATTTCAGTCTACATAGAGTAATGCCCTCAGAATTAACATGATTAAACACTTTGCAAACATGCAAAGAGTTTGAAGAATTGTGTGTACCCTTTCAGTTAAAGTCATGCAAGTCTTTGTTAGAAATAAGGTATGCTGTGGCAGTATGATTGATAGCCATTTCTACTGTATCTCAGTGTACAATGTGTTAGGTAGAATTTGCGCCCACCCTTTGTGGCCTGTAAAACTCAGGGTATAGTTATGGAGATCAGATACCTGAGGCATTAGATCACCCTTATGGGCTACAAGAGTGAGGCTTCATGGTTTGATCAGAATGCGTATGTAAAGCCTGTAGTATATACAGTACATTTACATATACCATCCAGTATGTGCATTTGCAAGTGCTTTTCGTCATCATTGTGGAGTTTCTTAGGTGCCCGAATTCCTCAACTACTTTGTATTGGCCTGGCCAATTTCAGGGCCATCACAATTTGCTTGAATAAACACCTTGGGAACATGTGATAAGAATTACAGAACATGGATGACCGTAAACTGCTAAATCAAATAGATACATCTTTGTATTTATTGTGTTGTATATAGATCTGTCATCCAAATTGTATCAGGTCTCAAATGTGGCACTCTGCCTGTTTTTCAGCTGCGTATAGATGTAATGTCAGCATGATGCATCTTGCACAAAAGTGTAAACATTACAAAATGCATGTTTTGCACTGCTACAAAATTTTATCTGTTTAGAACTGGTATTCAATTTTCAACATATAAATGATTGTTTGTTGTATTTTATCCACTTTCATATATTGTTGTATAATGATACAAATGAATTTTGAATCATTTTACACCTTTAGATCATCTTTTGTTGAGATCATCACCCTAAAGATCTCAAAACAGGAAACATTTTGAACAGTGTACATGTTTAAATAATATATGCTCCATACCTTTTTGTTAATTCACTTCATCGTGCTTAGTTCAAAAAAGCTGCAAAAAGATGCCTAGATGCACATCGAATGCACATATGTGTATGTGTATTGGGTGTGTATCTAGGCATCTTTTTGTGCATCTAGGCATCTTTTTTGTGCATACAGGCCTACTTATACATGTATATGCATACACCCTTAAGTAAATGACCTAAAATTCTGTCCAGAACTAAATCTGTCATTTTTATGATTTTTGAATGCTCTGTTGGTCTTAGAAAGGTGTTGTGAGGTTTGTTTGAAGGTAGGATGATATCCCACTGGAAAAATGTGATCTGCAGCACCAAACATAATATTTAATGATATTAATTAGCCTCTAAAATTACATTTTTGGGGGAAAAATTTTAGTACATATACATGTAGCTGCTCTTTAATTATATAGTGTTACATCTTTCAGAAGCATGTACTTAGGGTTAAGCAGCTACCCATCACTTGGACAAGTGAAATAAAAAATTGGTTCCATTAGGACACCCTGTTTTTGGCGCTTTTAACATTGTAGTGATGAGGGAAACTGAAATCTGGACAACCTGCTATAACAAAATGGCTCCCAATAGGGGATGTTTGGACCCCGTCTTTCACATTTCTGGCTAACCCTCTGAGCATACAGTGTACATCTACATATACCATAACTTTCAAAAAACAGACTGGCACAAGAAAAAATGTTTGCTGTTTCTTCAAATGTTGTTTGCAAATAGACGCATACAGTACATGTATGTAAGCTACTACAGCCCTGCAACTGGTTATGCTTTGCGGTTTAAGACTAAGCGTGCATGCAGCTGTAGGTTACAGCAGATGATCATCGCTCATTATCTTGTTTTTTATATAATTTTTATCCTGTTACGCTTCACTGACTCCAATCATCTCATCCACAATTAGAACGCTATATTAAATTACCAGCCTGCGCTCTTTGTCTAATTGCTCTTTGCCAGCTGGCTGTTTATTTGTAGGTAAGAATCTAGCCTAAATTTACAAACTTTCTGTACCTTGGTGTACTGAACTTGCATATTTTATGAGCACACTTTAACCTGCTGTTTTTTCTTTATTTCTTTGATATATTTTATAAGGTATTTCACTTAAAATTTGGTATGTAATACTAAAAATGTACATTTAGAAGCGCATAAAGACCTCACAAAACATCCTACATGTGAGTGGCCCTATAGGGTGGATGAATCAATCAGACTCAAGTAAAACTTGATTGTTCTTGAAACCTTCTGATTTTTAAGTGAAATGCAGTACATTTATATTTTGTTGTATAAACTGTTTTTATCTGTTATCATGGACAGCAGTGTTACTTTATTGGGTGTATAAGAAAACTACATGTTGTGTGGTTCAGCATAACATAACAGTCATAGTAAACATTTCTGGGGCATGGAAGTGTGTGTTGGGGGAGGGAGTGGGGGGAGAGACACTCCTGTAAGTTTATAGGCTATTTAAAATATCCACTATTTAGATAGTTGTTCTCACCAATGCGGTCGCTGTGAGTTCAAGTCCAGCTCATGCTGGCTTCCTCTCCGGCCGTAAGTGGGAAGGTGTTCCAGCATCAAGCGGATAGTCGTGGGTTTCTCCTAGGCTGTGCCGGGTTTCCACCCACCATAATGCTGGCCACCGTCATATAAGTAAAATATTCTTGAGTACGGCGTAAAACACCAATCAAATAAATAAATAGATTTAAATAGTTGTCACTTGGGTGTTCATTCATGAAACTGAAAAGAATGACACATGCGTGTGGTTTAAACATTTACACTCAGAATTCAAATCCATTAGGAGCTGTTGAGCAACTTAGTCCTGGCTTTTTATCCTAATCCGCGCTAAGAGCTGCTTAGGCGTGTTAGATCTGTTGACCAAAACAACCATAAACAATGTATACACATATATGACTCAGGTCACTCGTGTCTAAGTATAGGACCTGGATTTAATTGTTTTAATAATCCCTTTGTGGCCATACCGCTGACCTGAGGATGAGGTCAGACTTACCTGTGTAATACAGGCACAGCCAAATCTCACTGTTCTGTGTTATGAAATGATGTCCTGTTTTGATTTCTGAGGGAGACATGTACAGGTCAGGTAGTGATGTCCTGGATTATATGTACTGTGTATTAGGGATATGACATCTATACTAAACGACAGGGCCAAATACAAGGGCATTTTGATATAATTTTAAATAGAGGCATCCAAATTACAGCAAATGTGCATGTTAAGAATTCCTTATATTCATGTAAACTAAATTCTCAAAAATGTATAAGTAATATTGACAGTATCCTTTATACTTGTACATGTACTTCCGCGGGATAGATCAACCCTTTTGTGACTTTGTTCCCGACAAGCATTATTTTCTGTAGATATGTTTACTGTAAATATACTTATGGTGAATAAATACAATAAATAAGTATAATTTTTGCTATGCAAGACATTATTAAGTTAAAATTTCTTAATGTGAACATATTTCAGCCTAAATTAGCCTATTAACAGTGTGTCCAAGTAAAAAGCTGTATTTGGTCTTTAAGGATGACATACACGTGTCCATGTAATCATGCAATGCATGTACAGTACTTGTACCATTATTTGGTTTGTCCAGCTTTGTTTCCTCTCTTAAACTGTAAGAGCTGGCATTGCATGTTCACATTATAAATGAATGTATGATTTATAGACTAACACTGCTTAAGCAGCATTGTGGTGATTTATGTTATAAATTGTAGGTCAAAGTGATACGTGGATGTATCAAACATTGTAAGTCTTCAACCTTTTCAACCACTGAGGACCTTTTTTCAGTCAGATTTTTACATAAAATGATGCCAAAAATAATTTTTTTGTGTCAGTAAAGATGTAAGTTCTGCAAAAATATTGGTTGGACAGGTGGTTGAAGAGGTTGAAGAAAAAGGGTAGATTTGCATGCTGTACTGTACATGTGTCTGTACCCTAATAGCAGGCATGAGCGTAATAAGTGTGAGTACGAGGCCCTGGAATCTAGCCAAATTCCCGAGATTCACTATGGCATACCTGAGAAACACTACATATCGATGTGTACATGTTGTGTCAGCATGCCCTGCAGAAATAATTAACGCAATGATGGTTATCGTAGCGATTTTATCATAACATTAAATTACAGTAGCTGGAAATGCCTGCAGACACTTTGTCCATGTGTACATGTGTACCTGTGGACTTCAGCAGATCTATATGCGATGTGTAAATGATTATTACCGACATCACACTGGATTACAGACATCAGATTGTGATAGTCAAACATGCGTTCATGCACAAACACATTTACTTCTGCATGATCAAGTTATATGGAATGCTGTAAACCTAAAAGTTTGTCCACAAAAGTGCATTTTTGGGGGTAGTTAAATGTCACAAAATATTATTTTAGGGGCTGACACTTACAATTTTCTGGAGTATACCCTCTAACCAAGCCTGAAAACACCTTTCTTAAATAAATAGAACTCACAGAATTGGAAAAATGGGCAAGTTAGTCATGGACAAAATTTATGGTCATTTAGGGTACCTGTTGTTATTATCACTTCAGTGCTGAATCCGGAAAATTATGCATTCAGACAGATTCCACATTATTACACATAAAATGACAAAGTATCATTTTACAAGTGTATGTAAAGCCTTTAGCTACATGTGTGCTCACATAGACCTAATATTGATTGATTGATTGGTTGGTGTGTTATGTTGTGCTCACAAAATTTTCAATTACACATACGTGTATATTCTACATGACCTAAAAATTTGACTACAAAACAGCTTTTTTGGAATCAAATGTCAAGAGATAGTACTTCTGGTGCTAAAGTTTACATTTTCCCAGTAGGATATAATCCTACCTTTCAACCAAACCTCCTTTGTAAAATCCATAAACTTCTAAAATCTTGAAAAATAAGGAACTAAAGTCATGGACAAAGGTCATCTAGGGCATATGCTAGTAGCATGGACTCACCCGGACTCTTCCTCGTTGTTTGACTGAACGATTGTTAAGTACGACGTAAAACCTCAATTAGATACACAGTAGCATGAATATCCATGCATGATTAGTTCTTAGTGGTTTAATAACCCTGTTTACAAAATTAGAACAGACAAAGATAACATGTATAAATTGGACCAGAACATATATATTTTTCTGGCTTGATATGAAGGTATCGCCCAGTTGGCTGATTTTATGGTCATTAAAAAATTAATGATGTCTGTCGATGTTGTTCTTCGTTAATAATGCAAGTCACTATAAATCAGATAAGAAAAGGGTTGTAGGCAGCGGATACAAGAACAAGATGTGTCTATGTTAGACTTGGCAGTTGGCAGATCAAGCTTCTGAGCAGATAGGAGTCAATCATGAGCCGATGGTTTTATAATCACGCTGTATTTTTTTGGTTTGCATGGAAAATTATGGGATAACTAAAACTTCATGTAAAATAGTGCCATTAGCTCTGTCTTCATTCAACCATTCAGAATCGTTGGGTGATACATTTGGGAACTGTAGACTTGACTTTGTAAACGAAGCACTTTCCATGCTGGCTGTGATCTGTGATCTTGTGTTATGTTAGCTAGCCCACACCTGACAGGGCTCTTTGAACCAGTGTTGATACATGTACTTGACCAAGTGTCTCACTGGGCTGAGAACAGCTGATACTTCCAAGTCCTTTGACCCATCCGCCCTTTGTATTGACCTAACCAACTTGGCCTTGTGAGGGTTTAATAGGTGATAGATGTCAATGGTCTGTAGCCCGGGGCAAAACCCTTTAACCCAGCCAGGTGATTTATCGAGGCTAGCCTGTAATTATGTAGGAATTTCAACCTTTGCTTCCAGGTAACATTGTCATTAAATGTGTAAGGCAGACCGTTCTTCTGTGACTTGTAATAAAAAACCAGTATGGTGATGTTTGTGTGAACCTTAGTATGTACATGTATGATGTGTGGATAGCAATTTTAATTTTATATGTACATTTACCTACATACCATATTTCTTGCAAGTTTTGGGACATTTGGTCTGCTAGGCAGTATACATGTAATTGTAGCAGGAATATTAATTTCTTTTTTCTCACATGGTTAGACCATCTAATGAACAACATACTCATATCTTTACTTTTCCAAAAAGCTGTGAAAGAAACATATAAAAATATTCCGCTTTCAGAACTACTAATATCTGTCACCAAAATTAGAAGAGTTAGTGTAGGTGTGTTCACCTAGTCCTAGTATAAATTGATTGATTGATTGATTAGTGTATAATGTTGTACGGTAAGGAATTTTGTAATTACACATACAGTGTACATGTGTTAGCAGCATGGACTTGCCCCGACTCCTCATCACTATAACTGCTCAATATAATATTTGAAGTTTAAAAGTACTGATACATGGTTGATTGCACTGATAAAATGTACCCAGATTTACAAATGTAACCTGCTTGAATCAATGATTTTTGCTGGCTTATTGGCAGGTTTATGTCAGGAGATTTGTCAGGTGCCTGATCATGGGCCGTGGTATTCTTCGAGCTGTGCCCAGTTCTGGTATTACATGCCAATCAAATGAAAAATAACAAAATAAAAGTACAAACTGTCCCAGATTTTATCATGTATGTACATGAATGCTGTAAACACTATTTTGTGAGTATCAGGTTAACAAACCATTTAGGTGCAAAAGCAGGTTTTGCTACACCCTGTGTTCATGTGGAGTACCTGTAGTTGAGTGTCACGGATACTAAGCAATCAGCACACAACACGGAATTTGACACACCTGTACGTTCAGCTGTACTTAGTCTATACAAATCTGAAATGTTGATGGCTTGAAAAGTTCCGTGCAAGGTGACAGGAATCTACAGGTATTTCTACCTGCATATACACATGCATGTGAAGTCACATGATCAGATACGACCCTTGTTAATGTGGGAAAACATCATAAATTGTGTATTTACCTGCCATGTAACTTGTCATGCTCACAACTAACCTATACAACATGCACATACACAAATACACAATATGATGTACATGTAATCATGGTTCACTGGGCATAAGAAACCTAACAACACAGTTTATATATGGTGTATACAGTGGTTATTGACACTTTCCTGAAAAGGTGTAATTTTTTTAAAAGAACAAAAAAAAAATAAAGAAAAACAAATACATGCTGCATTGTCAAAGGATCAGATGTGGCTTTACCGTGGTATATTGTACATGTTTTTAACTTGGCACATCCAGATTTTCTACTCTGTCCACACGTACAAGATGTATATCTTATGTCTGTGTGTGTGATTTAGGTTATCACATGCTGTATTCATGGTACTTTTGCATGCACTGTCCACACGTACAGGGTGTGTTATGTCTGTGTGGGTGGTTAAGGTTATCACATGCTGTATTCATGGTACTTCTGCATGCACTGTCCACACGTACAGGGTGTATATGTCTGTGTGGGTGGTTAAGGTTATCACATGCTGTATTCATGGTACTTTTGCATGCACTGTCCACACGTAGAGGGTGTATATGTCTGTGTGGGTGGTTAAGGTTATCACATGCTGTATTCATGGTACTTTTGCATGCACTGTCCACACGTACAGGGTGTATATGTCTGTGTGGGTGGTTAAGGTTATCACATGCTGTATTCATGGTACTTTTGCATGCACTGTCCACACGTAGAGGGTGTATATGTCTGTGGGTGGTTAAGGTTATCACATGCTGTATTCATGGTACTTTTGCATGCACTGTCCACACGTACAGGGTGTATATGTCTGTGGGTGGTTAAGGTTATCACATGCTGTATTCATGGTACTTTTGCATGCACTGTCCACACGTACAGGGTGTATATGTCTGTGTGGGTGGTTAAGGTTATCACATGCTGTATTCATGGTACTTTTGCATGCACTGTCCACACGTACAGGGTGTATATGTCTGTGTGGGTGGCTAAGGTTATCACATGGTACTTTTACATGCACTGTCCACATGTATATTGTCACTTTTTACTCTTCCCTTGTCATTACGTATTAATTTCCTGTGAAGATGACATTTGATAGTTGTTTTTTTGTACACTCTTGTTCTGGCCATGTTAGTGTTGAATGAAATAAGTATGGTTATGATTATTATACAAGCATATACATGTATACTGTATATGTAAATTGTATTGTAGTGAGTGTTGATTGGTTGCAATGGTGAACTTCCTTAGAAAGTATATCAGATACATACATGCAGTGGACAGGTCACAGTCTTTATATTATTAGGTTGTGAGCTCTTGATTTGAAATAATCCAAATTAGTTGTGAATTTAAGATTTCTGAAGTGTTTATTACCATTGGTAAAAATGAATCAAATGTTTTCGTTTGGTGTGTTTGTACAGTGGTCAGTTTGCGGTAGTGAAAAGATGTCGTCACTTAGCCACCGGGAAGGAGTACGCTGGCAAGTTTATTCGCAAACGCCGTGGTGGAGGAAGGAAAGGCGCAAGGATCGAGGACATTCAGAAAGAGATCGAGATACTGCGTCAAATGAAACACCCAAATGTCATCAGTCTGTTTGAGGTGTTTGAAACAGCTGATAATGTCATCCTAATCCTTGAACTGTAAGTATTCATTGAATCATTGATGTGATTTGTGTTCAAGCCCAAAGATAGGAGCCTAACATTTTGATAAACAACCCTTGGGAGAAAGTGCTAAGACCCATAACGTCCAGCAATCTGGATGTGATATTATTTAACATAGAAAATATGGTTCTTACTATTTTCTCCACAAGGTTGTTTTTCAAAATATCATACACCTATCTTCAGGCTCGCTGTATCAGATATTTTTCAAATACATGTACATGTACAAGGTGAAGCCTTTGGATTTGAGACACGCAATCACACCGGTGTGCCATTAACAAACACCTGACACAGTCAGGGGCTTGGGAAGTACAGATGTAGGTGTGCAAATACAGGTAACACTCCTAGTCTGCTGGAATGGGTGTGATAATCACATAGTTGTCTGAAATAATCTGTATCCTGTAACTGTTTTTCTATAACACCGGTGGTGTACGTACAGCATGCCTCATACATGCATATATGTACAGTGGAAAATTATTTCCTGAAGATGGTCCCTTCATAGCAGACGAAATGCACAGTTTACCCATGCTTAATGTACATGTAAGTCACCCCAATAGGACTAGTGTATTTCGCCTAAAGTGTGGTATATAAAAAAAAGCACTTTAAGAAGCACATAAATGCCTTAAAATGATACTTTTGAGGCCAACACTTCTCGTACGTTTTTCTGATGATAAATTTAACAAACTTCAGAAAAAATTCTTAAGAGTAATGAATAAATTAGAATCAAGCAGAACGTGTTACATGGAAAATGTAGTAAATGTATTTCATGGTGAAGAAAAGCTGACGAAAAGCTTACTCTGAAATATACCAGGGGGCTAATCTAGCACGTTTAGGATCCCATTCAGGAAGTTTTAAACTTTTTATTTTTTCTTAAATAAGGAGCTTATCACACACAGCTAGACAATATAATATAAATGACCTTATAAAACTATCAACAACAGTTTTACTCAAAACAAACAATTATTTTGCATGTATTAAATATTTGTTAATATAACTGCATGTTTGGTTTCCAAACTAGTAACACCCATACCCCATGTACATGTACATGTACTGTATGTATACGGGTTTCCTGAATGGCCTTGTAGATCTGGCTGTAATATATAATGTTTTCACATGGAGCAGCCTAATTCCTCAACATTTTTCGCATATATACAACCAAATTTCAGTGCAGTTTAGTAACATTTTTAATTTGATTTTGGAGACAAAAACTGCATTGGTTGGATTGGCCAATTGCAGGGCCTGACAAAAAGTCTGATGTTATCAGTCTGCACAGTAATGCCTTCAGAATATAAAGCTTGGATAAATACCTTGCAAACATGTGAAAAGGTTGAAGAATTACAGTGGTACAGGTACATCGTAAATGGGCATGTAGACCTACGTGGATATATAGATCATTTTTTACCTGTGTTTTTAGAGGAAGCATTCCCCACTTCAGTACATATAGCAACTGGATTACATGATACCCACATGTGAATACATGGATCTATGCATAACAAAAACTGACATTAATTTCACTTCCTTTGTTGGCATCGATCACTGCAATAGTTCAGCCATTGTCATCACACTTATTGGTTTGGTTACATGTTTTTCCAACAGGTACAATGGAGCATTCTTGTCGCTATTCATTTTATACAAGCACAAGTGTACAATTCATGTGTGATTTTCTATTGACTCTATGCCTATGTAATCAACTTGTGTGTTATCAATTTTTCTGAGGTTGCGTAAACAAACGTTTTGCTTTTTTATTCCTGACTTCCCATGTTATATGTTAATGTTTGGCTAAGAACAACTTGGGCAGTCATATTTGCCATGTCTCTTACTCTAACGTTAGAGATGAACTAACAGTGTATAATCAATGGATGATCACTTATGTGCCCCAGCCTGATAACTCCCACTCCAGCAGTAATGAGGACCATTCATATATATTGATTATTGTGTAATGGGGTCTTCTCTTCTAGCCTGCCCATGCATGTGCAACATATACTGTTGTATAAGAGTCATCTACATGTGCGTATGTACATGTACTGTAGATTGAACAGGCACTTGGACTCCAGTGTAACCTTTCGCCTCTTGAGTTCATGCATTCAGATCTCCTAGCCAACATCATTGCTACAGGTAATTTTTCGTCAGAGGGAGTATAGTACTCCCGACTTTGAAAGAGAAGAAGTACCGGTACGTTACTTCCGACTTTCCAGGTATGAGCTACTGCAGAACACATTTTTTGTTTTTTCAAATACTTAACACTTCCCCTATTTTGGGACACCAGTAATACAACTGGAAAGTGTGAAGTTGATCGAGTGAAAGAGGGTGAAGTAATGACAGAGGCCAACATGTACATACATGTATACGTAAGCCGACATGTACAGAGATTCTTTCCTTTGTAGTCATATACATGTAGGACTACCAGGTATACATGTAGATGTAAGCCTACATAAAAATTGCTCAATTTCAGTTCTTCCACAAGAGGTATGAATTTGAATGAAGTTAATACATTTATTTTGAATCAACGTGTGGAGTTTATTTCAATAATTCACTGACAATTTTATGGTGTACTTTTCATTTCTTGTGCTTGCATAAGCGGGGTTTGCAGTATTATTTTTTTCTACAATAACCTGCCTGATGCAACAGGTAAATTTTCTTTCATCTGTCGAAACATTTCTTGGCCTGTAGAAACTTGTTAACTGTTGTCTTTGAGTCAAAAGATGATAAAACGGTTCATGATACAGTCTAAATCCAAATATGGGCCCACATTAGAAGTCAAGAATTTATTATTTTGTGCTTTAATTATTGGCACCATATAATACAGACCTGAAGTTTTTATGTACATATGTTGCTGGCTGTTCTCATGATATTTTTAGTCCATAGCTTTGGGGAACTTGGGCGTGCACACAATTCTTCGAGGGTACACACAAATCTTCGGGCGAATACAGTGCTCTGTTTTAATTTTGGAGGCGTATCACCTAACATTTCAAGAGTATTTATGCCTGGACGCACCATATCTGTAGCACTGCAATATTGAGTTGTTTCATCATTTTTGATACTGTAACATAGATTTAAATAAAACTTACTTATGTCATTATATGTATATGTATGCTGAAGTGTTTACTGTACATCACAGTTTTTTTTTTAAGAATGTAACAGTTTGTTGCAATATGTATGCATCCATGTGCCCAGATTGCAATGTATGTGCTCTATGTAAATACTGGTACACTGATGATAACACCAGGGTAATGAAGTTGTAATTTTGTTTGAGTCTGTCTGAGTGAGTTGGGAAAGAAACTTTATGGAAACCACAGCAAACTATATCTAGTCCAGGCCTTTGCCAGGGAATTTCCTGCTCCCCATGTGCTCATTTTTCCTGTTACCTGGATGTTAGTAATATGTGTGGTGGGTTGAATGGTCTTTCATTTGTTGAAGACCACTTACATGTACATACTCTTTTCACTAACAGGACCTGCAGGTGTGTGTGTCACATGTAGGGAAGTTCAGCAGCTAGCCTTGATAAAAATGGTTGGTTTGTCCTGAACACTCTGGTTTCATCTGTCTAAAACTAGCTGCCATACTAAACATATATCTGAGTGACAAATGCTTGAGCAGGATGTTAAGCTGAAAACAGATACATGTAAATAAATAGATAAATGTAGTATAGACCTGCAAGTGGTCTGGGTGGTAAATTTACACAGGGTATTCTGGTCATCCAGCAAAACAAGGACATATGCATGTACAGTGTATTTCTCTGACATAGCTATCTTGGCTGTAATGTTTCACCAGGCCCTGTGAGAATGCCTGCAATAGTTCTCCTTTAGACTGAGGGACATTCAGCTGGGTCCACTCAAATTCCAGATTTGCTTCAAACTCAGATTTGTTGAAATAAATCTGGAGCATGAACAGAAAAAATAAAAAGCTCAGGTGGCAGCTAGGCTTGCAGAAATTGCTTCACAGGATGTCTAGCTAGGGGAGTCAGTAAGAGGAGAAGCTGTGGATGCAACTCAGTTCTGCTGTAAATATACATATGAATGTACATGAAGCATGCGTGGAAAATAAGAAAGTTATGAGGTACATGAACAGTACATGTATTTTAAAGGAAGAGAATAGATACAAATAAAAGTGTAAGTATGTTTCGGTAGAAAGGCCAATAAAAGCTGAAAATCTGAAAAAAACCTTTACTTGTTTTTAATGTAGTCAGATACATGTATTTCGATTGTATGATAGGTTTCTTAGACGGCATTGATAAAGTATGACTATATTTATGTCGTCCGTGACACCATGTCAACTTTTTTCTAGCCCTCCAATTGGTATTTTAATTTCTGATTTGCTTTTTCATGCACATGTAGTCACACATTGCGCAAGTGCACTTAACAAGGATTTTATTCAGGACAGTACATAAAGGTGTAGAAAATGTTGTGCGACATCATTGACAAGATACTTGTACAGTTATCAAAATTGTCCGTGAAGCCCAACATAGAATGAAAATATTTGACTGCATTTAACTCGGTGAAACAGAAATTATAAAAAAATAAGTTATGAAATTTTCACATACAGTTTTCATTTGTCTTTCTAGGGATGCATACTACATTCCAACGGTTTCTTTCTCTTTAAGCTTTAAGATAACATGCAGTACATGTACACAATGGAGAATCTTTCTTACACCTTGTGTAATTTTGGCCTAAATTGTATAGCCTATTGTTCATTCTTACCTTTGCGATGATGTTTTGTGCGTAAATTGGTGATTCATTACTCATTCATTACAAATGAACGCTGGCTGATTCAGTATAGACTTGAGCACAAGTTTGTAAGACACAAATCAAATAAACAAATGACCCAAATATTAAGGGTTTATCCTTGTTCATGTGATCATTCCTTGATCAGTATAGCTACAGTTTTTTGTTGTACTTGATATATGTACATTTTCACACATGAGCAAGTTTTTATCCATTAATTTTTTTGTTATGACTATAATAATAGCTTGTTGCCCTCGGTCACCAATCTGGATATAAGTACTAGTGTTCCTGCATTTACATTTATGTTATGAAAATGTATATACACGTACGAGTTGAAGTCGGGAGACCCCAGGATCAAAGCTGAGTCAGGTCATATCAGAGAGTATAAAAATGGTATCTGTTGCTTCGCACGCAGCACTGAGAGGTTAGAGCAAGGAAACATGACCGGTTGGTCCAGTGTCAGTATGATATGACTGGGAGGGGTGTCATATCTGGTGTCTTCAGCATGATGCTTCAGTGGGGGCAGCACTTTGGCAGCATTGACTAGCCTTGCCACAATAAGGCACAGTATATGTACACACACCATATGACTCCTCACCTTCATATGACAAAAAGATTGTTGAGTGCGTCATTTAATCCAAAGCATTTACATGTATGCATGTGCCAACGTCATGTGCCCACATGTATAGACTTATTGCAGTGGAGGTGTAGCTTTCATCCAACTTGGTAAAAACATCATTTATGATAGATCCAGCTGACATGGTTTATAAAGTGGTATACCTTCATGGTCTGATCTAGCATATTACATCATTATCCATGGCCTGCTCTGTTCATTTTTTCACAATTTACTTCCATAGTCTGACTCTCCAAATCATCTTTGGAGGTTAAGATGGAGGTACATGTATGTGCAGGGCCAAATATTAGTTGGAGGCAGATTTTATGCAGTGTTGTACCTGATCAACTTCTGATGACAAACACACAGAGAAAAACAACAACACATTTTTCAAGTAAGTTTATTTCTCAGGGCATATTACCTGACAATATTTCAAACGTCAACCATCCAACCATCCTCTGTTCCTACAAGACTAAAAGTACAGTAATATGTCTCTCTTAATTTCTTGTTATGTCAGCTGAAAAATTAGGCTCTTCCCAGCATTAAAATTATCTTTAAATTGTTGATTGCAAGTAAAATTGAAGAAGTTTTAGACTTGAACAACAAGATTAGCAAGATTGTGTGTCTGGTTTTCACATGTGATACAAGTATGTAGATCTTTGCCTACATGTAGATGTATTTATATAAATTTTGTATGTTGATGTTTTGTACAAAACAGTATTTTTTGGCATTGGAAGTTAAATAAAAAGCATTTATTGCTGGTAGTGTATTGTTACTTTAAACTAAATGCTTCCAGACTGCTTTTTTTTATTTATAAATGTACACAACCCTGTTGAAATGTTAAGGAATTTTGATATAGGTGGATATAACTATAAATATGTACTAATTGTACAGACATGTAAACAATATATAAACAATATATAGTTGTAGTTGTATGTGGAGTGACTGATAAGGAAATTAGCAACCCAAAGAATCTATTTATTAGGACATTGTTTTATTAATCTAGCCATCTGGCACGCATGTTTATCATTAACATCCACATTTAGCTGATAAGAGCTGTCAGAGCAGCCAAGCAGAACAAAGCAGCCACTGTGAAGGTGAAATGTGAATGGGTAACACAATTAATACTTGAAAGGAAGTTCTGCATTCCTTTGTTTGTAAACTCACAAGCGCTCTTCATGACACAGAGATTAGTCTGATCTATAGAACTAAATAAAGATACATGTGCAGGTAGGTCAGGCCTGCGGATAAAAAACTGCTCAGTCTATTTTAACTTAGTTGGTAATTTTAAAGAAAAAATGCTGAAGTGCAGATTTAGATATCAGTGAAGATTTTCTGAGTCGGAGTGTCGAAAAGTATTGGAAAAACAAGGTCAGCAAGTTTATTTTCTTTTTTTCTTTTTGTTAACACCTGAAGTGTGTATTTGAAAGGTATTTTGAAGGATTTGCACATCTGGATATCAACGGGTCTTCTCGGAAGTAGATTAATTTGGCCATTTCTTTATCTGAGATTAAAGAGATAAAGAAGAAGACCATGTATAGGGTTTTTTTACAGGTAGACAGAGTTTACCTGTATGTAACTCACGATTAAGATGATTATATATCAGGAGAAGTACAAATACTAAGAAGGGAATCACACATGTACATGTACATTTCAGTTTTAGTGTATATGTGCATGATGCAGTCCTATTACTTGCATATTACATGCGCAGGTGTGGTCATGCAGGTCAACTTAAAAATAAACCAAAAAATACTGCTAATTATGTAGATACATAACTTACAAATATAAATAACACAAATGATTACTGAAGGATCTGCTGACCCACCTAAAAGCATAGCTCTTCTTTCATATCATGATATTAAAACAAGTAACTATTTGCCAGCTATCAAACTGTCATCGCTGCTCTGGTTTTACTCTCTATCCTGTACACCTTTAATTATATATGTACACAGTCACTTTATTAAAGCATAGTTATTTTTTCATTGATGCTACACTACTATAAACGCACTACCATAGCCTTTTTTTTTATACTGACGTGTATAGAATATGATTCTGCTGTGACAGATTGAAAGCAGACCTGATCTTTTTGATCTGTTTAGATTACTCACAACTCAAATTATGATATTAAAGAATTTTACACATACGCCCTGTATATGTTTATGCAAAAAAAACTTATTGTTTGTTTCCCCCCCCCCCCCCACCCCCACCCAAAAAAGCCACTCGTGACAATACCAATAAAACCATACCCTAATTCTTCAACCTTTTCAACTACCTCTGTAAACAATATTTTGAAACGTTCGGAGAGAACTGTGGGCGTAGAGAAATAATTTGCACAGTGTTATGAAACTTGCAACTTAAGTGACATTTCTAGTGTCCTTTTCATAATAATTGTGTACAGAAATTTGACTGAAAAAGTGCTATAGGTGTGAGAAGATTTACAGTTATTATTTTTTGAAACCAATTGATAACATGTCAGAAGAACAGGGTACTTTTCAATTTTCCAAGTGACAGTTCAGCTGGGTTCCTTCCTGTTTGAGTGTGTGGGAGGAATCAGTATGATTTAAGGTATAGAAAGCCAGCAGAGAGTTTTCGACCATAGATGATAACCTTCTAACCAATTACATGTAGTTAGTAATGTTGGTACATAGGACGGACAAAAAATCCTCCTCTCTTTGCTTATCAACACAGAGTAGAGCGTGTAAAAACTGCTCCTTGGATTATTGATGTGAACATGCCAAATTGTTAAAGGATTACAACACTGAATTATTCACTGTAACTTTTTACCGTAAATAGCAGCTTTTGTGCGCCTGCTATACACTGATGATTGATGGAAGCTCTGTTATAGCCCAGCGTCCAGTTTCACAAAGTGGCATATGACAGTTTTTATTGTACACTTGTATGATATTTTGTCACAATTACCGTGTCATATATGTGTGATTATCATAAATGTGCGACATCTTTTTGAAACTGGGCCCAATTCTTACCTACAGAGCTTTTCCATTTGTTTCTCAGCTGGTACTGTTCCATTTTGTATTATGGACATTTACATACAAATTTTATTACATTTGGGATGGAAAAGCCAGACAAATACAGAGTAACATGGACAGGTAGTTCTAATGAAAGACCATGTGCAAGGGCTGAACTCCAAGGCCGTATGATGTGGAATGGAGACCTGTGGCTTAATGGCAGTTCCATATCGATTTTAATGTACAGTGTACTGGTAGCTTTTATATCCACATATACCCTCCTGAGCACAGGAAATTGATAGGCGAGATAGAGGTTGGCTGTTGGGTACCTGAGGTAAACAGCCAGCCGTCAGTCAGGAGATCCTGTCATCAGTCACCTGGGCTTGTTGTGTCTGGTGGAATGACTTCTCATCTGGCCTGTCTACACAGGGCATGCAGGGAGAGGAGGCATATGTTATACATGTATGGGCTGATGTGCACAAAACAGAATGCAGAGGCGTTATCAGAGGTGTACAGGCAGGCTGGCCAATGTACATGTATTCTGAGTGGTTTGTTGATTCTCATTAAACATTTTCCATGTTTTCATGTGTGCTTTTTTGTCATTTAACCTGTTTTAAAGATGGACTTTGTTACATGAGCATTTCAGTTTGTTATACAGTGTTTTGATTATTATTAATGATTAAGGCGTGATGAAATCATAAGGAAGACAACTTTTCTCAACTTAATTTGGGAAATGAGCAAGGTGATATCTACAAAATTCAAACGGATCTTAAAATTAAAATGGCAAAATAAGTAAAATTATAATAAGTAGATTAAATAATCTTAAGTAAGCCTTCATCTTTAACCAGGTTTTGTACAGCGTGGTTAAAAATGAACACACTGTAGGTTTGAGAGGCACCTGCTGTGCTGTGTGCAAAAAACTCTGTGTGAACTATAAAGGTAAGGAAACACGTTTGAGGTCAAAAGAACCCCCACAGAGGCTCGAACATTCCCGCCACAACATCCGCGCACATGTACAGCCCCAAGCTTCCGCAGAATGTAATCCACTTTGGCAAAATGAACAGCAAACTTGGCTAGTTGATAGGGAGACAGGTGAGAGGCCTATGGCAAGCTGGCACAGGACTGCCATGCTGACCTGTGTATATAAGCTTAACCTCCTCTCTGTACATGCTGATGTTTTCTTTAGGGGTGGACCCTCAGATACACCATACATAGATACCACCAAAACAAACTGGCCCCAATCAAAAATGTACATAAAGAGTTCTCCCACCAACAAATGGGGTTAGATAGTTCATAATGGGCTTTTATTTTGCATTCTTGTACAGGTTTTTTTTGGGGGGGGGGGGGGGGGCAATTAATTTAAACAAAATGTGCAGGTTATTCCTCATTTAGTTATTTACCTGTAAATTTAAATTAACTGTGTGCATATCTGTGATGTGTAGAGTGTATTTGACCTGATGTTTTGAACATTTTCTCCTGATGTTCTAATTATCTCTTGAGATAGTTTAAGGCTCGTTTGGAAAGTAGGGTGGTATCGTCTGGCGAAAATGTGAGTTTCAGCATGAAAAACAATTGGCCTTTAAATATGCATTTTTTTGTCAAGTCAATTTTTAGGGAAAATACTTAAGCTCACTTGGCTACAGTTTCTTTGTGCACTTGACAAAAATGACTACCATTAAATTTATTGAAAACTGTGTGAACGTACATGTATTTGTCTTTCACAGTCACATGCAACTTCACCTGTGTTTTTGTACCAGCTGCGTGTACATGTACATGTATAATCCCCTGGTTTCTGGGGCATGTTTTACAAAGCAGTCGTAATTTGACAACATATATTAAAAGAGATATGCTACCATGCTATTGTGGTTGATGTTGTGTTGGGACAGCTTTGTAAGATGGGCCCCAGAACTTTTAATCTTACAACAGGGTGATTTGAGAGGCCTCAGTGGCGAAGAGGGCTAGCATGCCAGCATGGTGCAATGGCCCAGGAGCCTCCCACCATTGCGATCAATGTGAGTTCAAGTCCAGCTCAAGATGGCAGTACATGGGAAGGTCTCCCAGCAACCTGGGTTTCCGCTTGGCTCTGCCTGGTTTTCCCCCGCTAGAATGCTGGCCACCGTTGTATAAGTGAAATAGTCTTTAAGTACAGCATAAAACATCAAGAAATAAATAAATATTAGGGTGATTAGTTGGTGAAAAATTTCACGAAATTATAGGTGATACATGCTAGGCTGCTTTCCCTTTCTTTCCATTTAGGATGGGATGAGAAGCTCTATTAATTATTTTAGTAATACTGTTAATGATGTAAAATGTTTGGAGGCAAATGAATGTCATTTTTGGAGCTGATATTCAGTATGGTATAATTCTACCTGTACAACAAACTTGAATTTTCTAGAACTCACAGAATCAAAAAAAAAAAAGAAAAAATAGCAACATCATGGAGGAAATTTTAGATCATTGACTATATGTCATCAAACTAATCTTGTGTATAAAAATTAGTGTTTGTATGCATACATTCTGCATTGTAAATGTATGTATTTTTGAAGGGAAATTAGCACACAGCTAATATTTACTGATCTGCTGAAAAGCTGAATTGATGTAGTTGTACAGCTAAATGATTTCCTGTTTGTGTTTCATGGAAGGTTGTTGTTTGAGTTATGACTTGTTTAACTTGGTTTTAAAAAGTGTGTACCTCCAGAAGCATTACATTGTGTTATTTTTAAATCCTGCACTCAGTTACATCAGTGTAGCACTGGAAAACCTCAGAAGTTTTTGGATCGGTTTGTAAACATGTTTACATTTATCTGTCTATACATGTAAATACATGTGTAAGCAATATTGTGACATTTGAAGCTGAACAGGAAACTTGATTGTCATTCTACCTGTATGAATAAACAGATCAGCAATTACCATTTGGTTGTTTTGTCGCAGCTAGGAACCATGATGCACTGAGTTCTTCTTTTAAAATGTTCTTATTCTTTAGAATCATACATGTACAAATGTAGTTACATGTACTTGGATTAGGAAAGTTGCAGATATACATTGTATCCATAGGATTATTGTAATGTATATTTGTAGTACATAGATTTGTGTTGAAGATAAAAACCAATCATGTACATGTAAATTAAATTTTATACAGGACTGAGGGTAAATATTTTTCATGGTAATTTCAAATGCCCTACATGACCATAAATTTCGCCTATGACTAACTTGCCCATTTTTCCTGATTCTGAGAGTTCCATTGATTTTAGAAATGTGTATTGAAGTTTACTTGGAGCATGGGATGATATTTTACTGGGAAGTTGTAAGTTTGCCTGAAAACTTATATAATTGTTTCTGTAGATGACCAGTTGTGAGGGAGTGTGTCAGTAAATGCACCACGAAGGCTGAAAACTTATATAATTGTACATGGGCATGACTAGTAGTGAGGGAGTGTGCCAGTAAATGCACCAGGAAGGCTGAAAACTTATATGATTTATGTAGATGACCAGTGGTGAGGAATTGTGCCAGTAAATACACCAGGAAGGCTGAAAACTTATATAATTGTACATGGACATGACTAGTAGTGAGGGAGTGTGCCAGTAAATGCACCAGGAAGGCTGAAAACTTATATGATTTATGTAGATGACCAGTGGTGAGGAATTGTGCCAGTAAATGCACCAGGAAGGCTGAAAACTTATATAATTGAACATGGACTTGACTAGTAGTGAGGGAATGTGCTAGTAAATGCACCAGGAAGGCTGAAAATTTATATGATTTATGTAGATGACCAGTGGTGAGGGAGTGTGCCAGTAAATGCACCAGGAAGGCTGAAAACTTATATAATTGTACATGGACATGACTAGTAGTGAGGGAGTGTGCCAGTAAATGCACCAGGAAGGCTGAAGACTTATATGATTTATGCAGATGACCAGTGGTGAGGAAGTGTGCCAGTAAATGCACCAGGAAGGCTGAAAACAGTTGTTTGATGAGCCTGTTTTGTTGTGTGTTTGTAACAGGGTGTCAGGAGGAGAGCTGTTTGATTATGTGTCAGAACGGGATAAGCTCAGTGAGGAGGAGGCTTCAGCCTTTATCAAGCAGATCCTGGAAGGCCTTAAGCACCTGCATGACCAGAGCATTGCCCACCTGGACCTTAAGGTAAGCATGCGTTTATCAGGTAACACATGATGTGATTAAAAGGGCTGCACTGAATTACCTCCCTTGAAGTCACTCAACTATTTAAGTCGCATGTCTTTTGTAGGAGCAAGCTGTGGTTATTTGAGCTGAAAATGGTTAATGACAAGTTTCATAGTTAAGGCAGCATAACTTACCTTCAAGACAGATTATATTTTTTTAAATTGATTTAGAAAGTCCAAAAACACCTAAATTTTTAAGCGACATGGATGCAGAAAAAATTTAGAGCTGCCTTAATGAAATACATGAAGTGTTGTGCATGTAGAGCAGATAGCTTGGGGGAGGTTTGTCGAATATTTCTATTCTTCTGATAAAGTTAAAACATTGACTTCATTTATTACCTCTGAACATTTCTGAATGGGTGATGTGATGTTTTTGTACATTCTATTGTACAGTAGTTTGTTGCATGCAGCCTACTTCAGTATCACACAGGGGAGATCACACAGTATCACACTGAGATCTCACAGTATCACACAGGGAAGATCACACTTCTCATATTTTCACAGCACAAAAACTAATTTCAAGTTAGGTCGTAGCTGCTGTTGTGTGACTAGGCAGGTAAGTCAGATCAAATTCAAACAGATCTGACATCTATAGGTAGTATAATATACACATTAATGCTGAACAATTAATACTAATGTCCTGTTAAACATTTAAAACATTTAAACATGAACATTTACTGCTGGTGTCAAGGTGAAGTCATGAATAGGTAGAGGTGGTATTATTAATAAAAGTGAACATTTGAATAGTGTCGTGTATTTCTGATATTGGTGTAAACACATGACTGGATATTTTTCCAAACTGTATTAGACTGGGATTGAGCCAGAACATTTTGAGTGTTTAGGAGATTGAAAGACCCGTGTCTTAACTACTGTACTGTCTTAACTCAATAGTTACTTCAAATATGCTTGTAGCAACTGTAGACAGAATGATGGTCTCAGTATGTACATGTAAGAATGTACATGTAAGAATGTAAAGTTTAACAGTTAAGACATCAGTGTATAGGTGGAGAAGAGTTAATGATCTGGTCTAGATGGAGAGACAAGGACCCTGCTGGTACATATCAGGTAGATGTAATGAGTGTGGTGAACCAGGTAATGTAGGCTCAGCTGGCAGGCCAGCAAAAACGCAACCTCAACATCTGCTTGTGGTTAAAACACTTATCTTGTTTTCCTTCATGTCTTTTTTTTTGCTCTCTCTTGTTTTCTCTTCACATTTTGCAATTTCGGGTGGCTGGCCTTCTCGTACATGAGTAAATACTATGGCTGATTAAAGTCAGGGAGATCGGAGGATGTGCAGTGTTAAACATGTTAATGCTGTCTCTGTTGATATTGACGTAAAGCTGTAACCGAAAATCCCCAGCGCATTCCAGTGGCAGGAAAATGATCACATTGTTGTCTAAATATTGACGGAACTGTCCTGTTCACTAAAGATGCATTTCCTCCTCTGATCCAGGTGCCCGAGGGAGAAGGAGAGGAAAAAAGTGTAAAAACTAGCCACGGGATTAACATTGAAAAACTCAAAGGAGAACTTTGTAAACATAATTATGCTATGTTTAGATAAACTGCCTTGACATAGAACAATATTGTTTACATTTCAATTATTAAAGGCAATATAGTTTCTGGTGCGCTATTTAATCAGTCAATCGTTAAAGAAGTAAATTTTTTTTTTCATAAATGCTATCACACTTTAATTGAATAATTATTTTAAGTTTGTTTACTTAGGACTGGAATTTAAGATGCGATTACTTAAAACAAACAACTTAAATAATTTCTTAGCAGGAAGACACAGATTACATAAATATGTTAAGATTGTATAAATAAATATTGATGCATTGAATTACAATTCCTTGTTTAAGATGGCCATCTGAATATATACATGTAATTTACGAGAACATTAGTTTCACAAATGTTCAGTGGAATGTTAAAAATTCCTGCTAGATAATTTTTAAAAGTGCAGCGCTAAAAAAACATTGAAAAAAGTGAGAGAACGAAAAATTGAATTCCCATGTGATATAAGCTTACAAGGTATAAGTAAAGATGACTGTGGTAACATTATGAAGGTTGTGTTTTCATGATGCCAGTGTTCTTGCATAAGCTGTAATTGTTTCATACATTGTATAGTTTATTAGATACACGTAATTGTGTATAATTACACAAAATGTGAAGTGGAAATCTTGTAGGCGTGAACTCAAACACATTATTACGAGTCCTCTGTTTCGGATCAACTGCCAATTAGTTTTGGCTAAAAGCACGCATAAGACTGTGATGGGTGTCTGTAAATTGTAAACACAGGATATAACCCTCTTAATGAAAACCAGTCCTGGATGTTCCCCCTACCAAAACCTCCGCCCCCACATCCTCAGTGCGCAGTAATAATTGGATACTACTGCTGATAATTTAGTAGATAAAACAGAAATCATGATTTCATGTGATATTAATATCTGTATTTAACTATTTTTATCGAGGTATTGTTATTGCTTTGTGTAAAAGTTTGAATGAAACAGAAGAAGGAAATTGTTGTACACGTACTGTATAATTCATTCCACCCCCAACAACGTAATGTTTGTTAACAATTGTGCCATTGTGCAAAGTCTTTATTGACAAAAACTGGTTGAGTGGACCATGCATTCTGGCCTCTGTTGCAAGGTTTCAATTGATTTCCTGTCCTTTCACAAAGATATGTGTGTTGCGAAATATTTATTGGTGTTACATATTAATGTCCAAGTTTTTAACCTTGGGAGAAGATAGTTTGCTATATGATGTACATATATCAGATATCCTCTTTTAAACATTACAGATCATGAACCAGTAATTTTTGTCATTAGTACAATTGCTTACTCCAAACATACTCTAAAAGGTTCATAAAAAGTTTTTAAAGTGGTCAAACAAGTTAGGGTTTGTTTTCATGCAGTTATATTTGTTTTGGATCAAGATAAAATTAATTAATGAAATCATGGGTGTAACTGCATATAAATTATAAGCAGTATATTTGTAAAAAACTTGTGATGTTTCATTTCTTTCAAAAGCCAGTATTTATTAGGTGTGGTTGATTCTGTGATCTTGCATTATTCAGTAAGAGAAACATGCACGCACTAGTGTATTCCATTCCTACCTTTTTACTTGTCCATAGACATGGCATACACATGGCCTAATCCTGGTTCTGTTGCTTACATAGATCTGTACAACTGTTTTTTAGAGGGGTGCATAAGTATCTTTATACCTGTAGGTCTAATGTTTCACTTTCTTAAAACACTAAAAATACATTGATAATGGATCAGGTATACCTCAGATAATTCTTGATTTCAGTCTGTGTTGGGCATTTAAATTATGCATGTATTCATGCAGATGTACTGAGGAGTTTTTCCTTGGCCATTCTTTTTTTTGTCCTCTAAAGTGCTTTTCCTGTTATTGAGTCTCCTAGCCTACATTAAGCCGCAAGAGCTGGGCATCTCTGTCACCTGCCAGTAGGTGTAATGATAAATGTAGAAGGACTCAGCCCTGCTGGAATAGCAGATTTGAGCCCATCTGTCTGCCGGAAATTTGGCTTTCCCTTTTGGCATGAGATAACCTCTTGCCATCACCTCATGGGCTAAATTACCCCCAAGTTTACGACCCTCTGGGTACAAGATCCAGACACTCTGTTTATACCGTTTGTAATTTAGATGCACCAACAGGACTAAAGATTGCGTTGCCATGGCAATAGGAATTTAAAGCCTGGAGTTACTTTAACTATGATGGGTTGTTTTGCTACTTACATGTATCTGGTTCTTGTGTTGACCTTGTAGGTGTTTTCTACATATATATTTGGGAAAATTGAATCCCAGTGTTATCAATTTAAGTGTTTGCCTGGAGGTGTGCGTTTAGTGTCTTCAGAAATCCAGCATATGTTTCATGTTTTTGTGATTTGCTTTTAATTTTCAGTATCTGCAGATAGGCTTCAATATTATGTTATCGTTGATATGTCTTTAGAACTCATTTAAATTGAAATTTGACAATTGTTTGGTTAACCAAGGATCTCTGAAAAGAGAGAGAAGTAATAGTGCAATATGTACAAGTGTGAATGTTGCATTATTAGTGATGGAAGCAATGAAGATTGAACTCTAATCTTGAACAGCTGCAAATCATGGTGAAATTAATCACTTTAAAACACTAGCATCCATGAGTATACCTCAAAAAAATCAATTCATGTACATGTATATGATTTTTGATGGCAATTTGTAATTCTTTGCCTGGAATCATTCTACACTAACCTTTCAGTTAAAGTTTATGAGACAGTTTGCTAGGAACTGACTCACACATATGTGACCAAGTTGATAATCCTTAAGGGTAATGGACCATATTAGAGTACATATCACTGGTAAAAAAATGACGTGATGTGATGTAATCTTATGTGATTACATGTGTTTAATTGATGTAATCTTATGTGATTACATGTGTTTAATTGATGTAATCTTATGTGATTACATGTGTTTAATTGATTAATGTTCATTCATCACAGTATTGTCAGCTGTCACATTTTAAAGTGATCTTCAAGACTGTGTCAAGTCACAGTAATATTAGCTCTTGTTGTCAAACATTCACACCCTTCAGCTGTTTACATGTGGGAATGGGATATAAGCTCTTGTTGTCAAACATTCACACCCTTCAGCTGTTTACATGTGGGAATGGGATATAAGATAGGCGGACTTGTGTCGATGTATACACAGTCTGGTATACTTGTGATGGATTGAATGGTGAACGGGTTAGGATGAGCAAGTCATGATGCATGGCTTCTTCACCTGCTGAAAAATCTGTTTTGGTGTCTAGTATAAGAAGGTGATATGCTTCAATTAATAATTGATGGCATTGAATTAAAACAGTTGTCTGTTCCTGTCCTTAGCTTGTTGTGTCCAGACAAAATTGTTCATGTGACAGTATATTTTTTCCATTGTTTCCACATACTATGAGCAGTTTTCCTTCCTTCCTTTCGTTCTTTTTTGTTGTTGATCTCAGACTTCAATGTTAATATTTTATTTATGTTAATTCTGTACAACCTTTGATTTTTTAGCCTGAAAATGTGATGCTACTTAACAAAAACAGCACAAACATCAAACTAATTGATTTTGGAATATCACAAAGGATTCGGAATGGTGATGATGTGCGAGCCATGTTGGGAACACCAGAATTTGTGGGTAAGTAAATGGATAAATATGTTTTCTCATGCATTTCACAGTTTTAAAAAAATGACCAGCTATTTTTGTTTATTATTATTTCGCTGTATACCTGCTTGGTTTTGTTTATTGGATCGTCAGTCTACGGCGCACAGTGTATTGTACTGTTAGTATACAATGTACACATATTTTTTCCCTTCAGATGTATAAATCTACATTAAGCTGTGTGCCAGTAAGCAAAATGGTCATGGAATTAAGATATATAAACTCTTAAAGGTGAAGTGTATCAGCTGGATTCAGTTGATTCAATAATGCCCATGAAGCAAGTTATTGTCTTGCTCATGTATGACATCCAGGTCAAATTCAGCAGTTTCACTAAATATATTTATCAAGTGTTGAAAATGCTTGCAGTCCATTAATAATAATGTAGTTGTGATTTATAACGCAGACTTGAAGCACTTAGGGCATTAGCATGTCCCACACATGCCGCGAGGGAGTTTGGGGCTGGGGGCTCTTTAGATGGGCAAGTAATTAAAAGATATTCGCTAAGCATTACACAAATGGCACTCTTAATAACGCTGCCCTGTCAGTTTATGTGGGGAATTCCCCTGTGTGCTGAGAGATAATTCCCCTGGGTGCTGAGAGATAATTCCCCAGTCACAGCTTGTTTTCTTCTTGCTGAAACTCCTCATAAGTCAAATCGACTCCATACAGGCAGGATAGTGTTGAAGCAGAAGAAAAAAACACATATCAACATTGACATCAGAGCATGATACCTTTGATGCTTGTGTCTTTGGGTATTTTCCTCTACAGACATCAAAACCCGACTGTATTTTCCTGCAGAAAATAGTTAGAGTATATGGATTTCTTCACTCATTATTAAAGCAGCCAGTCAGTCATTGGCCTGTATGCTGTGTTTGTTTTCAGCCCCAGAAGTTATCAACTATGAGCCGTTGTCCCTGGCAACAGACATGTGGAGTATCGGTGTCATTACATACATCTTGTAAGTAAGAGTGATACAACTGTAATTCTTCAACCTTTGCTGCATGTTAGCAAAGTAAAGCATAATCTGAAGGCATTATTCTGTGTAGACTGATAAAACTATACTTTTTGTGTTAAAACCTTTAATTGGCCAACCTAACCAATGCGGGTTTGTCTCTAAAATCAAATTAAGAATGTGCATGAACTGTGCTGAAAGTTACTTTTTCATGTGTGAAAAGGTTGAGGAATTAGGGTAAGTAGAGTAACAGAACTGTATGTGGCATATTCTGTCAAAGCCCCAGACCTGGGATCAAACCCAGGTCGGGTAATACTAAAGACTTTAAAAATGGCACTTGCTGCTACCTCACTTGGCAATCAGCACTGATAGGTTAGAGCAAGGAAACAGGACTGGTTGGCCTAGTGTGAGTATAATGTGACTGGATTGGGTGTCATATCTGGGGTGTTTGGCATGATACTTCAGTGGCGGCAGGACTTTGGCGACAATGACTCCTCCTGCTACAAGAAGACTGGTCATATGACTGGAAAATTGTTCAGTATGACGTTAAACCCCAAACACACATACATTAAGCATATTGTGAGATCATTGGTATCATTATGACTCTGAAACAGACGATGTACTCTCTGTAAGATTTTAAATTAGGCAAAAAGCAAACTATATACGGATTGATTATTGGTGTTAAAATCTACATCTTGGAAGTAACAGGGCCCACTTTCATAAAACATTGTAAATCAATTTTTTCAGTTTGTCAAATTATGTCCAGAGGATTATGACATAGTTGTTATCATTATGACACCAAAATGCGTTGTAGGAGTCTAAGCGGGGTAGCAGCTGTAAATAAAATCTGGCAGGTGATTCAAATTTGGATTGATTGTGATATAATGAAAAGAATTTAACTGCAGTGTTATAAATTTTTAAACCAAATATTGCTGAACAATTTTTGGTATTGGATCATTAGCAGTATACGTAAGATAAGTAAATTTAATTTAAGGAGTGTTAATTTTGCTCCATTTAAATGATTTCCAGTAATGATCTTCATAAGATCTTTAATCGATAAAATTCATGCAATTTATTATTTATATGTTTTGTATTATTTTGTATTATTGATGTGGAACTAGCCTTTCTGGCCAATGATTGGTAAATGAACGTGGGCATAGACAGTTTAATTTCCAATTGCAGAAAAGTATTACAGTCAGATTTTGAAACAGGACTGAAATGTTTGGAATGTATCAAATTAGGCAATACTTAGATGTTGATTTCCCCATTGTGTTACATGAGTTTAAAATTCATCTGTGAATGTTTTATTATGCAGATTGAGCGGAGCTTCGCCATTTCTTGGGGATGACAAACAAGAGACTTACCAGAACATAACTGCTGTAGATTATTTCTTCGATGAAGAGTTCTTTGTGGGAACAAGTGATCTGGCCAAAGACTTCATCAGCAAACTCTTTGTGAAGGATCCGAGGTACATGTACATAAATGTAGGAACAGAAACGCCACTAAGGTTTTCCTTTGTTCTTGAAGACAATTTCGCAGTGAATCATGTAGAGCTCATTTCAGCTTTTGTTTTATGAAATATGTGTAGGACTCAGAGAATGTTGAACCAGTTAGTAAAGTCAGTTACCCATAGGAATGATGGGAGTTGTGAAGGACTAATTTCAATACCCGTAATGTGTCCTTAAATACTGGGCATTTGGGTTTTTCCAGCATATATCTCACACATGGTGCTGCGAAGTCAAACCATTTTTTCCTAGTTTTTACAGTATATACATGTACTAAGGACAAATTACAAACCTACATATACATACATTCCCAAGTAAAATGTAGATTGAAAAGCTGAGGTAAAAAATTTATTAAGATACATACATGTATGTAACCTCCAAAAAGTTGTTGACAAATGACTTGGCCGGTATGATTATCCTAAGACGACATGTAAACTTCCGGGGTCGATTCTACAAGTCCCTTTCTGACTTAAGTCAGAATTTAAAAACTTTCTACCATGCTTAGTTTTTGTCAGAGAAGTTGAAATTTGTACACATTTGTTGTAAGATAACAGTGATGAAGGGTACAAAATTTTATTTTTCCAAACTCCCAAAATAAACTTTGAGAATGTATTTCAAATTTCTGACTGAAGTCAGAAATGGCTTTATGGAATTGGTCCCAGATCAACACATTAAAGCAGTCTGGCAGAGAAAGTAAGGCAAGGTGAATCTGAATGAAAGATGATCAAATGAATTTTATTTCACTTATATCAGTCTGCCAAGATGAAATGACATTATTACCGTCTCCTAGAATTTAGGTAATAAAGCAAAGCAGACAAGCCAGTCTTACTGTCATGACTTGTCCTTTTCAACTCTTTTGTTCTTGTATTCCATGTTCCATTTCATTTGCATTTGTTTAGGAAGAGGTACAAGGTTGAAGACTGTCTTCAACACCCCTGGATTAAGGTAAGTCTGAGTGCAGGAGCGAAAAGCTATAGATGATGGCAGGTAGTCAGTATGCCGCTTTCGGTAATTGTGTTCAATGTTTCTATCAGTTTTCCTTAATTTACGTTTCATTATGGTCTGATATTAGTCTGTTAAAAGTCATGGACAGATGTGACAATACTGACAGCATCCGCCTTAAGGCTCGTGATCTGAAACCAAGGCTAAAAAGTACAAAATGTTATTTGTTCAGTATTAGTACTGAACATAGGCAAAAGCTCCCTCATAATCATCGTGAACATTGCTGTCACTTTTCAGCCTAAACTGAAGGTGGAAGAGGAGGTGCGAAAGTCATCTCTCATCAACATTGAGCACTTCAAGAAATTCCAGGCCAGGAGGCGATGGAAGGTACATCATAATCGGCAAATTAGCTTTTGTACATATTATTTTGCTATAATTCTTACCAAAAAAGCCTTTAGTATACAGGATGAAAAAAAAGCATGAAAAAGGCAGAATTTTGATTTTATCTTGTTCTCCTGTCTATGTCTGTAAATTTACAATTTTTCACACATATGAATACAGTCAAAGTTGAAGGTGGAAGAACCACTTCCCTTCAAAACTACAAACTTTACCTAAAGCTGTAGCCAACCCAGCTTGAGCTGGATTTGAACACATAGCCTAAGTGGACTTGGGTGCAGTTACTTTTGGCAATATTACTTTGTACTGCAGCAGGTTTTTTTTTTTTCTTCTTATGGGCGTTTTAGTGAGAATTGTTAGTGGCCCATTTTAGAAGCATGAAAAAATGTGAAGAAATTGTTGTTCATGTATATAGAAATCTTTCGACAGGTCAAAAAGAAATGACCAGTCATATTAGTCAAGTTAGTTCTTAAGTTAATACTGCAACCCCTGCTATCAAAACAAAATGAAAAGGTAAAGTTTTTAGTGAGTGAGTTATTGGAATAAACCCAGGCCTACAGATTGATGTGTAATAAATAAATGTAGGCCTATGAGTGTTATTCAGATTCATTTCTTGTGAGGAAGAGCAGAAATAATTAGTTTATTCTAGAAAGTTATGACAAGTCGTTATTCTGGACAATCATCATTTACACGTATATACGATATTCTGCCTTTGTCTGTTGCCACATGCGGCAGTGATACACTAACCGAACAAATAGAAATGGTAACAACTTAGTTGCGAAAAAAATTGCGAGAAAATGTCTATAATCTCACAGTATATCATAATATAACGTTTTGGTGCAATGCATTCTCTTTAAAGTCCTGCGATAATGAGGTGGGGCCGGGTCCTCCATTACAGACGGAATAACGGATAGGTCCTTTGTGGGTGGAGAAGACCAATGAATTGTACTAGAAGACAACTGGTCATTAGTGACAAGAAAAATAAAAATAGATGAAGAGCATTAGACCCATTTCACAACCCTTGGACTCTGGGTACATCTGTCTTTTTATTTTTGTCATTCCAGCAATCCATGAAAGTGGTCTCCCTTTGTAACAGACTCTCCAGAAGTATTTTGTTGCGTCGGAGCTGTGATATATTGGGCAGCCGAAACAGCAGCACAGGAGGTGGAGGAGAGGTAAGTGTGTCATTTCTGTTGAGTCATAACCATTAACACTCATACTGCATACAAGCTTGATCACGAAAATTGTCCCTTCGCACATTTTCAGTTGTATGTACCCTGTTTGTCTCATTAGAACAAACTATTCATACTAATAAAGAAAGAAAATCAGACTGTCTAATAGTAATGTGGAATGTGCTATGTTGAGGTTAAGTTCACCACTTGTGTTAACATAACAAGTGCACTAACTTCAGTAAATGCTCTCAAAATGATTACATCTGTGAGTACTCTTACATTGTATACTCTGCAATGAATATTGGAGAGGTAAATTTGATACATTTGTGATCGATGATTAATAGTCATTGATGTTATATTATGTTGATACCTTTTGGTGTATATTGATATGTCCTGTTATTGTGCTGCCAACATTCTAATGCATATGGATAAATGAAAGTGAGCTGTGTCCCTGTTATAATGTTAGATATACAAAGATGTCCTCTCACTCTAGGCCAGGCTAGAGTTGTTTCCGCATTGAATATTGGGGTAGCACACATATGCAGCTGCTATTGTCAAGCTTCATGCACTTACTAACAACATGTAAACCCATTTGTGCACAACTTGTAGCACACTTCTTGTAGTAGGAGTTTGAAATATTATTTTAAAAGGGAGCAGTTTGCCAGTTCAGGGTTGTCAAGAAATATATCCCAATGACTAAGGTGTTTTTTGATTTTTTTTCAAGCTTACAGTTTAAATCCGGTGTAATATTTCTGATCTTTTGCCAATCTTTGTGCTGTTGATGAGCTATAATTCACTATAACTACCAGACTGATATGTTTTATAAGGCAAAGTACACATTAGTCATCATCTCACATCAGAGAAAATATTCTGCTTTCCTTTGGACATTGGTCACATGGGGCACAGATATATTCTCGAATCCTGCAGATGACGGCAGATGTGTTTTCTGTGTAGGTTATCTCCGTTAGCTGGGTTGTGAAGACAGTGGTCACATCGCTGAAGCATTTCACCTATATATCAATCTTCTGCACTGAATTGATGGAACCTTGCAGGGTACATTCATTACATTGTTACTCAGTGATAAGATATGCAAATGTATAGTGCTCAGTAATAAACCTAATATGAGGATTATTGACACCATATATTTGGGGATCCTGTCACCTTGTAACTAATATGATCAACAGACATGATATGTATTACAAATCAAACTGCAAACCAAACTGCAAACCAGTGCTATAAACACCAGACCTGATGTGATTTAACATATTGACTTGTAGAGCAAACTATATTTCTTAAACCGCGTGTGCACGGTATGATGTGTTGAGTTTTTACTAAGTATATGAAGTAACTTTTGTCTGTTTTCATTAATCTAATGAAATTCTTCGCGTCAGCGTGACAAATCACATTATGTGAATGGGGCATTACTAAACAAACTGCAAACTATCACTAATACCAGACATGCCAAACCCTATATGGATTAAAACCTTAACTAGACTATTTAATTAATCAATTATCACATCTTGATTTTTAGTTGTTGAATTTTTAATTTGCATTTTTGAACTGTATCCGTGTCTGTAGTTTGTAGTATTATGGCCAGATTCTAATGTTTAACTTTGAAATTGTGCATAATTAATTTTATCTCTGCTGTTCACGCAGTTAAAGTTACTGCTGCACACAACATGCGTCTTTGTATTAAACAGTTTAAATGGCAAGCTTGTTTTTAACTTTTGCCAAGTCTGTTTTATGGCAGCTGCTGTTGACATAGTGCAAGTCAGTATACCTAAGTAGTCCTAGACATTATCATGGCTAAATCGCTCTTGTACTTGTAAACAGGCGTCTTTCATGTACTTATTACGCGCTTACTCTATCAGAATTAAAATATACCAAGTCTGCAGATTTAAATTAAATTCATGATATTTTTGAAATGGGCAGTTTGTACAGGTTCTCTCTTGGTTATGTTTGCTTGAGACACATTTGTGATGTACCCTAAATGACCTAAAAATTTGATCACAAAAGAGCAGTTTGGGAGGCAAATAAATGTCATGAGACACGGTGCAAAAATTTTTGTTTTCCCAGTAAGATATCATCCTACCTTCTTGCGGCACCTTTCTAAAATCAATAGAACTCCCAGCATCTTAGAAAATGAACAGCTTAGTCATGGACAAAATTTTAGGTCATTTGGGATACTTTAAAAGGCTAGTTTTTAGAGTGAAATGTTATTAACAATGAAGAGGACTGGAGAATGGTTTGCCATAAGGGGAAGTAACTCCAAGCATCCCATTTGAGAAACGACACTAGCATAGCAATCTTAGATAAGTGAACTAGCTGCAATTTTGACTAACATGGACATGTGGCGCATGGTTGCACGTACATGTTTAAAGTTACCTTAGGCAATGAGTTATAGAGACTAGTGGAGATTTGGAGGCAAAAAATCATTCTAATTGAACTTTTGTTAGTAGCTGTATTTCATCTAGTTCATCATTTTTTAAGTAACACATTTTGCTTGATTAGGATTGATACATCTACCATATATGGCCACTTGAGTGTTTTTTTTTAAAGGAGTTTGATGAATTTCTTATCAGAAAAATTTGTTGGCTTCAAAATTATGATTTTATTTATTGATTTATTTATTTCATTGGTGTTTTACGCCGTACTCAAGAATATTTCACTTATACAACAGCGGCCAGCATTATGGTGGGAGGAAACCGGGCAGAGCCCAGGGGAAACCAACGACCATCCGCAGGTTGCTGGGATACTTAGGCAGAGAGGATTATGATTTTAAGGTCATCCTGTGCTTTTAAGAGTGCGTTTTTAATCAGAATTAGATGAAAGGCAGTATGTTTACATCACCTATATAATATACCTTTCCCACATCAGTCTCATCTTTGCGCTTGTTATGGTTCGAATTTGGTAATAAAGTATGTAATATCTACAAATACTAGTCTCTCTATACCTTTCTCAAACGTTAGAATAATTTTGCCACAATAAATAGTAAGTTTACGAATCTAATGTTTTCTCTGTGGCAATAATTTGAGCTATTCTTGGCAAATAGAGAAAATAGGAATTTGTAAGAAAATATGAATGTTTTCCCAAAATTCTGCGGTTTAGCCTTTTCAACTGTTGCTCACGTTTTTTCATCACACGCCACATGCTGGGTATACTTCTGGTAAAAGATTCGGCTTTGCTGTCCTGATAAACTTTGGTTTTGCACCTTTGATCATTGGCTGAACCACGATAATGTTTGCGCCCCAATTTCTGCATGAAGTTCGGCTGTGTGCCATTATTGATTGAAGCTCGCATGGATTGCTAAAATTTCAGTAAGTACTCGCATTTTCTTACTCACATATAGCTGTGGCATGGCCTACAAGAACGTTTTTTAATGAAATTTTTCACTTTTGTCTTTGTTCATATTAAATAAAGCACTACTTATCGTGTCATATTTAAAAAACTTTGGATCTAAAAAATAATGAAAGTTATTATTTCTGTGGAAAACTAATTTGAATAAGGTTTTAGGCATCATTAGAATTATCTGGCCTGAATAATATTCCTGTACAAGAAATCTAAATCTGTATACATGTTTACAGAAGAGGATAACATATATATTTTCTTTTGGAGTGGTCTTTATTTCTGTGTAATCAAGTATGCATTTATTTTTACAGAAGGTGGGTGTGGAGGAGGGGGGCATCATCGGCCGAGTGTTCACCACAGCCAACTTTGCCTATTGTCTCCGAGACAGTAGCAGGAGAGAACCCTGTACCACCCCATTACAACCTCATGGTGTACCCAGATTAGCATCTCCCATTGTGCATGTGTATTCAGAGTTCACTTTGTGGATAAATTGTGAATAGAAGTTCGTAATATTGGAAGTAAATAAGCTTAATCAACAATCCAGTGAACGTTTTGGCATTTGGAAACATCATCATGATTTCCATTGGCATAACAGGCAGAAAAAAAAACAGGAAAAATTGTCAGATGCCTAATTTCATGTATGATAGCGATGTATAAATAATGAGCTCTTGCAAACATGGGAATGGAAAGTAGGGTAAAATTGGAAGTATCATTAAGCTTTAGACAGCTACAGAAGTAATTGCCATTGTTTAATGTCTCGAAAACCTGTCTTCAGGAAAGAGCATTCTGGACTGGCATTCCAGTTTTAAGACGGTAGTAACCCAGTGATATAACATTAATATCTCACATTTCATCACATAGATGTCAGATAAGTATTTTCTAAGTGCTCATTGTGTGATAATTGTGTAAATTGTACATTACATTAAGCACATTTTTCTAGGGGGTTGATGATCTTAAGAAGAGGATACTGTGGTGTCATTTTCAAAGATTATTTTTTGTAGTGAAACATTTTTTGGATTCAGTTCATTCATTACTACAGAACATTTTTGGACCAAATATACATATGTCTTATGAAATTTATGTTTTATGTTCTTTTATCTGATTTCAAAACAGATATCAATTTTCTTAATGAACTTTGGACCAGTTACTTGACAAGGTTATTTTGTTTTTATGGTATTTAGCATTCTTGTCTTTAGATTCCATAATCCTTTCAGTCTTTACTTAAAGGAAAATGAACTGAAAGTATAAGATACATTTCTCGAAATGGACCAAAATAATTCAGCTATATTGTATTTTAACATCCTTACCTAATTTTAAAATTTGTATTGTGTTTGATTTTTCACCGTGTTATGACTTCTTGCTCAAAGCATGCAAAGCACAGTTTACACCATTTTCTGACTGGACTAAAGTATTGCTTTTATTTTTAAAGACCAACTTAATGTTAAAAACAAGATTTTGTAAAATTGTAAGTGAAAGTGAATGGTATTATTGTTGTTAAAGGTATAAAAGACATCCAGATAATTTTGTCAGTATTAGCACATATTACTGGGTGGTGTTCTAATTAAAACTCAAATCTTCTGCAAATCAAAATTATTCATTTTTTAAATATCTATATAGAAAAAAGCATGGCTTAGTCTTGAGATGTTTTACACAGTTGTGACAAGACAGTGACATAAAAATGACTCTCTTTTTAGTCTCTTGGACTTCAGCTCTTTAATATTTAAATTCTTCATCTCTTCATATTTTTTTTTCACGATATCCTGTAATTGTTTTTTTAGATACTGAAAAAAATCCTGTAAATGAAATTAACTTTTATACAAATACATGGCCTTCTTTAAAATTCTATTAAATGGTTGGATGCATATGAAGGTATTTGAGTAGTCATGAGTTAAAGGCTACCCCTTTGTCAAATAATTGTTGAGAACGACGTTAAACCCCAAGCACTCACTCACTTTGTCAAATAAATTTGTAAGTAAATAAACAAAAACAACTTAAATGAGGTGTGATGGATTTGAAGCACAAAAAAAATACAAAAAAAAAAAGACACACTTGTTATGTCGTAGTTGTTAGGATGTGAAAAGACTTATATAATGAGTTCTTTTCTGCAGAGGCTGTAAGAACATATTTTTTGTTGTTGTTGTTGCTCTTAGTTTTACTACAGTGGTGTTTTTTTGTTACAGATGTGATAATTAAGTGCTATTGTTTTATTTGTATTAATATAAATTGTGTATTTTTTGGAAAGGCAGTTGATAGAGGTACTTGTGGTTTTGTCTGTTTTAGGTGCTTTTGTCTGTTTTAGTTTCATGCTTTTTCGCTCATTGTTGTTGAAACTTCATTAAGTTTTTGTGTGTGTGTGTGTGTGTGTGTGTGTGTGTGTGCGCAAATGTTTTGGGTTTTATTTATATGACCTTTGATCTGTTCACTGGTACACGTACTTAATTTATGTGATAAACAGTATTGCTCATGTTTAAAGGACAGCGTCTCGATGACAAAAGTATTTATGTCATGAATTGTGTTACAGAACTTTCTGCTCATATTTTATTCCACCTGCTCAGTTAGTGATACTGGTTAAACACTTATTTTAATTGATATGCAGTTTAGTCACCAAAGCAACTAGCTGATTAATATCCAGTTTTGTCAAAGAAAGCCTTGACTAGAAGGCCATACTCATCCCTTCCACATACATTCATGATTAAGGCAGCAAATGAATAAAACATCTTGCACCTCGCCTAGTAACATATGACATCACAACAACAACAACAACATCATGTCCACAGGCAAGTAACTTCTAACCAATAACTGGCAGATCTGGCTCATTCAGTGTAGTTTAGGAAGAATGTACTAGTCATATGAACCTGTCACTCTTGCCAACTGAAGTTCGTCTGTCACAAATTGTAGTTTGAAAATTTTACCCTGATCCAATGACCATGCTTTGGGATAGAGAAAGAACCTGAAATTTATTGGCTCAGTTATGGTGTACCAGTGGCTAAATGTGTACAGTTGACAGTACAAAATGACATTAGGAACGTCTGCCTAATGTTCGCATATGAAAGAGCAACTATATTAATGCGATTTATGCATGCTTTATTTTATTTTGGAGTTTCACAAAAGGTATAATTTTATCAGTTTACACAAAGAAATGCCCTCAAGATATGCTTGAATCAACACCTTGCAAACATGTGAAATGGTTCTTGTTACAAATATTGTAACTCTCTTAAGCTGGTAACAACATGAAAGCACAGTGCAAACGTATTTGTGCATCACTGTAGCTTGTAAGAAAGTCATCATAATGAAGTGTATACAGATCATGTTTCAGCTTATCCAAGTTCTAAATCATAAGCTATGTTCGTTTAATAATACTAGTATCAGCAACATTGATATAGCCTGGAAAAAGCAGAAAGAATTCACTATGAGCTATTTAAAATATTATCATAATATTATTTGTACTAGAATTTAAAAAGAAATCTTATAAAGCAACATTAAAGTTGACAAAGCTTTTTTTAAGCAACTTCTTCATTTAGTTTAATTAAGAATGAGCTATTATAACCATACATCTGTTCCCATGTTACATTCTGCCCCTCTTCACCCAACAAGCACACGCCTATATCCCTTACAAGTAGATCAGATATAAGTAGAGCTTTCTCTCGGGGTTTTTTTTTTTTTGAAAAGTAAATATAGGAATATGTTGTTCATTAGATTGACTAACCATGTGAAAAAAAAAAACCAAATGTTCCTTCCACAATTAGATGTGTATCGGTTAACACGCTAGCGCAGCATAATGACACAGGAGACTCCCACCAATGCGACCGCTGTGAGTTCAAGTCTAGCCCATGCTGGCTTCCTTCCGGGCTTAGTCCGGTTTCCTCCCACCATAATGTTGGCTGTTGTATAAGTGAAATATTTTTGAGTACGGTGTAGAACACCAGTCAAATAAATAAATAAATGTATATTGTTTAAAAAGAGCAGATCAGGTGTCCCAAAATTAGAAGAATTAGGTAATTCAAAAATTCAAACACCTACAGTTAAAATGAGATGGTGTAGGAAGTTTAAACTGTGTACTGTAGCACATTGTATCTACCACATTTTGAGCTCTTTCTCGTTTTGAATTTGGCTTTTTAAAAACTTGTAATTTACGATTTAAATCTTAAGTTGCTTGATTAATATATGAGCAAAGGACATCTTACAGCAATTTCACAACAAAAAAAAAAGCCAGTTGGCATTGTTAATATTGGGTCGTAAACATTGTCTGTATATGTTTCCTTATTGCATAGGCTCATGACAAAGGCACACTAAAGTAAAGCCTGAAGTTAAGAGTGAAAACTGATACTTCTAACATAGGAATGTGGCGTCACAACACAGACTATTGGGGTAAAGAATTACATCAGGTCCTGAGTCTTGAAGGCATCATGTGCAAAGATTACACCAGTATTACTCTAATTCCTCAACTGTTTCACATACGAAAGAGCAACGTTTGGTGCAATTTGTGATCATTCTTAAGTTGAGTTTTGAGACTAAACTACATTGGTTAGATTGGCCAATTTCAGGGCTTCACAAAAAGTGTAATTTTATCAGTCTACACAGAATAATGCCTTCAAAATATATTTGAATAAACACCTTGCAAAGATGTGAATAGGTTGAAGAATTACAGTCTGTGACATCCATAATGGCTGAAGATCACAATGAAACACAATGCCAGATTACCGTTTACTATTAAAGTCATTGGAGTCTTTAAATGTAAATTTGTTGGATTGGAATTAGTCGTATTTTGCGGACCATTTTTATGTGACTATTTTATCTGCTTTAACTTTATTCTTCTCTTTAATGGTATATTTATGTGTATTTATTCTCCAGTATTTACATTTACAACTTCTAAACACTTGTATTGTTATTGTATTATCACCTAATGAATAAAATGCATTTTTAATGAATAAAGACAGATTTGTCACCAACCGTTGCCTTTAATTATTATTTGTACAGTGATGGTAATCATGTATCCTCCTCTCTTTTTTTGAGGTTGTTAAGGTGATGTTAAGCCATGCATCTTTACAGTGTGTTGAATTAAAAGTACTGGTACATTGATTTCACCACCATATGAAAAAAGACATTCAGTTAGCGGCATTAATCCTTTTATGATGTCATAACAGATTTCCCAACCATGTTTTTTTTTTTTTATTTGTCTTGAAAATTGTTTTATAAGATCTGTTCATTGTGAAATTTTGGAAGAATAAAGATGATTATTTTGACATACTCTGTATCTATGCAGATACCTATTGCATGGCGTCACATGGTGGCACTGAATTGGCTTTAGGTTGACTAATAGCGTGCACAGTCATTCTGTACTTTACATCTATGTAGACATGGGCCACTATATGGGCCTGTTTTGAATGGGTACTGTTTTGTATCTGAGTGGTGAACTATGTCAGGTTTAGTCAGATCCCTTTGTTATATCCTTGTGTGTGTTTTTTAGACATTGTCTTTGTAGAGAGGTGAGCTCTAGCATAACGCTGACATTCTGCGTTGTTTATTCAGAGGTGACAGTATGTACCAAAAAAATATCTCTCCATATTTTCCTACGCGTTTTTAACTTATCAAGGATTACCATTTGTCCAGCGATTTTTCACATGAGTGCAGCCAGGTGACCTGTGTATGTATACTGAAGAGCACACATTACTCTTCCTTGTTTGGATGATTGACAGCTCTGACAGTTTTCTGATTGGACAAGTGTGGTATGGGGATGGGCCTGTTTGTATGGGGTGTGATGTACAGCTAAGCTGTTTGGCAGGGGGTTTGGCTTCTAGTGGTGTGGTTGATTGATTCTGTTGTGGGATTGATTTGTTGGGACACAATGATTATGGTTGAAGATGTCTCCAAGGGGAGGTTAACTATGGGGTTTAGCGGGGAGGAGGGGTATGGGGTCTTTGTCCTCATTCCTAGCCGGGCAGGTGAGAGCTGTTCCATTAATTGAGTCAACAAGGACACATGAAGAATACGTTAGGCACATGGTGGGATTAAAGCCTGCCAACGTTTCTGGGGTGCTCAATTTTGTGGTCTGCAGACCTCTGGCAGTTGGAGATTGGGTGAAATATGCTAATTTTGAAATATGAATATCAACCAGATTAAGGATACTGGAAGCAAACCTCAGCTTATAGTATACATACATGTATATTTAGCCAGCTGAATGACCTAGAAAGGAGATTTTTTTTTACTTTGACGTTATCACCTGTGTGGTTAAATCCTTGATCAACCATTTTAACCTAAACCACCTGGTGTAGGGCATGGCTTGAAACCATCCCACTTGTAACTTTGTCAGGAGTGAATGTCCCACAGTGGTTTGTTGGGTGACCTTTCGTACCGGGTCATATTGGTGGAAAACTGGCATCGCACTCTTGTCAGCTGCCTGGTGAATGTTGGGGAGAAATGCTTTTAACTGGCAACTAGCCCACTAGGCTAAACGAAAGCTGTCTAGAATCATATTCATTTTATGTGTATATTACTGCAAGAGAGAAAGGGAATACCAAAAAGGAGGGGAAAAATAGAGAACTATAGTGAAGTGTTTGTTGGTGGATCTGAGTCTGTGTCTGTTACACAGGATGGGACAGAAGTCTGTTACCAGACTCTCAGTGACATCGGATCAATAGTCTGTGTCGATCGGCCTATCCAGCAGGAATCATGTGGAAAAAGCTCCAGTGCTATTGGATTATCAGCCAGTCTACTTTAACATGTGTTCTGACTGGGCTGGTCTACCTGGGCAGTTGAGTTAGTGTACATTATCTATGTCTGTTTGCGTGTGTATACATTTGCTACAGCTGTTGTCTTTGTCCAAGGTGACATGGGCTCAACCCTGTGAGTGACCGCTCCACGAATGACCCCATGGTCCTGCCGGGCATCACAACAGAGTTGAATGTACAACAAGACTGCATTCGCACCATCCCCAGGGTTCAGGCATGATACTGTAGGCATACCTGACGACAGGCACTCGAAGATTTTCACCTGAGCTTGATTGCAAAGCAGGTCGTGTGAGCCCAAGAAAGCCGGTATTGTGATTATGCCTCACCATTTATCAGGCACTAGGGTAATCAGCTGAAGCTGAAGGCACTCCCAGAGTATGGTGCCATACAGTCATTTTGGTTCACCTTTATGCTCAACGAACCATTCCATGGGACTTGTTTTGTATTGTCCCGTGTGTCCATGCCGTAAACAAGAATGTGCTGTAAACATCTGTTAATTTTCTGTGGAGCATGAGGCTGTATGTGTGTTGGTCTGTACATGTCTCCTAAACCAAAATCCCCATGTTGTTCTGTCATAGGGTTTTTGAATGTGACTGTGCAGAATTTGGATACGGTACAATACAATGGGATGTACGTAGATTTACCTGCGCATGTGTATTAAGTTTAAGGTCAGTGACTTTGTTCTGGCACTGATTAATTCCGAGAAGTCTCTGTGATCTTTTACCTGAACTGACTGGCACAGATATGTCAGCTGACCTGGTAGTCGGCTCCTGACCCCAACCCAATAAGTTCCCTCTTCCCCCCTCCCTGGGGCGCTCATGGGCACGTGCGAGATGCCACTGGAGGTCAGCACCAGTCTGGGGCCGGCCGAAAGGTACAACAGCCAGTGTCTGTTGGTCGGCGGCTCTTCCCAGACTCTTACACTGTCCATGGTGTTTGATCATGAGGTAGGTTAATGGTCATTTGACTAGTTACAGTGAACAATAATAATGTTAACCTGAACGAGATTTGTTAGCATAAATTTTTGTATGTTCAGTATAGACGTAATAATGGTGAATAATGGTAATAGTGATAATGATGTGTTATATTAAAGCCCTGTTAGCAGTTTTCAGAATTATCATGTCAGGTAACGTCAGTTCATTGGAGAATGTCTCATGAATAAATATAGCAAATATATGTATAGACTTTCTGAGCTATGAATTCATAAGATTTAAATTCTCGCAGACTAACTTAGTGAGCTTAAAAATTGGCATTCAAAAATGTTGAATTAAGCTAAATGGAAATAATAAAGATGCCAGCTGATGTTATATGTACATGTATGGCTGTAATAACTTAAGCATGTTAATGGCACCATTTGTTTCTGAAGGAAATGTGTGCATGGGCACAGGACTGTATGTGTTCATTTACCATCAAGTAGTTCAATACACATGATGAAGATTTGGATTTTACTGTAGAGTAATAAAAGTGATAGCAATAACATAGGGAAACAGCTAGGTGCTTTTGAGCAATTGCTCAACCGCTGAGAGAATTACAGTAGTATAGTATGGTCATAGTTTTGAAATACATAGTTACTATTGCCAGAAGGCAATTTAAAGTTTAACTGTTAGGAAAAAAATTACAATAATAAAGTGTGATGATGATAATTTTGAAGGAAATCATCACTATTAGCAGAAAATGGTTTGACCTCTAAGAAGAGAAAAAAATTTTGTGGATAGAATTTTGAAATTTTGAAAACAAAAAAAAAAAGTGCTGGTAGTGTGTGTAGACAGATTTCTAGAATGTTCAGGAATGTATATGTGAAGTGGATTTGTTGAGTATAGCTTCGCATATATGTAACACACCTACGTGTATTCTTACACTTAAAACCCCTACATGATAATAACTTCTGCGCATGCTTGTGCCGTATACATGTGCACTGTACATTGTTTGGGAAAAGAGGTAATTAACACTATGGCTGTGTTCTGTCTTCTAATGATCCACTCACTTGGTTTGTCTTTCCTGCAGGCTTATTGTTGCTGTCAGTAAATAGAATATATTGATTAGCACATTGTGTGGACTATACAGAATCAGCTGTATGGAAATGCATGTACGTCACCAGGAGTTGAAAAAACATGATAATTTTGTGTGTATGAGTGGTGATGTGTCGCACTGTATATAATGCAGTATGATGGCCATATTTTGACAGCAGGTGAACACCACTGCATACGATTCCCTAGCCTTTAATTTTCGAAACATTTGAGCAAGATTACACAGTACAAGTAGATAAACACACACAAATGTTGACGAAAACCTAAAAATTTGTTTTTTGAAAACTCTTAGCTATACATACTTGGACTTAAGCGAAATGCTTTAGCAGATTTAGATTTTGACTTCTACATACGGTAACCAGCAGCTTTTTGAATACAAATTCTATGAATATTTTCACACCTTGCATTGCAGTGTATCTTGTTCATCACTACGGGCGTACATGTGTGTCATTATGTTACACACGTCACACATTTCACTATCCCTTTACCTATATCACAGGTTAACAAAACAGGTATTTTTGAAGTAAATAGCTGCCCTAGTTCTTGTAATAAAAACCATTGAGAAGCATATACATCATATGGACAGCTTTTACAATTGGGTTAGGTTAGATTCCATGTTAAGGCCGATAAAGAGCTAAGACGAAATAATAAGCAAACCCACCCTCTGAAAAGAGGACAAACACGAGATGTATGTGTTTTCATAGCTGGAACATATCTTGTCAAATAGGCGCTACAATGTAATATTTCTATGCATTAAAGGTTTGTGTGTCAAAAATTCAGCCAGGATAGTGATATATGTGCAGTTCTGTGTATTTAACGTTGTAATACAGTATATATGCGTTATACTTACCTTTTCAACAAAATAATTTCACACGAAGGTTGTAAGTGAATTGCTGAAAAAGTTTTAGTTTATCTGTACATGTGTATCACAGCAACAGACATCTTAGCTAGTACAAAGACGTCATCTGATTGATTTTACATTTGGAAAAAGAATGTGAAAAATAACCGAGAGTGTGATGGATTTTTAGCTTTTTCTTTTCTGTTCTTTAATTCATAGGCATGTAGCTGCATAGTGAACTGTATATACATGTGTAAGTAAAAACAGTAAAAAAAAAACTGTTTGTGGATCAATATCTGATTTCTGGCCAAGGGTAATATGACCAGTATAATTCAGTCTTCCATTGACGGTTGAAGTCAGCAGTTTTACATTTAAAATATGTGTGTGTGCTGTTTTTTGTCTTCACGTCAGATCTTAGCATTAGAGAGTTACGGTTCATCAGACATAACCCACTTACAGTACATCTGCCTGCTAGGGACTTCCTTACACCTGGATTTGATGGCAATAAGCAAGTTGACCGATAAGCCTAGTAAGATAGTGTGGGATTTAAATATATAAATGTTTTTATGTACAAAAATCTGTGATGCTAGTTGAAATTATTATTTTAATCTTTTCAGTATTGAAGACTGAATATATGAAGTAAAATAAGTCCAATTGTTCATTGTAAAGTTCTGCATTAAACTAGTTGAATGAAAGTATTGCCTCGGTTGGTCAAGATACATCTGTAAATATTAGTTTTAAACTATGTGATTGAAATTTCCATTTGATACATCTGGAATATGAGTAAAAAGAGTCATGCTACTTAATATGGTTGGTGCACTTTGAAATTACAATTACCTACAATTGTACCTGTGTCAGTAACTCTCTTCAGGATAAAGCATATTGTCCGTGAGTTGGGTTTTAGATGGTGAGGCAAAATGCAATCTGATGTGGACCAGTCTCTCTCTTTTTTTTTTTTAGCTATTTCTATTAAGTCATCCATATGTTATGTCCTAGGTTATGAAATTCTTGCTTAAGATATATTTACCTCCCCCTTATATACTCTACAGGATGTATGGATATTGGGAAACTATTTCCACTTGACCTCTTGGCAGGAGGTCATCATTAACTGCACCATATTGCTCTAGTCAATAGGTGCAATGCAACAGCTGGACAGGGTATACCACCTCTGTTATTTTCTGTGTAATTTATTGGCAATTATTTCATAAATGTGTTGTTATATGTATAGATGTGCAGTTGAATTCAAATTAAAATTGCATTTTTTGTTATGAATTCCCTGATTTGACTCAAATAATCATAGGATCCATATTTAACTTGATGTTCACTCTACATACATGTGCATCATTTCAGTAACAACTGAAGAAAGCAGAGATGTTTACAGTCATGTTCTTCATTTATACATTATGCTGCAATTTACCATGTACAGGTAATTCAGTACAAGCATCTCATGGGTCATACCTTTTTTTAACAGTCAAGTGTCTGTTTCAAATATGACCATGCCATATATGACAAATGCTCATTATCCAAGACAGCGACACATGCATACATGTACATGTATAGATGTAAATTTCTCTATGGCAAATTTGTTCATATTTTAAGGTACATTTATTGAAGCATACTCATTACATTGTAAGATTATATTCAGTGTGAGTCAGCATTCAGTCGCCATGGTTACACATACTGGTGTAATCTTGCCTGAATCTTGTAAGCTCTTGTTTATGTACTTACCTAGCTGGTGGCTGTGATGCTACTGTTGACAAATTCAAGTAGAATATTTATAAATGAAGAGAATCAGTGCATTAATAAGTTCATCTATATTCTTGGCTGGAATAGTGTATGGCAAGCTTCTAATAGGGTTAGTATACTCAAATTCCTTGGAGCGGTTTAATGTATTTTACCTTAAGTTTGGCCAGTAAAAGTGCACTGACAAATGTATATAAAATCGTTTAAATGATCGATACCTTCGGTTTTTAAGTTTTTCTCATAAGAAATTAATCATGAAAAAGCTCTTAATTGCGTGGCCCTGTAACATGTATATGTCTAAGGTGGATGAATCAGTCAAAGTCCAACATTTTAATTATAAAATCTGTACTTTTTCACCAAGGTTGATACTTCAACTAATGAGGGTGGATCTATAAGCAGAAAACCAAGGCATTTTATTCAAGGAATAACAATAATTGTTTTAATAAATATTACGTAAATGAATTATCTTAATGAATGCAAGCAAACGATTAATTGAATGTTAAATGGATTGACTGTTGGACGTTGTTATGCCACAAGCATATACTCTAGGAGTTTCTGAATGAACTCTTCCTGAAGTTTGTACTTCAAAGGTACAACGATAGGTCTAACACCTGGTGACTCATTTAAATAACTTTTTTTTAACAAGTTTTTACAAAGAGAAACAAATAAAGCCAAAGCTGATTTCTTCTACTATTGAACTACATGTACCAGTATTACCCAACCCTTTGTGCGTTAATTAGCTGTGAACATATAGGACATTATATGCATCCTCTAAGTAAATATTTTCACATTGATTTTTTTTTTCACTGTGTACAATAGGCATTCATGCTAACAAACTGAGCAGCCAGCTGGCTAAGTCTATGGATGTAAATATACCTCGTTATTATATTTACATACCCGCAGCTCCTATATGTATTTGATGGATAAGGGTGGGTTTAATATATGCATTTTTCAATCTGTTCAACTTTTGGCATTATTTTATAATTTACCTATATTACCAGGGGAGACTTGTGGTTAAATATGAGCAGTTACTGCTGGTTTGGTCGTCTGAAGCATTTGTATGTGTGCAGGTATGTAGGAGGGAGGTTATCTCAGAGGTACACTAATTCCTGCCAAGGGTTCTCCGCTATCGTTTTTCTATTCCTGTAAAGCTGACTACTGTGATAATACACTAGATTGGGAATACCATCAACCTACGAATGGTTGTGTGTTTCCACCGGGGTTCTGTACCACTGGCCAACGTGATGTGAACAAAATATTCTTGAGTACGACATGAAACACCAATCAAATAAATCAGTGACTGATGACATCTGTTATTTTCATGAATCCTCTTGTCTCAAACTTGATTTCTAGATAGTCACTTAGTTCATTGATGCTCTGGGAACTCTTTCACAAAACGTCAGGAGTTGTATTTCTCATAACTTATTTTTTGTAAAGGTTGTTTTCTGGGATACACTGCCTTGAGGCTACGTCATTAACAAGAAAAGCTACAAAAAAGTGATTTACAAAGTTTTGTGAAAGTTGTCTCTGAATTCCAAAGTTATTCTTATCTCTGCAGCATTGGGTGTATTATAACATTTTTTTAATAATTTTTTTTTGTTAAATACGTTAATTGCCATATATGTGTTGTTTAGAAAATTTTTGAGAATGTGAAAAATCTTTGGCATGGAAAGTACCACTGTACTTTGAATTGTGCTGTAAGTACTGTAATAACATTAATGTTTAACATTTGTGGGTTGTGGTTTATGTTGTACCTTGGTGTGAATGTCAGCTGACGAGGGCACGTTTTGTGTAACAGAGAACAGCATAACATCACTATTCAGTTGAGCAGCAAAAAGAGCAACCAAGCAATCCAGGTGTTACCTAGTCAAACTTCAGCCATCAAATCTGGCCTATTTTTGTTATCTTGATCGGATTGGCCTTTGCATGCTTGGGGCAATAACCCATCTAGTCCTACCAGATTTTAATCTTATTCAGTGTTTTTTTCTTTATGGTTTCAAATAAATGTTGAGAATTGCATGTCTGTGGCGCCGTATTGAAGCTTGAGCTGAGGCCATTCTGTCCCAGATTCTGTTCTACACCATGAACAAGATCATGTGATTACTTGTCAGTGTAACTAAAACCATTCCTACACAAGTCAAGTGTGTGTACCATGAGTACATGTGCTACCGTATTGATCATTGTATGTTTGTCTTGTGAAACAGCAGTGTTAGCATCATCAATTTACAGTAGTTTTAGTTTTCATGCGTTTTATATTTGTTCAGATATAATTAGGTTGTGTCATACATTTACAGGATCTGTATGCTTTGACTCAAGCATGTCATTAGTCATGTACATACATGTACCTTAAATGACCTAAAATTTTGAATGCAAATGTGCAAAATTTTTTCCGAGGTAAATAAGTGCCCTGAAACGTGCACAATATTCCAGTAGAATACCATCCCATGTTCCAAGCAAACCTTAAAACACTTTTCTAAAATCAATAGAACTCACAGAATCAGGAAAACTGAGCAAGTTAGTCATGGACAAAATGTATGGTCATTTTAGAGTATATATTATGTCAGTGGTATTTGTTAGTTTTTCAGGTGTTTTGTTTTCCTTCAGATGTAATTAGGTGGTATCATATATTCACAAAATCTCTATTCTTTTATTGATACATGTTTTATATGATACTGCAGAAAAAGATCTACCTGTATGCATCCATCTCTTGACCTGCACAGGAAAACACTTTTGTTTAATTTAATAGCATCAAATCAGATGTCTTGACTGTTGTATATATGTTTCTATAATGAGTTAATAACTGTAGTAGTGACTCACCTTACAGAAACCTTCTAAGATAATGCTTTCATGTCATAATAAACCAGTTAGCGTACAATTTGGCGTGTTTTGTTTTGCTCAAAGATGACTAGATTTTGCCCTGGGGCACGTTAGCTGTTAAACAGTGCAGACCTGAGAAGGGCATGATTAGCCCGTTATGTAGAGGCTCAGCCTGTTAGTCTTGTATAGCGTGTGTGTGACATTCGGAGAGTTTACAAGTGTGTGCTTTCTCTAAGCTTCATTAGTCTGTCACATGTCACCTACCATCTTCCTGTCGTGCTTTATTTCACCCTCTGTGTCAAACCCGTCATATTTTTTCTGTGGTTGATATATTTAACCTTCAGCTGTGTGATGCAGGATTTCCCGTGTCAGTGATTAGGCTACCTGAATAGTTGATATTAGAGGATATTTGCATGACAGCTAGTTTATGCAGACAACTCCCTACTGAGAGATTCATCTAAAAATCACCTTCCAAGCTGGTTTGAGCTAGGCCTTGTTGTGATGGTGGAAACCTCAACCTCTTCATTGCTGTTATATGTGAGTAAGACATTCATGTTTGTTTTGGAATCAGCTAAATCTGCCTATGATATTAAGTTCAAAACACAGGCGAGTGTCATTTTAATATCTGTCCCCCTCATTGGATATGCTGAGTTCTTTGATGGTGGTAACGTTGGGATGGGTTAGCTTTTGATTACCCTGAGTTTTTGTACCTTTTTTGCACATAGCATTTGAGTTAAGGCAGGCTGCGTTAAGCTTCAAGATAAACTTTGAAAATAGAGACTTGACAGCCTAGGTTATACTGTATAAAGCCCTCAGTGCTTTCCCATGTTATAAATATTGTGTTTATGTGAATACTTTTTGAGGAAATTCCTGCAGTTCGTCAACCCAGGCAGTGTAATTTTGTTTGCTAACCAAATTACAAGGTTGTATCACTTGCATCCCAAGTGGCCCTTATTTTTTGTTGATGTTTTTTTAGGTAGGCTTGTAGAAAATGTGTTCCCACCATGTAAACAAATAAGTTTAGTTGAAATTAGATATATTGGCAAATAAAAATATAAATGTTCAATCATTTTTCCATATAGTATTTTTTTGCGTTTACACTCAATTTAATGCAGAAAACATACTGACTTTATTTGTGAAATATATTCTGTCTTACAAAGCAGCAAATTACAACAAATGTTTGTGACAAATACATTTTGTCTATTGTCTACAGTTGTCTGTTTCCTGGACATTGTAATGTATTCCTGGGAGTTGTACGTTGCTGGAGAGTTTACGGTGTTCCTGAGAGTTGTCTGTTTCCGGGAGAGTTTATGGTGTTCCTGAGAGTTGTCTGTTTCCTGTAGAGTTTATGGTGTTCTTGAGAGTTGTCTGTTTCCTGCAGAGTTTATGGTGTTCCTGAGAGTTGTCTGTTTCCTGGAGAGTTTAGGGTGTTCCTGTGAGTTGTCTGTTTCCGGGAGAGTTTATGGTGTTCCTGAGAGTTGTCTGTTTCCTGTAGAGTTTATGGTGTTCTTGAGAGTTGTCTGTTTCCTGCAGAGTTTATGGTGTTCCTGAGAGTTGTCTGTTTCCTGGAGAGCTTGTGGAGTTCCTGACAGTTGTCTGTTCCCTGGAGAGTTTAGGGTGTTCCCTAGAGTTGTCTGTTTCCTGGAGAGTTTAGGGTGTTCCTGAGAGTTGTCTGTTTCCTGGAGAGTTTATGGTGTTCCCTAGAGTTGTCTGTTTCCTGGAGAGTTTAGGGTGTTCCTGAGAGTTGTCTGTTTCATGGAAAGTTTATGGTGTTCCTGAGAGATGTCAGTTTTCTGGAAAGTTTAGTGTGTTCCTGAGGGTTGTCTGTTTACTTGAGCGTTTTCTAGTGGTGGGGGAATTTAAATATTGCATGTCTTATTGCAATTAAAACAAGATACATTGACTGGCTTGATGAGTTTAAGAGCCAGCATTGCCTTATTATGTTTTGGCCATCAGTTTATGGGTAGAGGAAACCAAGCTGCCCACAGGGTATGTAAGAGCACACAAACAGTCCTACAAGAGTTATTGCTGATACATTGGAATAATAGCCCTATGAAAACTGAGAGAGTCTACAACTTTCACATTCCTTGTAGTTGGAGTAACCATCCGTAAACTGTGTTGCAAACTGTTCCAGATAAAGGACATGAAATGTAGCTTCAAATATATCCACACACTTAGGTCATGTCCTGGCATGAAAACATGTCAGAGAATTATTCTGTTTGGTTCATGTAAATAGCCACCTATGTGATATATGTAGATAAATATAGAAGAAATCATCACTCTGGAACATGTGCCGGCTGGTGGCATATTGGATGTCATATCAGATTTCCTAATATCTTTCAGTCTTATTATTTGGCCTGGCTGTGCTTTGCCTGCATTTTAACATGTAATTGAGAAACCCTGTTTTTATATCCTTGTTATTTATGATATCTATAGCTCATGAAATAGCTCCGTAGTCTTTCAGTCTGCATGTGCATAGATTTACTGGAGCATTTCTTCCCCTTAGTTATTCGTCTTTTTGTGTATTGGTATGTAGTTCTTCGCATGTTCTTGTCTGACATACTGTGTCAAGTAGTGAATAGTATTACCTTATATCTAGGCTCAAAGCATGTGTTCTGCTTGTATTGTTTTGACTGGTTTAGTTTGCTGAAGTGCTAGTGCAAGCATACATATACGTTGTATTTTTATACCCCATTAATACACACTCAGCATTGTGGTATTTTTGCATCAATTTCATCTAAATGCCTTGCTTATAATCTTGTTACTTTGGGCATTTTAAAAAGAAAAGATAACTGGAGACATAATAAAAGATATTGCTGTAGCATGAATCTTTGATGTCTTTTTCATGTATAACCTTGTGCAAGTGATAACTTTTTTTTCCCCTTCAGTACACTTAATTCCATCTGGTTTTCTCCAGTCTTTCTCTGGTCGGTATTATTTGTAGTCATACTAGATGTAAGCTCAGATAATCAGATATTTTGGATGCCATTTGTTATTGTCAGACAACGTTGTGTGATGTACCTAGTGTGATATGCGTGTCAGTCTGTGTTTAAGTTTTATTTTTTTGGGGTTATTTGATTGGTGTTCTACACCATACTCAAGAATATTTCACTTATACAACGGCGACCAGCAATATGGTGGGAGGATACCGGGCAGAGCCCGGTGGAAACCCATAGCCATCGGCAGGTTGCTGACAGACCGTCCCACGTACGGGTCTATGTTTAGTTATGATCCCAGTATGGGTATTATAGTGACATGAATAGAAAGTGTCCATGTAATTAATTTATTATCAAAACCCTGGCAGCTAGGCGCAGGTATGTAATAATTGTAAAAAAGTACAAAATTTCAATTTGCTATGTTGGTTATGTTCTGATCTGTGATCAAAAGTTGTATTAGATTTTAAAAACATTAATGGCTATAAACCACAGGGACATACATGTCTGTTTTTACAGTGGAATAAATCCTTCTTTATGATACATCTATACCTCTTTTATTGAACAATCCAGCTTCTTTTTTTTTTTTTTTTTTTTGTCTGTCTGAATAAGAAAAACAGTAGGCATATCTTACCTTTAAGTAAGGAAATTGAAAAAGTTTGCTGTGGGCTGTGTGTCTGAGAATGTACTGTTTATTGTCATGATTAGGAAACAAACCAAAATACTACAGAGGTATAGTAATTTGGCCTTATCTGATAAATTAGACTTACTGTGGCCTAAAAGTTTGCTCCCGAAATGGCATTTTTAAAAGCAAATAAATGCCATTAATGATTACTTAGGGTATCATTATGTCTTCCTAACAAACCTCATAATGCCTTTTTAAGATCTTAAGAACTCGCAGAATCCTAGAAATGGGCAACTTCGTCATGGCCAAAACTGACCGTAATTCCACGCTTTCTGTACATCAGTTTCAAAAGTGATCCTACTGATGAGTAAATACACACATCAGCAAGAATCTTCTTCTGGAATAAAATAAGGTCATCTATAACATTATCAGAGTTAGAACATGTAAATAATTTCTTTTTTGTAAATATCTGAATTAATCTGAAGATAGTTGATTGTGTGTACATGTGGACGGAGGTGTATAGGGATTGTGCAGCCTACATTTCTTACAGAACCTCTTACAGAACACAGTGTAATAAACGGTACATGAAGCCTGCAGATGAGCAGCGTCACAAGATATCAAATCCCATCTTGGCAGGTGCTGTTATTAATTAGGTGGTACCTGATAAACTTCTTACAAACCCTCGAAACACTAATTGGATCGGCTGCTTTTGGAATTTGTCAGCCACACCTGAAAAAGATGTTTCAGCTGACCATTACTAAATGTGTTTATTATAGTAAGGTGAAGTATCTGGATTTTCATCACATTTATGAAGTGATATTTCACACTGTCTAAAACTCTCAGTTGTTATTACTACTCCAGAGCATTGACCTTTGATGTATTCCATATTATTCAGCAAAAACTTCCACTGTGCATGTAAATAGCAAATAAAGTGTTGAAGGGTGCCCTGTGAAATTTGAAAATTCAATACTGATATTGTTCTCATGAAATGAGGAAAGAATAACTTGTTTTTCCTCTTGGTTTTTCGTACGTATATTCAGACTTCACTGTGTTTAATAACTATACCATCTGCATGTAGGTAAAGTAATATTCAGGTGGACACAAACACTGTAGTTCATTAAGTTTGGTAATTAACTCTGGGTTGTGAATGTTTTCATATTAAAGCTGGAAGTAGGGCTAGGATTGCAATCCTGGTTTGAGCATTGCTCGGTCATTTATTATGTAGATATGCCTACCTGTGGTCTGCGAACCTTGTCATTGTAATCCGACAGACTAAGCTACAGATCAGGTATAGGACACATGGAGCGTATTGACTGAGTTCAGGTATTGGCTCTCAGGTGAGAGCTACATAAGCTGTGTCAGCTGAACTGTCTACAAGATTATTGAGATAGTAAGATGATTCTGTGTGTATCTTGAGGTAGAGTAAATTACCTGGCTATTGTGAATCTGGATTGTCTCCCCTTATGACCATATGGCCAACTTTTTGTCTAAGTACTGAGTCAATATGGGGGACATGATCTGTACTCTGCACTGTGATTTTTTTCTTGTAAAGTGGGATCTTTACATGAAACTTGACCTTATGAGACATGGTTAAGAACAGGCTTTAAGGTTCACAAGGTTCTTCCCCCCTCCCCCCCAACCCTCACACAAATTTCCATTATCCATGAGCTTAAGGATGTCTAGTACTTGATGGGAAATTTAATACTGGTAATAAGAAAGAGCACAAACATCAAAGTGGTTTGTTTGCCACGAGCACTCTGGAATGGATAGACTTGTCTTAGCTACAAACCAGTAGCTTTAGCACTCTGTCACAACAACATGTGTGCATGAATAATGAAACTTGCATAAATCAGTCTACATCGGAATTGTTTTTGTTTGTTATTTGTGAAGCATTTCCAGTTTGTCAGTTGTAGATTGTTTTTAAGAACCATGCTGTGTATAGACAGGGAAACAAGTGTATTTTTTACATGTAAATTGAATCTCTGCAGATTTGGTCTGTAATACATGCAGCTTTTACATGCATTCATTTTCCAAATTACATTAATTTTCACATTATTAAGTAGTATTCTTCACCATAGAAACGTTTATTAAATAAGTGCTATGTATCAATAAATTTCCTTTTGTTTTTTCCTTTTGATATTGAGGCTTTCACAAACTACAATTTCATTAAGAAACACATTTTATTTACTTCCTTAGTTGAGATACATGTATATGCTTTAGTAACCAGTTACCATGGCAACCATTAGTTGTCGATGTAGAAATGTGATTAAAAAGAATACTCCGTGTGATGCCAGAAATTGTATCTAAAGTGATGAAACAAAGATTGATGTATCAATGTCTCTGGTTTCCAGGTGCTGTCAAATTTACTGCGAGATTCAATCGTGGTTGATGCCAACGATTTTTTGTCATGTTAATGGAATACTCTCAAAGCATAAATGTTTGACCACTGAACAGTCATATCTCTGGCTTAAAAGTCCCTTTCAGACAGAACTATCTGAGAGTACATTATAGGATTGTTTATCAAACGTTTTAACATATGCAAGTTGATGAAATAGTTTTCATATATGTTTGATGATTGTATATTTTCAGGATGATAATTTTGTGATGACAGCATTATTCTGTGCAGCAGAGGAAGGCAATTTGAATGGCATCACAGAATTATTGACAGAGGCAAATAACTTTGATATCAACCAATCAAACAGGGTATGTGTGAGAAATTTGCATATTGACACAGAGTATTTGGTGTAGCATTATGTTATGTGAATGGTTTCGTTATGAATTAGGAGTGGGAAAAGTAAAGTTTTAAAATGTGAAATAATATTGATTGGATGCAATATAGCCTGAGGATAATTTGTCAGTTGCTAACTTTTTGTTTTGAAAGCTTCATGACTTCTCTGTATTAAACATTTTGGTGTGTGTATATGCACCACTGTGAATGTTGGTAAGCACTGAGCAGATATTTACCAGTTCAAACGTCATATAGCACCTGAAAAACCTTAAACCATTTATGAAATGTACATGTATATACTGTAAATCTTCAACCTTTTCAACCTCCAAAGCACTTTTTTCAGTGGAATTTCTGCATATAATTATTATGAAAATGGCGCCAAAATTATTGCTTTGTGTTATTAAAGATTCAAGCGTCATAAAACTGTACAGATTATTTCTCAACACTCCATAGCTCTCTTAGAATGTTTCCCAAATATTTGTCACAGAGACAGCTCAAAAATTAGGGTATATACATATCATAGTATGGTATTGCCAATCTGTCAACATTGCAGGGTTAAAGTAGTACCCTCATTTCTCACCTTTTTACATATGAAAGAGGAGCTTTCATTTCGATTTATGTACCTTTTTATTTGATTTTGAAGACATTGGTTGGTTTGGACAATTTTGGGGCTTCACAAAAAATATAACTATCAATCCACATAGAATAATACTTTCAGAATATGCTTGAATAAACACCTTACATACTTATGAAAATGTTGAAGGATATACAGAAACCCTGTATGTATACATCTATGTACTTATCGCAGGACCAGAAGCATTTTGAAAATGGATACTGACAAGAAAGACATAACAGAGTTATGCCCCTTTTTGTGATGTTGCGGTTTTGCATGTGGCTTACAAATACTAATCTACAGAACTAGTTTACTTGGAGCTTTTAGACTTTGTGTGCTTATGTACATACGGACCCAGAAGCTTATTGAAAATGGATCCTGACAGTCATATCGTGAGGTTGTAAAAAGTCAGAATTACATGAATAAAAAACATCATTCATCATTGTGGTGTTATAAAGTTTTAATTGTGTACAAGGCATTAATTTGTTGTGAATATTTTAACAGCATGGGGAGACAGCTGTTCACATGGCGGCCAGTGGAGGACACGTGGAAGTGTTAAAGTGTCTACAAGCAAGAGGGATCAATTTAAACATGCTCGATAAGGTTTGTTATGTTAACTAAAACCTTGTTTTTCCCAGCACACAGGGGCACTGCTCCTTCATCTGTACGCTTCCTTCTACCAGTGATACAATCAAAACTCAAAAGGCATCATTTGATTAAATTGCACATATTGTTATTCCTTGTTTGGACTGTTCTGATTGGAGTGCACTAAGGTATTGAGATTTTGAGTGAATTTTGCTTCACATCATTCTCCTTAATTAAATTAAAGATTCTAAATGTGGCAAATACCTTAAAATTTTGCCTGATCCCCTGAGGTGCTGGTGTCCTTTGAATTTGTCACTATTCTCACCTGAAAGTCACCACTCATGTCTATAAAAATAATTATACACTCATGCATCCCAGGGTCTTGGTGTTTTTTTTGCGTATGTTTTTTTTTGTTTTTTTTGTATTGTTTTTTTGTTTTTGTTTTTTTGTTTTGTTTTTTTGCATAAATTGTTACACACAAGTCAAATAAATTGAAATTTAAAATGATGAAATCCTGAATGCTGTGTACTTGTAAAATGAATGCATGTTTTGTTCCGGATTTCAGCATGGTGACAATGCTCTATATTGGGCAGCTAGACAGGGGCACATTGGGGCTCTGCAATTCCTCTTGGAACAGGGAGTTGAAATTAACACACAAAACAAGGTACATTGAATACAAGACCTGCAAGAGCACTAACAAAGTTAATCAAGCTTATACAAGCTCTGGTATATGGTATAGTTTGTAGTTTGAGGAGGTGAAGGACAACAGCCTGGCTGATCAGCATGTATTTGTAGTCCTGTCACAAGTGAAACTTAATACCTGAATGCATGTTCTCAGATTTTCTCTGTTTTATGTCAAACTCCACCCTCATCATACTTCCTAAAATTTCTTCAAGTGATGTTGGTAAAAGAAGTTAACGTTCTCGCTTTTTATTAGCTGCTTGCCTTTCATTAGCTGCTTGCCTTTCATAGCAACTGGTCACAGGAGATGTTCAATCCCATTCTCTGATAACACATTTTCAAAATACTCCGGCCTGCATGGTTGGACCTTTGGTGTGATAAGCTTTGGTCACTCAGCTGGTCTTGCACACAGTTCACTGGCAACCACTTGCCTTCCCCTAGTATTACATGAAGAGTTTGCCAGTGCAACTCACCAAAGATCAGTGGGTCACCCCAGGCACTCTAGTTTCCTCCCTTAACCTTGTTTATAGTATACAGGTTGCTGTCATATGACTGAGTCCTCAAATTTCAAATCAGGTGAGATTTATGCAGATACCAAGGCCCGCTTTTATGAAGCCTTCTTAAGGTTATGAACACGTAACTACCACGGCAACGTAGACAATTCGTCGCCATGGTCTTACGAGCTGGTAACATTAAGTGAGTTTCATGCAACTGGGCCCTGTCCTACAGGATTCAAGCAGTCCTCGCTGGCTCAGTTAAGGCGATGGCCTTGTGGCAGCTGATTTGCCCATATCAGCCTGAATGCTCTGGTTGTGGTCAGCTGTTGCTGTATGTCAGCGGCTTTATGAGGCACCAGGCCTGAGCTTTCCTCCAGCCATTAGTCTGACCAGTTCAACTAATACCTGCAATCTTCTTGAGTACAGCTTTGCATAAAGCTCAGCAAAAAAATTAAGGAAATACATACAGAATTCAGAATGTTTGAAATAAATCATTTACGTTGATTATACATTCCCACCTGTGTGTGTGTTTCAGAGTGGAGAGGCGGCGGTTCATGTGCGGCACGCTATGGTTTCAGCCAGGTCGTGGAGTACCTGTGCTCTCAGGGAGCCGATGTGGACCTACAGGATAGTGTAAGCTCTTGTCTGACTTAATTGGTTGGAATTGTATATCACGATGTTAACATTTCATAGGTAAAAGAATTCATCTGCATACAATTATGTTCATCAGAATTGCTCCGATGCAGATTTGTGACCCAGGAACGTGCATATTGTAAACTGGCCTATAAAGTTAAAAGGTTTGTGAGAATGCTTATAGGTGATGAGGTGTGGGGATTCCAGAGTCCACCACCTTTGAACTGAATTATACTGCAGTATGGCTGAAAATATTTACAATGCAAATCAAGGTATTGAAATGCTTTGGTAATGTTGTAACGTAATGCCCAAACTTGTCACAAGTGTTTGAAGAAACAGTCTGATAGATTAAGGGCTTGAAGAGGGCCAATTTGGCCATTTGGCAATTGGTCTATCAGGGTGTAAGCTCCAGTCGAGCTTGCTCATCTCTTCACTTGGCTGCAGCTTTAGGTCAGGAGGAAATCACCAGGTACTTTGCAAAACTCACTGGTTTACTCCGAACACTCCAGTTCCCACTACCTATAGACATTGACCGTTAACATGTAAGTGATAAAACCTTGAGGGTGATGTTAAATACCAATCAGTGAAATAAATAAATATGTAAATTGAAGAGCTCAGCAGATGTCTCCTTGTTATAAATAGTGTGCGGTTTTCATTACAGTTGGGTGAGACTGCCCTTCATAGTGCTGCCTGGCATGGCTTTGTGCCCATCATGTCTGCTCTCTGTGAGGCTGGCGCCGCCCTGGACAAGAAAAACAACGTAAGTTTTACAATGAATCTGTGTAATTTTTGCCATTGATCCTTATCACAGTATTGTGGATATGAAGGGATGCATGTAGTTAGGTGGCTGTGTGTGAAAGTTTCACATTATTTTAATACTATTTATTTTTTCTCCAATTTGGTCAAGGGTTCAAATCCATTATTTGGTGATTATTCTTTATAAAATGGATATCATTTGTATTTTTTGCTTTACCTTGGATTACATGGTTATTACATTGTATTGTAGTGTGTAGTGATGTTTGATGTTGTGTGGGTAGGGTTTTATAATATGTATATATATATATATATATATATATATATATATATATATATATATATATACATATTACTAAAACCCTGTGTGTGTGTGTAGGTGTTAAAACCTTATGAAGGTGCCAGGTTATATTATGTGTTTTGATGTTAACTTTTACATTTTGTGGATTTTAGTATTTGTGGGTTAATGATTGTGAAGGTCGTAGTGTTAAATCATAACATTTTGTGTGTTGATCTTGTACAGGTAGCTAAAGATGTTAATGCCAGGTTATATTGTGTGTGTGTGAGGGAGTGAGCAGTGATCTAGTGATCAGAGGTGTTGGCATTTCAGTCTCTAGGATACATGTGGTATGGGTTTAAAGCTGGACTTAAACAGGGCATAGCTGTAGATTTTCTCCACTCTCACTGCCTGTCTGACCTTGGTGACAATAAGGGATTTTGAAAAACATTTAGGCCATTTTTGCACCTCATCATTGGCTTGTTTTTCACAAATATGATATACATATCTATTCATCATATTTGGGAAGTTAGTCAGTAACTTGCCAAAGGTTTGTGGTTTACTCTGGTTTCCTCCAACCATAAAACTGGGTACCCCCATATAAGGAAATGTTTTTTTGTTTCTGGCATGGATTAAACATTAACCCAAGAAATAAATATATAACATGCAGATGGTTGTGGGTTTCGACAGGGCTTTGCTGGGTCTCTGGTCACCATAATGCTGGCCACTGTCATATAAGTGAAATATTCTTTTGCTGAAATGTACAGCATGAAACATCAAGCAATCAAATAAGTAAATAAACATACTATTTTGTGTGCTGATGTTGTATAGGTTGGGCATTATTATGTGCACACTTACATGTAGGTGCTAATGTTGGTGTTGTACAGGAAGGGGATTATGATACTTACCTCTAGGTGCTAATGTTAGCTGATGTTTTGTGTTGATGTTGTACAAAAAGGGGATTGTAATACATATCTGTAGGTGCTAATGTTAGCTGATGTTTTGTGTTGATGTTGTACGAAAAGGGGGATCACAATACATATCTGTAGGTGCTAATGTTAGCTGATGTTTTGTGTTGATGTACAAAATGGAGATTATAATACTTACTGTAAGTGTTAATGTTAGACGATGTTTTGTGTTAATGTTGTACAGGAAGGGAAGTATAGGTGTTAGAACCTTGTGACCGTGCTAATCTTCAGTGATGTTTTGCGTTGATCTTGCACATATGGGGGATTATGATACTTACCTCTACATGCTAATCTTCACTGATGTTTTGTGTTGGTGTTGTACAGGAAGGGGATTACAATACTTACCTCTAGGTGCTAATGTTAGTTGATGTTTTGTGTTGATGTTGTGCAGGAAGGGGAGACGGTATTGCACTGTGCAGCAGTCCGGGGTAATCTGGATTGTGTAAAGGTGTTGCTAGATCACAACACACCTCTCAATGAAGTGGATAAGGTAACCTATTTCAGACTCTACCCTGATAGGGTTTTTTTTAACAGCATTTTGGCTTAACCAGAATTCTACATGATTAGTGCATTACGTGTACATTTGTATTGTCATAAACCATGGGGACCTCTTGAAAGTGAAATACATTTGAGTACAGCTTAAAACATTAAATTTAATAAATAAATCAACTTTTTAAAAAATCTTTTATGATTTAGAACTATGAAAATGGTCTTAAGACTATTTATAACTTAATCTGATCATCGTGCCAAAAAAAAAAAAATAAGAAAATTCTTAAATCTCTAAAAGATCTAGATTTGTTTTAATGTTTAAAGTCTTACCTAAGTGTAAAATAAATGAAAATGTTAATAAGGCAGTGGATGAATTCGGATTGTTAAAACTGTTTAACACTGTTTAGATATTCCACAAGAGTGTTTGCATGTTCTTTTCAGAGAGGAAGTACAGCCCTACACCTGGCCTGTCGTCGGCACCATACCTCCATAGCCCTGCTACTCCTCCACGCAGGCTGTGAGATGGACACTCTTGATCAAGTACTTTAGTATTATCACATGCTTGTTGAGATAAATATACTCTCTGTGGGAGCTATTCAGCAAGGAATATGTATTTATTATCTACTGATTTACTGTTTGGTTTATGGCCAAGGGTGTGGCAGTGACCCAGAAGCCTCTCACCAATGTGGTCACTGTGAGTTCAAGTCCAGCTCATGCTAGCTTCCTCTCAGGCCATACCTGGGGAGGTCTGTCAGCAACCTGCGGATTGTTTTGGATTTTCCCAGGGCTTTGCCCGTTTTTCCTCCCACCATAATGTTGGCCACCGTTCTGTTAGGAAAATATTCTTGAGTACGGCGTAAAACACCAATCAAATAAATAAATAAATAGGTGGTTTGGTTGATGGGGTGGAGGATTTAAGGGTATGCCTTGAGATTTCACATCCCAAAAAATTATCGCCTCACAAGCAGCTCTGGTATCTTAAAATAGATCAACATTATCAAATGCTAGTCTTTAGACAATAATCAGCATTGAGTTTTTTTTATATAATTAGGGTAAAAGTGGTTTTGTCAGTGGTTCCTTGAATGGCCCAAGTAGTTGTTATATTGTATCGTAAAGGTGATAAGGGTTAAAGTGATAAATGAAAATTTCAGATGATACTTTCCAGGAAATCCATTTTTACTCCTGTTTGCCTGATGAACGCTTTTCTTCTTTATCCGATCTGGACTATACTTCCTATTACATCAGTACATGCAGCCAGTATGTCAGTACATCTCTTAATCATACTCTTAATCACTGTTAAATAAAGTCATTAAAATGCTTAACCCAACTGTTACAGGATGGAGAAAGTGCACTTCACGCTGCAGCCTCTGAAGGCCTGCTAACTGTGGTACAGACCATGTGCGCGTTTGGCTGTCGTGTAGATATAGCCTGTCAGGTGGGTGGTTTGGGTCATATTACTTTAACATTGTCAAATATTCTGATAAAAATGTTTATCCTGTTTTACCTGTTGTCACAGTTTGTACTCAAAAGCAGAAATTGTGACTGTCATTTAAGGTACTTGAGTTTGTATTTTAAGTACTTGAAAGTACCTGAAAAGTCTTTGAATTTTTTTGGCTGTCAGGCATGCGAACCCTGGATAAACTACAAAAAATAAAATAAATAATATGCATTAAATGAAATTGTAGACCTGAATAGTAAAATGTTTTCAGAACCCATCTCTAAGCCTGCTTGGTACTGCTCAGAGAAACTGATGTTGAATTTTTTGAAATATGACAGTTTTTTGTGATGGGACTATATCTGTATGTTATTTTGTGTTCACAGGGTTTCACAACACCGCTGCACTATGCCAGTCGTGCAGGCCATACAGAAATCGTGAGGTGTCTACTGTTATCAGGGGCCAACCCAGACCTAAAAAACAGGGTGAGAACAGAACACCATTACAACACTCTTCATGCACAAATACACAATCCTTGCTGGCCAAGTGGTGTAATGGGATCTACAAGAAGAACACTAGCCCTTGACCCACAAACTTTGAGATATCTTTACATCTTGAATGCTTGAATGCCACCTAGCAAAGTGTTTTCTACTGGCTTCTGCCTGGTTACCTCCACAAGACAATTTTGTCAGAAGTTAAATGTTCTTGAGCAGCACACAAAGCTTCAGTCATGTAAATATTGCTGCATCCTGAAGTTTGATGTGTAAAAAATGCACTTTCATAAAGATTATAAAGCCATACATTTTGTGCCAAGAAACTAATGAAACTGACAAAAAAGTCTTAAAATGGTCCTATAAGGTCAATTAATCAATGAGAACAAAGCAAAATGTGCTAATTTTAGGGGAAATACAGTGAATGAATATTCATTCATACCACTAAGCATTCTAAACATTTAACCTTTATAAAAAATATAACCACATATATCCACTGGCCTAACATGAGCATTTATGTTAAATTCATGTAACTCAGTGCCAAATATTATATCATCACCTGCTATTATTGACTAACTTTCAGGTGCCTCTTGTCTCTTTAACACATTGTACTACTAGTCATGACATTATATAAAATATTTCTTTGATGTTCAAGTTCTCTGTGAATCTGTGGTTTGTTGTACAGGATGGGGTAACTGCTGAGGTCATGGCACTGGCGCAGGGATATAAAGATATTTCTGAACTCTTGAGCAAAGTCAAAGCAGTAAGTAAAAGATGATACAATGACTTACAGTTGTGCAAAGAAGTTAATGATCATTTTTCAAAGAGAACATGACTTGAAATTGCCATTTAAAAAAAAACAATTTCTTACGGTCTTCTTAAACACTTCAACAAAATTTTTGGTTCTCTGACAGTTTTGTCAGAATGTTTCTCCCTTCCAAGCTTATCGTTTCTGCTTAATGTCAAGCTAAAATATATTTTGTGGCACGTGCTTAATTATTATTGTTAGTTTAATAATTACTACGGTAAATAATAGCCTCTTTAGATCCTATGGAATCTTTCTTTACCCAAAAGGTACTCAGGTTATTATTTCTCTTTCAGGATCGGCGGGAAAATTTCATCCAGCAGCTTCTACCAGCCACAAAGCCATTGTCATGCATCAAGTTAAAGGTGATGGGGTCGACGGGAGTTGGCAAATCTACGCTGATAGAGAGCATGAAGTGTGGCTTGTTAAGTAGCTTCTTCAGGCGCAGTAGGTCCAACACCAATAATACAACAGCGTCTCACAGAGGTGAGCGTCCATTGTGTTTCAATAGCCTATGTAACAGGGTGAGATATAAACGCTATCTACTTCGGGGCTGGAGGGAATTTCCCTTTAGTCTAGTGGTAGAAGCTTGGACTCCAAACCCAGAGATCGCGGGTTCAAATCCCCGGCTGTAAGCTCCATCACGCTTATATAAATAGAAAAACTAAACTAATAATTACATAATTATGTATTTTTTACTTAATTTTCTTAATGTCCTTACATTAAGTCACCTCATCAAAGTTAAAGCTTTTTTGAGATCATATTATTGCAATAACTTTAATAGATATGTTTAAAGAGCCCACATTGACTCCCAATATTTAAATATTTAATCAGATCCTTACTGAGCTGTACTCATTGGAATATAACCTATTTATTTGTTTTATTGGAGTACTCTGGTGAGAATATTTCACGTATACACCGGTGGGGAATATAACATGTGACAGTATAAGACGGATTAATGTTTGTCTGTGTGTTCATGTATCAGTCAGCATGGTATTTTACTTACGTACTGAATTGTTTATAGAGGCTTAAGTTGAATATATACATGATTAAGCTTTAACATATTTTATGGCTTAAACACGGTTTCAAGTCAAGTCAAATTTTATCCAAGGTATTATTGCTCTCATGGTCTTTGTCATTTTTCTTGACAGTTAAGAGTAAGATATCTCGTCAGTTTAGTTTACCCACACCACTGAACTACTCCCTGGGCAACACAAACTATACCAAAGGTGTGGACATCCAGCAAGTCAACATTTCAGGTGAGTGAGATTTTGTACCTCTAGGTTTGGCTCTAAACATTTACATCAGGTAATCTGTCTTACCGACCAGCAGATATCAGAAATTATAACATGTGATTGGTTGATTGTTTTAGCCAATGGCTAGATACTAGTTTTGTTCTTTTTTATTCATTTTGTTTTATTGAACATGTTTTTTCACACATACTATATATTTATTTGATTGGTGTTTATGCCGTACTCAAGAATATTTTACTTATATGGTGGCGGCCAGCATTATGGTGGGGGGAAACCGGGCAGATCCCAGGCTAAACATACGACCATCTGCAGGTTGCTGGAAGCCGTCCTACGTATAGCCAGAGAGGAAGCCAGCATGAGCTGGAACTCACAGAAACTGCATCGGTGGGAGACTCAGCCACTATTTTCACATATCACACAATATATTAAACATGTTTTAGTGTATGAAGACAGGTTTTATTAAACACAGACAACAACAAAAAACAAGGTAACCATAGAAAAATCATACCTGAATATTGATGTGTATGTAGTTTGTAAGCTTACATGGATTTTCTGCATGGCAGCCTTGGTTTGAATTTCCCTTTTCTTATACTGATTTATTGTACACTTATTTCTCTTAATTTATCATATCTGCAAAACTAAAAAAAAAGTTTGTAGAGATCTATGGTGATTTATTCACATGGAATCAAGGTAAATTCAGTAATGTTGGTCCAGTATACAAGTCTTGTGATTGGTCAGTTTTGTAGATCATTGAATATTTATATTGATTGACAGGCCTTGGGGAGATGAGCGTGTGGGATTTCTCAGGTTACCAGCCTTACTACATGCTGTACGACCACTTCCTGGGGGATGTCAACTGTATCCACACAGTAGTTTTCAGCCTGGCTGACCCTGCAGACGAGCAGATGGCTCAGGTCATGTTCTGGTTAAACTTCATCAAGGCTAGGATACCACCCCAGGAGCCACTAGGTCAGTTGTAGTATGTGTGTATAGGGATGTTGAAAATATAAAAAGGCAAGTAGCAGGCTCCAGAAGGCTGTATACTGCTTTATCTGTAGCTATCTACTTTGGATACTCTGATCATTTAAACCAATGGTAATTGTGCTTTCCAGTGACCTGCCCACTTTTGAGCTCTGACCTCTTCTCTAAAGGATATTATGGTACAGACCGGCAGGCATCAGTGAAAATTTCATCAAGTAATATAAATTGTAATTGATTACATTTGACAGGAGTGGCCATCTTATTTACATTTTTGGGTTTTGGTGAACATAAATGTTTTGGAGAAATAATCCGATAATATGACTTCATAAGAAATAAGTACAGTATGCACTATGGCATAAAACAGGGTTGGTGCTTGTTAAGTTGTACAGGTTAGTATTGATATTGTCATGTGTATTCACATATTTGTAGAAGATAAAAATGATTGATGGGTTTAAAGGAAAAGACCTCTAAAACTCGAGGTAGGCATCACTAAATAGACCACTTAAAACTGTGCATCAGTATACTTTCATTTCTTTTTTTTTCAGTTTTTGTGAAAAGAGTCAATTGTGCTCAAACATTTGAACTCTAAGGTGGGCTTTATAGACCATACAATCAGAGGTTAGGAACTCTGGCATCACGGGAAGTTTATGCAATGCTAATCTGGACTCTGAATGTTGGAATAACTCTTTTTTACCTATGAGTAAAACATTGCTGAAATAATGTTCCCAAAAATTCTTTCCTTCTGGTGAAGAGGAAGAAAAGATGATATGACACCAGAGTTCCTAGATACTGTCAGTATGGTCGATAAAGCTCACCATAGTATTCAGATGTTTGAATGCCTTTCAACACTGAAAATATAAATGAAAAGTATTTTCATCGTTTTCAGTTGTCTGTATGATGGACCTTACGTTATAGTTTAGCTTTCGTTTACTTTAAACTAATTGTGGCTTTAATGCTGCTATTCCACAGGGTATTGTGGGCGGCTTCCTAACTTCCCCAAGGTGATCCTAGTGGCGACCCACGCTGATCGGGCAGGGTGCGTGAAGAATTCCCGTGGGGAGTACGCCAGTAAGGAGGGCAGTCACATCCTCTCCAGGGTCAAGGACATCTTCATGGCTGACCTTGACATCTCCGATCGTCTGTTTGTTGTGGATGCACAAGCTGCCTCAACAGCTGAAATCAAAGCTCTCAAACTTCACATAGCTGATCTCAAGAGTGGAATCATTAAGGTATGTTAACCATAGTTCTGTTATGTAGATTAGAGGATTATCTGTTTTGAGTTAATCGAGGTAACGAGCTAGGTGTCTGGCTACTGTACACATAATTGTTTATATTTATCATCTGTAGGATGTGATATGTTTGGAAACAAGAGTATAAATTTGGTTTGAATTGGTACTTCCATCTGCACATGTATGTCCTCAGAAGTGATTTGCTTAATCAAAAAATGAAAAATGTAGAAAATACATAATCTAGACCAAGTATAATGAAATAATAATGAAATAAACTGATTAATTCATCGATATCTAGTCAAAGTTAAATTGCTCACATGAAGGGGAGTTTCTGGAACAACTTCATATGTGCTCAATCTTTATTAAGCCAGTTTAATGCTTGGAGTGTGACATAAAGCACTCCCAGTTAGGAAAGCAGAAATTAGCTCAAGTTAATTAAAATTTTAGGTTCAACTTTAGTCTAGATTTTGTTCAAGTGCTGTTGAAATTTACAAGAACATTACATAATACTGCTGACAAAGTTAGTATTTGTTCTCATGTTTCATTCATGACAGTCCCTTGAGAAAGGGAATGGCTTTTTGGATGCCATGCTTGCTCAGCTGCCATCATGGAGGAGGTCATCCTCATCATTTCCTGTGTTGTCATGGCAACGGTTTGTGGATTACGTCCGAGCAAAGGTCAACCCCTTAGCAGGAGAGGACCATCTGAAGCTGCTGATACAACAATTACAACTTACAGGAGAGGTAAGGCAGAAGTGTGTCCAAAAAAGTATACACTGAATATCTGCATGTAAGGGTAGGGTTGTGAAAGTCTTTTGGTACAAAGAGAAATTTGAAAGCCTTTACTAAACAGCTTTTTTGAGGTACAATCTGATCTTCTGGTAGTGAGAACCAATTTTGTCCCCATGCAGTGGAATTTCAAATGGTTTTACTTCAATGTCTGTAGGATTATTTCCATAGTAGAAATGATCACTTCCATTTTTGATAAACCAATTTAGACACATAATAAAAACTTTATCACTACATCAATTGGATTCAAACTCTTACTTATCTGTCTGTTTACCTGCAGCAGCTGAACAGAGAAGTTTGTGGTGCTTTGAGTGTTGATTACAATCAATTTATGTGTGGCGTTAGTTTATTTGATGAAAAGGAAATTCATATTTGAAAATTTATCATACTGGCACCAGTTTGACCTCGGTTTTCATTGAAAACAATTTATAAAATGGAAATCAGATTTTCTTGAACTTGAGTAAATTAAAAGTGAATTTCATATTGCAAAAGTTATCTGATTTGCAGCTGTAATTTATAGGTGCGTAGTTTTAAGTTGTATGAGATTTAAATTTCATTTCGTATTTGTGCTAAAGTTATGAGTTTTGCCACTGTATATTGGAGATATGGAACCTCAGCACTGCTGTACAATACATCACTGTTCATACACTGTGACCTATATATAACTCTGGGACCATGTTGTTGTTGTAGGTGGTATACCTGGAAAGTGAGGTTGTACAGGATCTGGTGGTTCTCCATCCTAAGTGGCTGTGTAATGAGATCATCGGGAACCTCCTGTCCCACGAGAAGATCATCACGTCGCGGATCACTGGCTGCTTCACGGTTGACGACTTCCAGCTCATGTACCCGGAGACAGATGCGTTGGACTTGCTACAGGTGCTAGAGGCACTCGAGATCTGCACACAGTGTGACAATGATGGTGAAATAGAGTATGAATTCCCCTGTTTGAATTTCGTGGAGACAATACGAGGATTGTGGGAGAGAGACCCTAAATTTGGTGAAAATACTGTGTACAGTGGTGTGAGGATTAAAACCCCACGCAGCATCACTGGCCAACTCAAACACGTGTTTCCACGGATACAGGTGCAACTGCGACGAACGATATTACAAGACAGCGATGACCCAGACAGTGACCTTTATCAGTGGCATCATGGGTCCAAATTTTGTTGCGGGTTGTTAGAAGGACTGCTAAATATGGACAAGCAGGAAGAATTTTTAGAACTTAAAGTGCGAGGGGTAGAGGAATCCAGGACTAATGCTTTTTATTTTCTGGAGGATTTGATAAACATCGTGGAGCAGGTGATTGTAGAGATGTGTCCAGGGCTGTGTATAGAACGGCATGTGCTCAGTGTGGCTCAGTTACAGGAGCACCAGAAGCACATTGAGGCCTACCTGCCCAGAGAACTCTTCTTAATGGAGGTGAGAAAGGAGTGCGAGGTGTGCCTGCTGGACGGGCCACTGGAGCAGTTCATAGACCTGGTGTGTCTGGGTTCGGAGGAGGTATTCAGCAGTCTGACACTCGGCGTAGACTTGCACGTCTCTCATCTAACAATCCACACGCGCCGCCAGCTGTCACGCCTCCTCGACCCCCCAGATCCAATGGGGCGTGACTGGTGTCTACTGGCCGTTGTTCTGGGCCTCTCCACCATACTCCCAAATCTCGACAATGCCACCAACATGGCAGAGAGCAAAACGGACAAAGTGCTGGAGGAGTGGGCCAAAGATCAGTCGAGTACGATCGGCCTCCTTCTGGTGAAGTTGCGAGAGCTGAATCGTGGAGATGCTGTGGAAGTGTTGCTCAACACTGGCCCTGTATTTAAAGTGTTTATCTATGAGGAGCAGAGCACTGATGAAAATCACGTGCCTCCTGCAAACACTGCCTCGACGAACACATTGTCAAACCTTTCACGGTGATGCTTAGCCAGTGTATCTGACAAAGACTGGTCTATTAAAGACAAAGCTTACGGTTATTAACAGTATGGATTTATTGAGTCTTGGAGAATAGAGCTTCTAGAGGGAGCCTTAGAAGTGCATGTACATATATTCATATTGCTTTCTGTACAGACATATTTCTATAGGGTTCTCAACAACTTCATGGGTTATAGTTAAGTGGACAAAATACAGGAACATAAATCTTTGTATTTTCTTTTCCAACCATGCCAATCATCCCAGAGTTCAACAGAAGTTGATTAAATAGAATGGATATAGGACATAGAAACAGCAGTTTCTACCTTTTAGCCCATCTGTACAAAAATATCCACTGATAACTTCATCAGAGGTTTATTTCTGTGATGTGAGCATTTTGTTGTATTTAGTATACTGGAATGAAATTTTGCCATGATTTTGACCATGCTGTAAGCATATATTCTACACTGTTTTGTTAAGTCTCTTCTCTGTTTCTTGCCAGGTACATGTGTATGCACTTGTAAATAATGTACAACTCTTACACTTTTATTCATTTATTTGTTACATGTGGAATGTCTTTTAAAGGTCTGATCTTTTCAGTTGTGCGGTATATAAAAACGGTCAGAAAGTGGCCATATATTGTGTGGATGATCTGGATTTCTTCTGTCTTTTATGTTGGAATTTTTATTTTGGCTAGTTCCCCTGGGCTCTGCCTAGTTTCCACTCACCATAATGTTGGCTGCAGTCGTATAAGTGAAATATTCTTCAGTATGGCATAAAATACCAATCAAATAAATAAATAAATAAATAATTTTGTCTTGATTTCTTGACAAACACTTTTTTGGCATGAAAGGGCAACTTATCACAAACACGTGCATATTCATGAAATACTGTTAGGAACTTTCAGTGATAACTTCGTGTACAGGCACATTATTTTCAAACACTTGTACATGAAGGATATGCTTAGCAGCAAGCATTGATCTTTCAGAAATTATATAGACTGATGTAGAATCTTAAATTAGATCTGTTGTGTGATTGGCAAAAATTCTGCCTTGAAACACATGCAGCCTGATTTACATGTGGAGCAAAATAAAATCTTTCTTATATTTGCATTATTCTAATATTTTGCAGAGAAACCATAGGGGGCAATAATCTCTTAGCAGTGTGAGCATGAGTATGATCTGCCCAGCAGCTGCAGTCAGTGCATGTATTTTTCATCTGATCATTGTGATCTTCCCAATTCAAGATTACCACATCATCACATTTTTGCTTACAACTGTATCTTCACTACCATGAGTGTCAGCTGACTTTTCTTGGGTACATGTCCTCTTCACATTATCCCATCTGATAGTTTTTCACTGATGCACAGTAAGAAGAGGTTTATGGCATTCTTGATCAATACTTCACGAAGTAAATTACACAAAAAATCCTGTCACAGTACATTAAACTTACCCTCAAAACTGCATTACACTAACATGTTCATCAAAAACATATTCACATTTCTTAATGGTACATTTCTTATTCATTTCAATTTGAGGACTAAATTACTATACACACATGTATTCTCAGATCCTGTGGTGTGAAAAGGTATATCTCATTTGTTCTCTTAAACAACCATTGCACATTTTCAAATAATCTCAAGTGCTGTTTTTCATATTTTTCAATTTTCTCAAACTATACATTTACAAATCACATTTGACAGTTATGTAAACAACGTCAATGCAGCAAACTTCTCAGTTACCTGGAACACATTTAAAACTTTGTATCTCAAACAGTACAATATCTGCATAAAACTCAATCTCTGACTGTATTATAATGTATTTTTTTTATTACCTATGGTATTTGTATCAATTTCTCAGTAACACAAGCTTCAGTTGTTACATAACTCAAAATTACATTAACGATTTCTCAATGTATTAACAATTTTCAGCAATATCATGTTCAACTTGTCGGTATAATTTCTTAAAGTTTACATGTAGAACTCTTGATAAATAGGTTTTGTATTCATTCAGTGCATTACACATTTGTCTGTTATCTTAATTACTAGTAGTTAATTATCAAATATCAAATCACAATTGAAAGGTTTACTTTGTATATATTTTAACTGACATTTTCAAAATGCTTTTTTACTTGAATTATGTTGTTAGTTGTACTTATTTTATCAGATCAGCAAGCTCAGGTTGTTCAGTGTTCAGTTTTGTAAGTTGTACAAAGTAGCCCTGCTACCACATTACAAATTTGTCAGCTGTAGGTAACTCAAACAGTATATGTTGTATTTATTCAGTAGAATGAATTATACTCTTGTCATCAAAGACTATAATTGTCAAAGTCAGATCAGAGTTTCTCTGTCATTTATAATGACATTGTGGTTTCTATTACATATAAATATGCCTACCATTTTTGTTCTACTGTACCCAGTTCATAAATGACAAGTGTTGCTTTGAATTTTTCGCTTTTAAGACTTCCTTTGTTCTTCAAAGCTATTGTCGGTTTATGACCTGAACTTCACCAAGGGGGCATGTGAAATACCTCATTACCATATGTTTACTTTTTCATCGGTCATGTTAATGTTTACTAATAATGTTTATTATTAATGTTTATTATTGGGCTGAGATGGGGAAGGGGCTAATTGTTATAATATCCTCATGTGATGTAACTGCTCAACGAAATAATTACCCAAAAACTTACTTGGACTGAGTTTCTGTTTATCCGCCAGTTTGTAGTTTTATTTCGCACCTGTTTTCTTGTCTTTACGTTTAAGAACTGAATTTTCTAATTACCTGTCAGATTCTGCTTTTATTTCGCACCTGTTTTCTTGTACCTGGTAGCTCTAAGAAAACTACCTATTTGTTTATGACTTTGAAAACTTATATTATGTCACTTATTTGTGCCTGATCTAAAGGTGGCAGTGATATTTGCATGGGTATACAGCTGTCAAGTGTTTAATACAAGTGTATCTGCACATCAGACATACTGTATGCTCGATATCCTATGTGGATGTTAGAGCTAATGTAAATACATGTATTGACGTATTCTGACAGTACTCATGATGAAGATGTCATGAGGTCTGAAACTTGTGAGGACAAAATGTGAAGATGTTGTTTGTCTCATGGGCACAACAATAAAAATACATGAAACCTATACCTGCTGTTGATAGGAATTTATTGTATTCCCATATTTATTTATTTGAGGTTACTTAAGAGAAATGTTTGTTAGGGCATCGTATCAGATATGGAGAACTCTCCACTGAAGTATGAAGATGTGAGCTTGAAGACTGCTTGGTAAAGTGGGCTGGAGGAGTAGGTGAAATGCCTTCTCTAATGTGATTGGGAAACACAGGTTCATTACCTAATCTACCTCAAGATCTGGACATTCGGATGACCTGTTTGCAACAATACTACTTGTAATTGGTCAGTTACTGTAGGTGTTCTTGATTGACAGTTCAGAGAGGTCAGTAAGATGCCCAAGTCTAAACTGCTGTCACAAGAGGAAAGTATCTATGGGTTTTTTAGTAAACCTTAAGTGGTTGGCAGTGTTTGGTGTGGACGTTAATAAATGGGACGCTGTGATTGGTGCAGTGGGGTGTGTTCTAGAACGTTTGTGATGGTCTGGAAGCATTGTAGCGTGTGGGCCAGGTGCACCGGCCAGCCTACATAGGGTGCAACCTGTGCATCCGAGGTAGTGGAGTGTGCGGTGGAGTGCAGGTGCACTCCAAGATCTGGTCTGCACACGTTCTAGAACACCATAACGTCATACCGCCTCCTATGACCTCATGACGTCATCACACAAACACGACCCCTCCAACAATCACAACGCCCCACGTCCTCCCCCTCCTCCCCCTCCTCCCCCTTCTCCCCTCCACCCAAGAAGAATAACCCAGGGTTTACTCCACCTCCTCCCCCTCCCATAAGAATAGCCCAGGGTTTACTCACCCTCCTCCTCCCCCGCTCGTAACAATAACCCAGGGTTTACTCACCCTCCTCCTCCCCCACTCATAACAATAACCCAGGGTTTACTCACCCTCCTCTTCCCCCACTCATAACAATAACCCGGGGTTTACTCAACCTCCTCCCCACCACTCATAAGAATAACTCGGGGTTTACTCACCCTCCTCCTCCCCCACTCATAACAATAACTCGGGGTTTACTCACCCTCCTCCTCCCCCGCTCATAACAATAACCCAGGGTTTACTCACCCTCCTCCTCCCCCACTCATAACAATAACCCGGGGTTTATTCACCCTCCTCCCTGACTCATAACAATAACCCAGGGTTTACTCACCCTCCTCCTCCCCCGCTCATAACAATAACCCAGGGTTTACTCACCCTCCTCCTCCCCCACTCATAACAATAACTCGGGGTTTACTCATCCTCCTCCTCCCCCACTCATAACAATAACCCAGGGTTTACTCACCCTCCTCCTCCCCCACTCATAACAATAACCCGGGGTTTACTCAACCTCCTCAACCTCTTCCCCGACTCATAAGAATAACCCGGGGTTTACTCACCCTCCTCCTCCCCCACTCATAACAATAACCCGGGGTTTACTCACCCTCCTCCCCACCACTCATAAGAATAACTCAGGGTTTACTCACCCTCCTCCTCCCCCACTCATACCAATAACCCGGGGTTTACTCAACCTCCTTAACCTCTTCCCCGATTCATAAGAATAACCCGGGGTTTACTCACCTTCCTCCTCCCCGGCTCATAAGAATAACCCAGGGTTTATTCACCTTCCTCCTCCCCCGCTCATAACAATAACCCAGGGTTTACTCACCCTCCTCCTCCCCCACTCATAACAATAACCCGGGGTTTACTCAACCTCCTCCCCCCAACTCATAAGGATAACTCGCGGGAGGCGATAAGGACATGATATACTACTACTAAGAACTTGCCAAATGTCGGTGTCTCACATGGTTTCCTCCAACCGTGAAGCTTTCTGCCAGTTATATCTGAACAATTCAGAATGAACCAAAACACCATGTCTCTGAATGAATCGCTTGGAATCGGAACTTACTTCCTTGGAATTTCGTGATTAATTTGATGAAATAGAATGTCCGTTACTGATGAAGAGATTAGTGTAAATGTAGCATTGCTTTATACGCCCAAAGCTTCTTGTCCAAATGTAGTATGTCGTTAAAATAATAATTAAGGCTTCTAAGGAAAAAAATTATCTGTTTAACTGAAATGCCCATCTTGTACTTTGCGGCCAGCATTATGGTTGGAGGAAACCGGACAGAGCCCGTGGGGAACTAGCAGATCTTCCCACGGCCGGCCGGAGAGGACAGACCATTCTGCCACTGAAGTGCACTAGTTAACAAGCTCATTGGACCCGCGTGACCTTATTCCCAAAATAACGTCAGTTTTGGACAACGGTTCAAATGGATATACATCTGAACACTATCATTTCACAAATTTTTGAAAATTTTGAACCACGGTACATTCAAAGAGCAAGTGACACGAGGTATCGACATCAGCAAAGTTATTCCACATAGACGAGCCAATTTGCCTAATAGTACGAAGATACTTACAGCATGGCAGGGTCGTGTAATCAAGACTAAAAGTGCCTTAGTTTACTTCAATGACAACAGCTGATAATGAAACTACAACTTTCACCTTATCTTTCTTCATTACGATGCAACAAGTCCTTCCATTTTTTGAAACCTTTTGACTTTTCGGCAAATTGTTTTACTATGTACTTATAGAAATGCCTGCATTTAGTTACGCTAACATTTTTTTTCTCCCATTTAGGAGGATGGAGAAATTATATGAGGGTTCTGTTGGCATAGATGAATGTCGTATTGTCCTATGCCCTGGAAAAAGTGATGCTTGCCTTATTCTGATATCGGACAGAAAGTATAATATTCTTTTCGTATTTTAAGTTTCACGAATACTTTTTGTTATTACGAACTCGCCACCCGAATCAAAAAGTTGCTAAACATATTTTATGCCACCATTATATCAGGATTTCCAGCAAAGAGTCTTTCCTTCAGTGGTGATATTTTTCTTAAAACATATAGGGGTCCCCGTGTCCCAGGGTGTTAACACGCTAGCACGGCGCAATGACCCAGATACCTCTCACCAGTCCGGTCGCTGTGAGTTCAGCTCTTGCTGGCTTCCTCTCTGGCCGTAAGTGGGAAGGTCCTTCAGCAACCTGCGTATGGTCGTTGGTTTCCTCCGGGCTCTGATCGGTTTCCTCCCACTATAATGCTAGCCGCCCTCATATAAGTGAAATATTCTTGGGTACTGCGTAAAAAAACAAATCAAATAAATAAATATTAAAACCTATAAACCGATTAAGAATATCTTTACAATCCAAGTCATCAATACAGTTATTCATTAATTTCATTTCGTGCGCCTAAGTCTTCTTAGTGAAATAAAATCAGGGATCTAGGTATATCCAAAATTGGTGCCGAATGAAATCAAGCGTGTTCATTTCAGAAAAACCCCCCAAAAACATTAGTTTGGAAAACGGCGCCACTTGATACCTTGTGACCTGTAGAGCGGTTTAACCCAAACTGTCTTTAATAACTTTACCATGTATGGACGAATCATCTTATCCCACCACAGCAATATTCACGGATTAATAATAATATTACGTGTCACCATGTACTTTTCTCAAGGAATTCATTCAGTATATCCTGCGCTTCTTCTATGATACGAGATGCTGTTTCCATTACAGATAAAAGATACATCAATCTGAATATAGCAAGGGATTTAATGTCAGATATTTTGTTTTGCAATGATAGTTTGCTTTCGGTCCATGAAATGTAAGTATTTCCTTAAGTTCACCATAATTATTCATATTCAATATATCTTGTGGCATGATCAATAAAGTGGAATCTAAACACTTGCTTATGTTAAAGCGAGGAAGGTGATAACTATATTCCTATATATGACCAATTCAAGATGTTTATTGACAACCTTAACTACATAGAAAAAATAAATAAATGCGATTCACATGTCCTCGACATTAAAAATATTCCATGTCTTTTGTATACTGATGATGCTGTCAAGTATACAAGTGACAGAATAAGTCGACATTTATTGGGGAGTCTACAAACATGCTCAGACTTCAACCTCATGTATACAGGCATATTTGTGCAAACCAATGCTGTATGATTTGTACGAAAATTGCATGGTAAGTAATATGATGTAAATAGGTTTCGTAAATTAAAAAAATTATAAAAATCACAGAACAGGTTCGATCGTGCCATTCATAACTTGCAAATTTATGCTTCTACACTGTAGATCAAAAGTTTGCACGTCTACGTCGCTTAGGCTTGGGCCAAGGAGCCTTCGGGTCCCGGAAACGCCACTTGGGCTCTTGGTATTTAGTATAAGTAATTGCTATATCACTAATTCATGCGAGCCGTGTCACTTTATCACACATGTAGCCGAAACCTGAATGGGTTAGGATTGATACGTTAGAGTAGACCGAGCCATGGAGTAAATTACGGTCCTATAACCACACGGGTGATGGTAGCCACAGTTAAACCTAGCATTTACATGTGGACAAATTTATACTGTGTATTCACCAAGGAGCTTTATATCTGTCGTATCAAATCAAAGTTGTTTTCATCGCACTGAAAATCTCTATCACAGTTTGAAACAAGCTTCTGTGAAAAATTCGCACCGGTAGATAATTTACCCAATATACATCGTCTAAGGAACAGTTAATATAGGCCTATGAGTAACACTGACTTGGCATACGACGATGTGTTCATCGTTTATTACATAGAGTCGATTTCCACTTTCCTTGGACCTACGCCTTCTCAAGCTGCACGTTTAGTTAACTTATTCAAGTTGTCCCTTGTTTCTCGTGGTTTTTTCTCATTTGCTTTTTTATTTATCTGATTGGTGTTTTACGCCGTATACTCAAGATTTTTTTTTTTTGCGGGGGTGAACAGCACTATAGTGGGGGAGGGGGGGGGAGCACAGAGCCCGGGATAAACCCAGGGTGTTTATCATTTAGATGCAAGCCTACAGGTTGTTTAGCTCCTAACTTCACATAACTGCGATGACCCAGTGTTCCGAGTTACGATCTTCATTCGTGTAACAATTAAGTTGACCCATCCATGAATGCAGCACTGATCCTCGCACTGTGTGTGACTAAGCATCTAAAATCTGTAACGAGTTTTCTTGAAGACTAGTATCCGGCCAGTTTTCGGTTATTTCTTGAATGTAATGTATTTGTAATACAATTTTCTATATGTAGGCCTACCTTAGGCTATATCATTGTAGGTACAAGTCAGACACGCTTGGTACAAATTTAGTGCAATACATTCTATTCTATTCCATATACTCCATCCAGTCCACAAAGGTCAACAGGTATATTAATTGGCTTTTGTTTGCTTGACTTTGTGAAGTGGAATAGGGCGAGAATCATGTGTAAATATAGTTTACTTCTAATGTGTGATATTGCATGAACAGTAAATCCTGGTCCAAATATTGTCAAGTAATACCAGGCAAGGGACATAACAATAACGGGTAGAAGAGGTTATTGCCCCTAGTATGCGGTCTTCAATGGAGAAGGGATAATTACACTCGTCTGAAAGCAAAAATGAAAATAAGGACGAAGTATAATTTTGACATAATTAAGTCATCTGTCAGTCGGTAAGCTGACTCAGCATAAGTTTTGTACAGAAGTGTTGTTATTCTGCAAGTAAAGGTAAGTAAATACCTCAAAGAACAACTAAATTGTACCGCCACGTTGACTGATTCTGGGATGGGCTTAGTCCTACATAAAACGAGACTTCATTCTGTTATTGTTACTTTGAAGTATGATATCTATATACCTCCATGCTTTATCAGACTCTGGGCAACTTTCAGTTTCAGAAAAAAAATAATGACTCCCCTTTCTCTGTCGTAGATTTTCCCGGTTTGTGGTTTTAAGTTATCAAGATTAGCCCGAGTTAGCTAGCGGTACTTCCACTCATCTCTTTATACTGGACCCAATAAACATGAATGTACTGGTCCAATTCCGGGACTTAACCGGTTTGTTACGGCAGTACCGGCAGTTGGAGAGTTTAACAAGGCCAGTGCTGAACCATTTCCGGCTTGCCGCTATTTTGCCAGTGTTATGATCGCCATATCTGGCCCAGCGCTGGCCCAGTTTAGTTTTACCGATACTCAAAGCATGTACTGACCCACCCTCGGGCCATTATTGGCTGGCCATTATTGAGCCATTAAATATCGCCGTAACTTGCCCGTTGCTGACCCAATGAAGCTTTGCCGTTATGGAGACTTTAAAAAATCCCGTCAAGTCCCACGAAGCGCAAAATTTTCTTTAGATAAGTTTGCACAGGCCTGGGTCCAAAGAAATAAAAAGAATAATATTGAGTTGTGTTTTGTTTTTTGTTTGTTTGTTTGTTTTGATTTTTTGTGTGTGTGTGTTTTTTTTCTGCTTTTTTTTTTGTTTGTTTGTTTTTTTTAGGGGGGGGGGCTATTTATTTTTTATCAGCATACAGTGGCAAATTATTACAACTGATTTAAACTTGAGATATTTCAACATAACCAAATGTGAGTTTCTGTTTACATGGAACGTGAAAATAACTGTTTTCTGGAGCTAAAGCTGCATGTAGATATTATAAAAATATGACATATTTTGTTTTCGCACAACTCGAAACATTGGTCGGGGATTTCCGTGCCTTGTTGCACCTGACCGGAGTTGAGCGAAAACCTCCGAGCGATGTTCCGATTTGAATCGCTCGTAAGCGCTCGGAAAAACGTTCGGAGTTTCCGTACCTTGACCGGAGTTAAGCGAAATCTCCGAAAGATGTAGGCTGACGAGTACTGTTGGGTTAACGAGCACAAAAGTACGAGACCTAAAATGTACGAGACGTTCTGTTCCGGCGCGCTCACCGGCGTGATACCGGGCCAATGCCGGACCGGACGATAGCCATTCCTTAACGAACATTCTGTAACAGTGAATTCTGGGATCTGGCGCCAAGAAAGCTGTCGGCTGCTACCTAGAGCTACGGTAAGATTGTCTCGAACTTTTATCACGAAAACGTAAAAACTACAGACTGTTACAAAAACATAATGAGTGACGGCAATTCAGTACATTTCACTTTCACTTTCCATTTTCAATTTCTAGATTATAGATACAGACAAGTAGGCCAAACGAAGGCCCTGTCTACCTATATTATCAGTTTGGCACGGACAAGGATAAATTTACATGGGGACATTGTCAATCATTGGGAAGCACTGAAATTGTAAAGGCTAAAGCAGACATGCTGCATTCTTTACTTCGTTTTTGATGCCATGCTTATTTATTGACACAGATTGCAATCAGTGAATCACTAAAATAGTGAGTACATGTGACTTATTAAACAAAGTCAGTTGACAATATGTCGTACTGGACTAAAAGAAGGCGGATACATGAAAATGTAAATAAATATCTGTCCAATATAAGCATTGCTCAAAATAGTTCAAGGTCATGTCAGCTTAAAGGCCAGCAAAGTAGACAGACAGCTTTGGAGCATGGTTTGGTGAAAGGTCAAGAATTTGTCTGTATTAACAATGATCAATCTAGTGGAAGTACCAGTAGTACTACTCCATCTGGCATTGGCAGTAGTAGCCGTACTACAGCCGATGTCTCTATCAATACTGCCACTTGTTCCGTTGACAATACCACTACCGACATTAATGCTAGCTCCAAACAAAATAATACATTCACAGACAAAGCAGAAACCAATGATGTATTATATGAAATAATAGACAATGAAGGGACATTTCCTAACAGCATACCAACAATGGATGTAGACAGTGATAGATTTAATGATTGCGGTAGTACTGATTCAGAGGAAGAAAATGTTTTGTCGTCAGATTTGTTAGCTGCATGGGCAGTTGAAAATAACATCACTCACACAGCAGTTGGCAGGCTATTAGTCTTACTTAGAAACCATCATCCAAATTTACCTAAAGACCCCAGGACTCTTTTGGATACTGGACATGTTGTGGGGATAAAGCAGATATGTGGGGGTTCTTACTATCATTTTGGACTCCAAGGTTGTGTAATTCGAAGGATAGAATTGAACAAAAATATGGAATGTATCAAAGTCATAGATGTTCAGGTGAATACGGATGGACTTCCCATTTTCAAAAGTAGTAACACTCAGCTGTGGCCTATTTTGGGAATGATACAAAATGAAGCAAAATGCCAGCCGTTTGTCATTGGGTTGTTTGTTGGACAAGAAAAACCAAAGGATCCTTCTGAATTTTTGAAAGATTTTATCACAGAGTATACAAAGCTAAAACTAGAGGGGATACAATACAAAGGTAGGCATTACCAGATTAACATAACATCCTTCATCTGTGATGCACCAGCACGTGCCTTTATCAAACAAATCAAGTGTCACGCAGGTTATTCCGCATGTGAAAAATGTACGCAAAAAGGCGTGTATAATGGGAAAATGACATTTCCTGAAACTCATGCAACGCTGCGAACTGATGAATCATTTGAAAAGCAGGAAGATAAGAACCATCACACTGGAACAAGTCCGCTTTGCAATTTGTTCTCTATGGTGTCACAGTTTCCAATTGACTATATGCACTTAGTGTGCCTCGGTGTAATGCGTCGTATCCTTGTGTTATTGATAATTGTCCACTTACAATTCGCTTAGGGCCTCAGACAAAATTACGCATTTCAGCTGCCTTGCTTCACATGTGTAAGTTTATACCTAAGGAGTTTGCACGAAAACCCCGTTCACTGTCAGAGATAGACCGATGGAAGGCAACAGAATTCCGCATGTTTCTTTTGTACACAGGAACTGTTGTTTTAAAGGACAGTATCGCTGATGAGTTGTACAAAAACTTCCTTCTGCTCTCAGTCGGAATTACCATACTTATAAGTCCGTCTCTCTGCTATCAGTTAGTGGGCTATGCACATAAGCTTCTAGTAAGCTTTGTCCAACACTTTGCGCACCTTTACGGTGCTGACCAGGTCGTGTACAATGTCCATAATCTGGTCCACCTTGCTCAAGAGGTGAAAATACATGGTCCTCTTGACACAATATCAGCATTTCCTTTTGAAAACCACCTGAAAACTCTGAAGCGGCTTGTGCGGAAGAAAAGCTTGCCATTACAGCAGCTTGTCGCAAGACTGAAAGAGATCTCTCAGATATCTCCCTCAGCTGCTACATTGCCCACAGCTGCTGATGGTGGACTGAAAAAGCAACATTTTCTTGGTCCAATTCCACAGGGATATAAATACCAGAACTGTGTCCAATACACAGAAGTTGAACTGGACCGTTTCTGTGTTGTAACAGAAACCGGCAACAATTGTGTTGGGGTAGGGTCAAAGGTTTGCCTCATCAAAAATATTTTGTATTGTGGTGGAGATGTACTGGTGGTTTATCAGTCATTCAGATCATGTAGACCATTTTTCTCTTACCCTCTCAATTCAAGTGAAATCAACATCCACATGGTCACCGACCTCTGTGACAAACTCCATGTTGCTCCCATCCAGGAAGTGGTTCGGAAATATGTGTTGTTGCCATATAAAACTGTACATGTCGCAATTCCTCTTATTCACAGCTGTTAGGTACAGAAAAGGGATATACACGTGACATTATGCAGGGTTGGAGTCTTATACATGTAGAATCAGTAGCAATAGTCTTTTTTGTGTGTTTTTTAAATTTAATCCAAGAGCGATAATTTGATCAAATCTTTTTGTTGAGAAAGCCCCAAATGCCTGCCTTACCATAACTTTCTATTTCCCAGACATTGCCAATATATATGTATGTATGCATATTGATTTAATGATACTGTGGTTCAAGTTTCTAATATTTGTGAAAACATTAGAGGACCAACTAGAGGGATTGTCATTGAAAATGGAAATGTACTTCAGTTATTAGACAATAAATATCTACATACTGTACATACATGTATTTAAACCTTTCCAAGCTTGAACTAGCCTAATCATGACACTGTTTAATTATTGTTTCTAAAAGTCTAGTGAAGGACTATAAAAGAATTGAAGAACAATGTTGTATGTGACATACACCCCAAATGTAATTGTGATTTGTGTAAATGTACTGAATTTGTCAATCCTTTCTTATTTACAGACATACATGTCATTGACAATGTATGCCGTTGTAGTTTTTGTGGAGACGGATGAAGTAGAGCTTGTTGCTTCCAACTGGTTATAGTCTCAGACAAAAACTTTTTGGCCACTGTATCGCAATATGTCTAACGTAACTAAAGCTGTAAAAGACAGAGTAGCAGCTGACAAAACTTGGCCAAGTTACAGCATTCGCATCCTGTCTGCTTGTGGTGAGTATCATGTAAAACGTTTCATTATTAATTTTAACTCATTATATTACATGTCAGACATACAGTTCAGAAAATGGTGATTCTAAGGTTCTAAATAATGCTGCATATACTTCAAAGGGAAAAACTAACCATTTTAAGACGTGTAAACCACATATTAATTAGTCTCTTGTTACCTGCAGGCTGCAGAACTGTACATTCATGGGGCAGTTTTGACCTTCAAACCATCAGAAAATAGCTCCAATGTATTCCTTTTTGATATCAAAAAATGAAAAAAACCTCTGTGATGGTGAATCATTACAATCATGTTCGCCGACAACACACTCAGATGAATGACTTGAGGCAGGTTTTCCATGCATTGTTTTACAGGTCGTGCAGAAAGTGTCATGCAAATGTAAAAATTCATCTCAGGTGCTGCACCGATAGCCTCTAACGATAGCAATTAAGCATCTTATATTGGTGCAGCAATGTTTCACTGGTATCACAAGTGTGCAACAAAGCAATGGTTTACTTCTAGTGCTCTAGTTTCCTCAATGTATGAAGTTGGTGGCCGTTGTGCAAATACATGTAAGGTAATATTGAATACTTAAATGATGTTAAAACAAAACAAAATGAACGTACAGCGGAAAGAGAATAACCAAAGCAGTGACGTGTGTGAGACATTGGGATATTTGGCTCACACAGCCGAATGAAAACGTCTCCCTGTCACTTACCTCAGACAGGGTTTTATTCTAACTGTTCATGTGATTGCAAATATACTACCACACATGCCCCTTAGCAGCGCGGTTTGAACAGAATTAGGTAAAAATAAATACTTGTTTAAGTGTTGACAACTAAGAAATTGAGAAAACTCGGTTCGCTGTATTGTTTATACATAACAATGGACAATATGAAAATGAAATGCATAGGTGCCAGGCCTTGGGGAACAAATGCCCCCCACAGCAAAGTCCCTGAATATGCTGGGATAAACCACAATTGGTCAGTCAGGTTTAAACCACAATTGATCTATCATCTTATCGCCTAATTCAGATATTCTTGCCTGTGGGCCGTGGCGCAGGGAAGCCAGTGATCAACATGCTGGGATGCAAATTCAAACTTTTCGAGAACAATGATGCTAGTAGCGCTGTGAAAACAGAGCCGCATTTGCTGGAGAACTAGCGCATTCCATCACTGTATAATACAGGAGGGAAGTTGTCGGTGACTTGCCAAAGGTCAACTGGTGGTCAACTGGTGGTTTTTCCCTGGTTTTTTTTCCACCCAACCATAAATACTGACCTTCTGTCATATAAGGGAAATACTCATGAGTACGGTGTAATAAAAATGGACTGTAATCAGTCAGTCAGTCAAATGTTCTGCATTTTCCATGCAGATAGCTATGAGGATGGCAGAAGAAAGCTTCGAATGGCCGAGGAAACCTCAGACATACAAACAGATGATGAAGTTGGAATGGGGAAGGGTGCAAGAAGGTACATAGAGAGAACAGCATTAAAACAACACTATTACAACAATAAGTCTCCTGTAAAGAATAAAGAGAAACAAATCAAAACTTAAAACACTATCGCCCACAGCCATGGAGTAGTGGCTAGCGCTCTTGGCTGCTGAAGTGCTGGTCAAGACATCCCGGGATCGATTTCCCATAGTGTCAGGGAATGTTTCTCTCATTCCAGGCCGTTTGGCTGATTGGTTATGAGGCTATCTTTTGCAAGGTGGACGACAACGCTTGTAAGTACCAAGAAAAATCAGGTAATATTGGTATTAATGGACTGCAATTCGTTTGAGACCTCCTGCTGTCCACCTTTGATTATGTGGAGAAGTTGTCAGTGACTTGCCAATGGTCGGTGGTTTACCCTGGTTTCTTCCAGGGGTTTCTTCCACCCGGGGATGCCCAGAAATACTGACTCGCCATCATATAACAGAAATACTGAAAGGAACAATCTTAGCCTTGCTTCACAGAGCAAATTAAGATCGCGCTGCTTCCAAACTCGCATTTTTTTTCTGACAAGAGCACTATCATAATTTGATAGTGAACAATAATGTACACATGTTATAATGCACCGATTGCCTTACTGTACAGGCGCAAAGAGCGAACACTATACAGCGACACAGACGATGATGGTGATGATGAAGCTGTTGCCGGACCAGTTAAACGCAAACATCTCCCCCCAGCCCCGCCAGTCCCACCTTTTCCAAGCCTCCATGTTCCTGCTGGTATACAAGTGGACAATCGACAAGGTACCGTGTCCTATCTTACACAAATTTAACATGTAAGGCTTGTTTTTGGAGTTCAAGGTCAAATGCCACATTTTTAATATTCGTTAAAACAACCATAAACAGCATCAACTGGAATATGTGTCATCAGGGGCAAGTATGAATAAAGCAGCGTACTGATGACGTCGCGACGTTCTGAAAAGCAGGGGCGACAAGCAAGGGAGATTTGTTTACATTCAAGTGCCACAAGGCTGTGGTCGATAGATATGAGTCGGAATTCGAGAATACACGCGTGAAGTACACAAAATAGTATCAAAAATGCCAAAAGACAATCATTGTGCAGGTAATGTGATTAGTCAACAGCATAAATACCGGTACATCACGCACTGACACATCGCACTGAAAGGACCGATGATGTAACTAAATCAACAGCCTGATCTTGAAAGTTGTGTGACAACAAATAACACTAGCTGTAGACAGATTTCATTAAATCTAAACAGCGTGTACATTAAATATAGTTATAATGCTCTTTTTTCAGCCACAGACAGAGAAATACTAAAGGCTATCAGTGCTGTCCAGGTATCTTTGGATGAAGTCCGCAAAGAGGTTTTGTCCCAAAGACAGCTGCTGAACATGATGATCAGCAAAGAGGCATCAAGTGGCACCATAGATGTGATGGATACCTTTCCAATAAAGTCCATGGAAGAGCTGGATGGAATGGAAAACAAAATTGAAGATAAAGAAATTGCTAAATCACTGGTAAGTTTGTTGATGTCTGTCTGTTCATCTATCTGTAAGCAAGCTTAAGCTGACAACTCATCTTCTCGTACTTCAAGATGCTGCTTCAATTATTTCTGAAGTTTTTGCCCTATTATGATAGATATTTATGATAGTAAATTCTTGTCCGATTTTGGACAGTATGTGCCTATACCTGCAAGAGAGCTTGTCAACGCATCTGCTCCTAAACTCATCACAGGATTCTCTTGTAACGTGGTAAACAAAACGGATGCCATGCTGGGATGGTCATCTCGTCTTGGGTGTTACATGGCTGCAGATATTTCCGGAGTTGAAACTTCGTGGACATGATGGATTTCTTATTTGGATCCAGCTGCTACAGTGTTTTCCAAATGGTATTGTCGTGGTCAAAACCAATTGAGTTACCTCAATGAAACTTGGTGGGCTGATAATTTTTTTGTACTGGTATGGCAATTTTATGTCACTATTGTGCCTTATACTTTATTCTATGTGTTTTTTCTACCTTCCTATGGCTGCCGGTAGATGTAGAGGGCGGGGGACATGGGTGGAAGGTCTTATGGTACATAATAATCTATGGAGGAGGGAGTACATAGATAAATATGGTCCACAGTGGCTGATTTGGATGGGGAGGGGGGGGGGGAAGCATGGTACATTACTATTATCAGCGGCGGGGGATTTAGGGGAGAGGCTTGGTACATAATAATGATTAACGGAAGAGGATTGGAAGGGCAATGGCAGTACATAAAGATGGTCTATTATGGAAAATGGAAAGGGGGTTGGGGGTGGCAGTATGTTAAGGTGCCGTTAAGAAAGAAAATAAGGTAAGGCAGCTTGAGTAACATCACAGAATTTGCAAGATGATATTTCAGGAACATGAGATGTTTCACCTTAAGGATTGATGAATAGAATTAGTATGGGGAGTTAGAGTGATAATTTCAATTTCAATTTATTATTCAAGCACAATTTATACTCACATATAAACATGGCTCAGATAAGCATTAGGAGGGATGAATTCACTTAGTATTACTTGAGCCCTCGGGTCCAGGGGTTTTTTGTTAGCGCAGCTTCATGTTCAAAGAAGTAGCACTTGACTCCCACCCAACCCATCACCACCCTAGCCAACTTTTGGCAAACAACTGTATTGCTTTACAGCTTGAAAATTTTCACTTAGCATCACCTTCAGGATGTAAAAAAAACAATATAGGTAACCATCAATGCTATTTTGGCTTTACAACACAAGGTTATTATACCAGTATGTAATATTATTGTAGGTCAATCAACTCAGCCTCATCGGGGGTTCTAATCTTAAGGAGGCGACCAGACGGGTGATGTCTCAAACCATATCCCATAATGTTGCTCTGAACCTTAATTGGGCAGGGAGGAAGGGCTGGAAAGGTCAGCAGACTGAACCGAAGAGAGCATTTGGTGGTCTGCGCCTATGCGCTGCAATGAAAAGTAAGCATTTTACTGAGCATTTGTTTTTGATATTAATGTATCCTGGACAAAGTTTATGTGCCTGCATTTTGGTCCTTGGCAATTTGCTTCCCATCTATCGCATTGGTGATTGGTGGGTTAAATATTATAGTTTTTCATTCTCTCTTTTTTTTTCATGACCTAATTGGAGTTGAAGAATGTTCATTTTGTCTGTTTTACCTCAGTCTTGTATTTTGAGGGGAAGAAAACTAAAGAACCACAAGTATCCTAGCTAAAAGGGCTTTCGTTCCTCATTCTATAGTTGGTTGTACTTTTGGTAGCATGGTAAACTGCTAATTATGCTAATTACTGGGAGCTGCCAACATTGAACTGAACTGTGTTCTGTCATGGAATAAGTTAAAAAAATTCTTTATGTACTATCCCCTTCAAATATTGTTGTTGCTTTTTGTTACATTTAATAGAGATGGGAGATCGTAACAGTGCTTTTAGAAATATAAGTTGAACTGTCCTGATCATAAAAAGTGCTTGAAACAATCCCTACCTACAAAGAAGAAGAGTCTAGGAGATCAAAAATGGCAGCTCCAAGTAACTACCATAATTGGCAGTTGATTGTGGTGTTGCAAGTCGTAATTTCAAAGTGCGTGCAACTATACAAGTGGAATGAAAGGCCTTTAAGCTAGGATAATTGTGGTTCTTTAGTTTTCTTACACTTAATGAAATAAAATCCTGTCAGGTGATTCAATCGCTTAAATAATGGACTATCTTACAGAATTGACCTATTGTTTGACAGGCAAAGCGGCAGGCATGAACGCTCAAACAACTGGTCCATACTGATTGTCCATTATGTAGTTGATTAGAGGCCCTGGAGGAGACTTTTATTTCTATTTCCCATAATAAATCCTGTCAGGGTCATCAGGTCGCCTTGATGAATTGACCAGTTGTTTTTGGGCTCCAGCCTTCGGCTCAGGGGTTTAGCCAGAAATCTGAAGCAAGGTGTCCAATTTGCCCGTTTAGAGGTCATTTTTCTTGAGAAGGGTGTCCAAAATTGAAATTTTCCTATCTCACTCATGTTAAAACTGCTGAAAATAGCCCGATAAAATGGGACCAGTTTCAATTTTGCCTATCCAGTTGGAACGTTGCTTGGCTTCTCCCTTAATTCCGTTTGATAATCCATTATCTAGGCTGTTAGTTGACACAAATAACACAACAGTACCTGTAATAGTATGCAGGGCGCAAATTATAATATTAGAATTTCCACTCATCAACATTGCTATTATAGCAAGTTAACAACTCCGAGAAAAGACATACAATTCATTTTGACTCTATATTTAGGTACCTTGCTACATTTCGCAAATTATACAAAGGGTATTGCAATTCCGAATTGAACACAGAGTATTCTGCCAATTCTTTTGTTATGCCACAAAGATCTTAAAAGCATAGTAAGGGTTGATAACAAGTTAGTCTCAAATGAAAAATGGTTCACAAAAATATTTTTATTTATTGTCTGCGATTTTTTCTTACAAAGTTATGAGGATTTGAAAATTTGACTTTATGGAAGCCTATTGAGAACCGAAGAACCAGTGACGTCACAGGAATTTGTTAATTCCGCAGCAATTGTTTATTCCGGCATCAAACTTTCATGATTTAATACGCAAGCCAATATCACCCAAAGCATTTTAATCGAAGACGTAGTATCCATCCAACATGTATGATCTACAGAAATGAAAGCAGAATTATGACATCACTGGACCTTTTTATGGCCGAAACAGGCCTCCATTGAATCTAAAATTTCAAACGCTTATAACCTGGTGAGGAAAAATCGTAGAAAAATAATAAAAATATTTTTACCAACAATTTTTTATTGCCTTTCATATGACGATAAACTTCGGTGAGGCCTTATTTTCTTTTCTTTTAAACGGGCTATGCCGGACATTTTCAGCAAAAAGTGGAAGTGGTAGTCGCAAATCAATCCAATCCTATGCCATTATTAAAGAACAGCCCAAAATATTGCCCTTTACCATAAATCAGGCTCATTGATGCACGCCTTAGTGTTTAGAACAGCAGATAAAGTTCAATAAAACCGTTAATTCGGGTCGAATTAGCAATTTTATCAACTTAATCAACGGGCTAAAACGTGCATGGATGAGGCTGATTTTTGGTGGGAAGTATTATTTTGCCTAGTTCTTTACCAATAACATAAGATTTGATTGATTTGTGACTATCAATTTTTTTTTGCTGAAAATATCCGGTATAGCCCCTTTAAGTAATTTCTTGGTTATTGGATTGGTCAATTACTGCTGGTTACAAAACTCGTTACATACTATAAAGGGATTTAGTTGAACTTGTCATTTTATAAGATTGGAAAAACAGATACATTAAAAGAGCGGCATATACAAAACCTTAATGGTGTAACCGACGTAGGGAAGATGACTTAATGTCACTTGTGCATTGTACTGTGACGTCATTTACACAAATTATTCACATGATCAGTAGTACAAGCTGGCCTCATAAAGACATCCCGTGATCTCAAACCATCTCGAATTGGATAATTTGAAAGCCAATTGTTTTGTTTCTTTAAATGGGCTTATTCTCAGAAACTTTCAGTTTGCCTAGGATGATTCTATACACGTTGACGTGTAGTTATTTCGATACAGTTGTATTCAAAGAAACTGGCAGTTAATTTGCCTTGTGAAATGTGTGTTCACAGAAGCGATGCTGAAGAACGTTGCCTTCAAAACAACAGAAGACCAGGTCGAGAGAGAAATGATGATATGGCTTCGCAACGCCTGCGACAGGCATGGGGGCAGGAAGAGGCGCGCTGAGTCTCAAGCCACTGTGTCAGTAGTGACTGTTTCGGAAAACAGCAAAATCGCTGAAATCACTGAAAATGAACTTTGATCGGTCCGAGCTATTTTCCTGTGCTTGATTTAAGAGTCAACTCTTTTTGTGCCATTGGTGCAGGTGGGATCAATTAAACTATTTGAAACTTACATATACATGTTGGTTGAGTTCCTTACTTTATAAATGTAAGTAAGTTCTGAAACTGTTTTGGTGATTCACTGGTCTCCCACCAGTTTGTATTCTTCATCAAACCTTTTGCCAAGAGCTGCTATGGTAACATTTTCAACCTTAAAGCCAAAGGTTTTGACAGTCGTACTGTTTGGCATATATGTTGCTTTCTTGTCGACCAATAGAAAAAGGTTAAAAAAATATCAAGGTAGGGTTACTGCAAATATCAATTTAACAAATGTCGCTGAATGATTACTTTTATTCCTAGGAAAAGCAATGGATTTGATTGGGGATAAGCATTCTGGGTCTTCACTATATCTGTTTAGGACCAGTTATGAGCAAAGAGTACATTGGCCCAATTCTAAATGTACTGTACTGGCCCTATTCTTACAAAGATTGGCGCTGTATTGGCCTAATAACTTTATGCAACTCTGGGCCAATCAATGTATTACTACACTGGTCCAATGCATGTTTAAAAATGGATACATAATGGTGAAATTCCCAAACCAGTACTGGACCAGTGCCGCGCCACTGTGCAAAACGTGTATTGGTCCGATAATTGTTTCCCCAAATGGCCCAATTGAATACGTGTCAGAGTGCCAATATTGGTCCAATGCTTTTATGTTTCTTGGGGACGCTTATTGTAGCTACAGCTAGGGGCAATCAGTGGTAAACCATAGACCCATTCACGCCATGTCTGATAAACCTCGTCTGAACAATGGCTGCGATCCAACACTGATGTCAACTTAGGCCCTTACCTGTCAGTTCGCCCAGACATGCAACATCCCAGGTATATTCCCTTCCATGCGAGACCCATATTCACAGTCATCGCTAAAGCAGCTGATATTTTTCTTTCACGACAGTTATTGGTCTTGAAAAAGTTATTGTTCCTAGATGGTGCATATGTGTTTAAGCTGAAAAAATTAGAGTAATGGATGCCTTGGTTAGAAATGGTTTGCTGTGTCGTGAATATGGGACTGGTGTGCCATTACTGAATGGAATATACCTGGGGTGTTGAGAGTTTGTGAGAGCTGAGAGTTAAGAGCCAAAGGTGGCTCCGGTTTTTGGACCGCAGCCATTGTTTAGAAAAGACCTATCGAACATGGTATGAATCAGTGTATGGTTTACCACTGGTTGCCCCTGTGGTTACAATACCCACCAGGCTAGTACAAAGAGAGGAGATGAAGTAGCCACCTGGGGCTAATCTAGATCGACATAATGTGCTATTTTAATATTCTGACATTCATCAGTGTTACAAAGAATGTCAGGATTTTAAGGCAGCACACTGTGTCCATCTCGATTTACTGTGGTACTTTTACCATTTACAGGTACATGTAGATAGGTCGGCTGTCTAACTGTAATGAAATGCACAAGGTCGTTTGCTCTTTGTACGAGATCATGCTTTCTTCCTAAGCACTAAGGCTGTATTAGGTCATTCTGTCGTTTTGTGCCCAAAGCATTTTGTACCTATTAATTTTGTACATTAGTTCAGTTAATTTGAGGGGATGTTTGATATTTGACTTTCGCATCAGCATTTAATGCATGGGTTTAATTTCCAAATTCAGTTAGAATTGTCCATCTACATGTGGTTGTTAAGGAGGGTAACTGCAATTTCGATCAACGCAGTTTCAAATTGCCTTGCAGTTACAGGGTGAAACAGCCCCAAACATGCCAAATACGTCAGATCTGCAGTGAGAACATTTACTGCTGTTCACACACCCAGTAAAACTTTCCTAGCATAAAACAATGTCAGCCAAATGTTATAACAATTATAGCATTAACACAAATTGACATTTTCAAGGTCTACCCTACTGCCATCTCGAACTGGTTGTCTTAGTCATGTGATCAGTGTAGCTTCTCAGAATGTCATTCAAAGCAGATAATCCCTGGACTCAGCCTTACATCTGCCTGCATTTAAGCTAATAAAGGTCATGATCTCAGGGTCAGTCTCGTTAGAGCAGCATGCTGGCAGTGATGTCACAAACAGCAATAGTATAGGCCAGATCATGTTTCATGAGTGATTTGATTGCCATGGATCTTTTTGGTTTGGAGTGTCTCACAACAGGTTAGTTAATTACAGACTGAGATGGCACAAGGCTGGCATTGACTTACGATAGGGAAATTTTAGTTTCAGCAGTAAATTTTTCTTACTGTAAATCCAACAGGTTTGGGGCTCTTTCACATGGTAACCATGGCAACTGCATAGCTTGAAATGAGTGTAACCCTGCCTATTTAGATGTAGAAAGATGTGGATAAAAATTTGGACATTCTGACCTGGTTAGTGAGTTGTTCATAGAAGCTCCCATCTACTTAAATCTGGGCTGTCAACACTTACTCTACATGTACTCTACATATGGCAGATGGATCAAACTGGGGTATGGGTAGATGAGATCAGTTGTGGAGTTAGTATATTAATCATGGTCCATGGACAGATCTTAACAAAGCCACTAAATGACTACGGAGGTGCTATAGTTTTAAAATGCGTGTTTGTGGTTGCAGGAAGGTCAAGATGTCGAAACTGAAGGATTACTACGGGATTCTGGGATTACAGAAAACTGCCTCAGAAGATGACATAAAACGGGCATACCGCAAACTGGCTCTAAAATGGCACCCTGACAAAAACAAATCCCCTTTGGCAGAGGAGAAATTCAAGGAATTGAGCGAAGCCTATACTGTTCTGAGCGATCCTGTTAAACGGAAAAAATACAATATGATGAACGGTGCAGAAAATTTGTTCAGGGGTGGAAATTTTGCCGAGGCGAACTCCTGGTCAGGCTTTATGGGTAACTTCTCAGATTTTTGTGGACAGTACTCTAAAAATGATGCCTTCAAGACTTTTTCTGAGTTTATGTATGAGGGAGGGCTTGGAACAACGTTTGCCGGAGAGGATGGAGACTACATTATTGTAGACGTTCCCCTAGATGTAGCCAAGTCAGGTGGAAATGTTGTTGTCCACGGACCGAACGGTGAAAGCCAGGATGTGTATGTGAATGGCATTCTTGATGGTGGTTGGTCGCCACTGGTGAAGGAGAAGATTGGATCACAGGAAGTTTGGCTGGTTTTTCGAATAGATTTCCCAGAAAGCACTTCTGATGAGGACAAGGAGAAGATTCAAACCCAGCTTCTGTTCATGCAGACTGTATCCACTGCAGTACCCTTGGTTCTGACTGTTATAAGGAATACACCCAAGAGTATCCTTCTGGCTGGAGCTCTAGCTTTAGGAGCCTTCATGCTAAACAAGCTGACAGAGAAATAAGACCAAAGAAAACGGCCCAATATTGAAGTGAACTATGATATCCACTACTTATGTGCCTGGATGCAGATAAATTGGACCCAGACTCTGTTCTCTTCTCACTTCATACTTATTTAATAACTCATTATTGAGGTGTAGTGATAATTATTTTGTAATTGTGTGATTGACTTCTATTGGTTCACATCGATCAATCAGTTATTTGCAGGTATCAGAAGAAAAAAAAACATGAATAAAAACTTTCCAGTGAGTCATGTTGCGATGAGTGACTGTGATACAGTATTACAAAATATGGGATGGAATACATGAAGCAGCAGTATAACAGTTGTGCAAAATAATACAGACATTGCTGTTTGTGATTGTTCTGGGGACTGCTTTTTAAGGATTGAATAATTCAGAGGGTGAAATTCTTCATGTAATCATGTTTCTTTCCAGCCCTTGTGAAAACACTACATATTTTAATTCACAAAAGGGACACAAATATGGCTGAGGAATTGTGGGAGATTTCCTGAACTGATTACCTTTTATACTAAAGATTGTTTTCTGTTAAATAGGGTATAAAAAAGTAAGTGCTGTTTTGATTGACAGCGAAAAATTCAGAGATGTGCACCATGTACCTTCATTTTGTGTTATTTAATAGCTGTTAATAATGTAATGTGATAGCATTCCAAAATAACCAATTAGCTAAAGGGCTAATACATTACAACACATGTTTTTGCTGGTCTTCAAAGCCTTATAAATGACCTAATTAAAAGTAGGGCAGTTGTAGTTAATGTTCTTGTGGCATTATGGATTCTATACCCATGGAGAGGTCACCATTTTGTTCTTACTTTATTATGTGTGATAATCATCCAAACACTTGAAACATCTGAAGACCTTCACCACTTTAGGAATTAGTACATCAGCTAATAATTCAGAAAATGAAAGAATGAAAAATGTAAAAATTGTTTTGGAACAGCTTGCAAGTTGAATTTCCTATGGTCTTTAGGGTTTCTAGATTTTTAATTTGATTCCCATGATATTAAAATTTTTGTAGTCTGTTTTAGTGTGGCTGTGACTTGTATGTGGCCTTTAATAGATATCACTTAATGTACTTCTTTTGAATAAACAATACAACAAATCAACAAGCAAAACTGTCAAAAGATGCATTATGCAGTAAGTAGATAGTAGCTTGCTGTAGCAAAATATTTCTTTTTGGCAGGGAATAAATTTAATAGTTTGTGGAACATATGTTTGCAAGATTTTATTATGAACATGATGTAACCAGTTTCAAGATAGAGAAATTCATACCATCTAAATTGAAAAGTTTAAAACTCCATTTTTAAAATGGTTACTTTAGAAACCCAAATAGTGCAGGGCGTTCTTACAAAGTGATCATACTTTGACCTACAGAGATGAAGATAGAGCGTTGACAGTCATAAAATTAACCATAGATTATTCATAGATGCTATCAGGTGAATACATACATGACTTGTTTGACTCATTTAAAACTTGTTTGGTTTGACCAGTAACGAGGAGTAATGCTTCATTGTCTTAAGTTGTTGTTGTTTTGATGTTCTTACATGCGTGATGCACTTTACTCTATTGGTTCTGAAACCATTTGGATCTGATGTGCATGCCAGTCACTGTACGAGAGAACACTTTACTGTTGTTTCTGTTTTTATGTTTAACTTATCAAGATTTCCATGATGCTGTTGCTAATTTTATGTTGCGCATATGTGTTAAAGAAAATAAATACGTGCATATGAAACAAAAAAATGGCATATGTATTAATGTGTCACACCACATTATACCTTCAGTGCAAAATGTATGGCCAATAAAGTTGATCAATAGGGGAGTTTCGAGTACGAACTCTTTTATCGTTGAAGGTAGAAAAATTTCGACTGTGTCATGTGACTGTCAAAAAATGTTTGGCAACTATTTTTCATCACATTTACTATAACGTTGGCATCTGAAAAAAGTGTCATAAAAAGTAATTTAGAGTGAAGGAATGATACAGAAGATTGAAAATCCGAATATTTGTGAACTTTGGAAGTTCCTAAAGGAAAGAGGTGTTATTTCTGCCTTTCGAAAAGGGTGAGACGACTAGGTGGTCAGCTGATCATTAATCAGTAAATTAATGTCAATAAAGGTTGCCTAACATTTTTTACCATACATATGACACAGTAGAACTGTTTTTATCTTTGACGGCAAAAGAGTTCCAACTCGAAACTCCCATAATTTCATCGCTATGGTCGTAGTATTCCTTGTTCAAATTGTTCACAGATTAGAATCCGGCTCCTAAAATGGGTCGATTTAGCAGGTTTGTCTGGTACAACTGGCGAAGGGCGGTAGTTTTCTCCTTTACATGGTGCCTTTCAACGTAAACCTGACGGCCGTCGGACAGGTTAAATATTACATTACCACATCCCCCCCCCCCCCCTTTTTTTTTTACACACTTAAGCACATAATCTTAAAAAAGCTTTTTAAGAAACGTTCGTGTCTTTGGAAAAACTGCACCAGAGTGGGAGGACTGATCGATACACGCGTGCAAGTTGTGATATAAAGAAATAGTGGTATAGAATGAAACAAAACCCCACGTGAATACATGTGATGTACGTCTGTATTACATATGGCCTTAAGACACAAATGTGGAGCAATTTATGTTGAGAGATTGAGTAATTATGGGGAACAGAACGCTTTCTTTTTCTGATTTTGTAGACGCTGGAATCGTTAATCCAACTCTGAGAACTATGCTTTGTCCACCGAAAAATGCAAGTTTGTTTTCAAGGCTGTGGTGAATTATTTATGCAGGATCCACAGATTTTAAGCCACAGCATTATGGCAATAGTTCTGTTTGAATTGACCATTGATTAGAACAGCCTGAATCCCTGAAACACTTCTTATTGTCTTGGTGCAACTATTCCATGGAAGGAAGTCGTAATGTAATCTAATTTATGTATGCTTCCCGCCTATAAAAGTGCATGTAATTCGGGCCTGTAAGTCTGGCGTGCGGCCTGTATATAGTCCGTACCATCTACAAGAAGATCTTTTATTGTTTTGTTTATTTGATTGCTGTTTTGCACCAAAGTCAGAAATATTTTACTTATTCGAAGAATTGTGGTAGGAGGAAAGATCTTGTATTGAATCGTATGGACCTACGCTTAAAGTTGTTGACCGAGGCATATTCGGAGTAGGGGTCTACTACTTTTCACTCAGAAGTCACTTTCGATGTCTTCTTGCTATTTATTTATATATTTTCATGGATGGACAGTCCCCTTGTTCTTGGTCCACATAGGCCTATCTTATTCGTCAACAATGCGGTCGCAGTTCAAGTCGCTGGCTTCCTCTACGGTCGTACGGGATAAGGTCTGCAGTAACTTGTGGATGGTCGTGCGTTTCCCACGGGAAATATATATATATATATATATATATATAAATGGTGGAAATGTCAGCGTTACTAATACCAGCCTCACACACATTAATTGTATATATAGTAAATGTTATCAAATTTTCTTGTGGTAAGAAGCTTAATAACACATACGTGTTATATGCAGCGTGTGATTCACATTCGTTTTGTTAAGGTATGTCAGCATACTGCATCTTATACAGGTCAAATTTTTGTCATGAATCACATAAGTATAAATACTGGTGTCAGTCTTTCATTTCCATCCGGGTTTTCAACATGGTATTTTTCCATTAGTATGTGTTTTTCCTGAAAAGAAAATGAATTTGTTTGTTCAGTCATCCGCATCATCTGGCTGGAATTCAAAACGTCGTAACCAGATATCACACCATACTCCTTAGAGCGGATGCGCCGCTCATTGCGCCCGCTTTTCATCTCTGCCACCGGCAGCTTGACCTTTGTAGCCAGTGCGACACTCGTATAGGCTTGTTTACACATAGCTTTGACAATGGTGTCTTCGCGCGGAACTACTTAATTAGCATTCATCAATAAAATTGTTTCAGGTACTGGTTGGAGTCATGGGAATAGGCCAACTTTAGATAAATCGAACGCATGTATGTAAAGTGTTATTAGAAACAAAGGGGGAGACAGCTTTTACTGTTTTTATGACATCATTCCCTGCCTCATCACCGCGACCCGCAGTGACCTCATGATATCTATGCAAAATTTTCTGCTGGTGGCAGTGATATAAGGCGAATGTAGAGATCGGCGCATGCGCTGTAAGGAGTATGTGTCTGCGCGGTCTTTAAACATTCATTTTCATGCATGGATAAAGGCCTTAAAACGATACTTTTGAACTTTTTCTGATAGTAAATGAATCAAACTTCACAAAAATGTGGGTCTTAAGTGGATGAATGGAGCAAAATTTTTAATAACCCGTCAATTTTTATATATATTCTTTCGTTAACGGGTGAAACGTCATGGATGAAAATAGTGGGAACACGGGACCAGTTGAACATATGTTCAGACAAGGGTGCGTTTATGATCAATGTATGAATATATGAATCTTGAAAATGTATACAGTTTTAGATATACATGTAATTCATTTTTTTTTAATTTTATTTTTAGTGCACAACCTTTAACTGACGGAGATCTAATGGGACCCACAATTACAGTCCCAGTCGTCGTTTTTTGTGACCCAGTCTACCGACACGTTGCACTTTTTATTGTTCAAGGTACATGCGAAGGTAATTTCGCAATGTACGCTGTACTTCTATACCCTTTGCATATCCTGTTAAACATGACTTAGTTAAATACAATCCTTTTGGTCGATTTCGTACCATTGCTGTTCGCTAGTTTTATTCATGTGTAAATATAGCCTGGAGTAATAATATGACTAGGGTGTCTCTCACAGTGCTTTTCTGACCTGTACACATAGGCCTTTGTATAGGTATAGGTATGAAAACCAGCCCCTCTCTATAATAGATAGGCCTGTAGGCCTCAGGAAATCGGACTCTCATTTTTAGCTTACACAACGTACATAGTGCAAATCTCTCACTATCAGCTGACAGTTTGTTAAAATCAAGTGGTGACGTGAAGTATACGACTGGAAGATTTGGATTCAGTTGTGAAACTAAGGATCTAACGTAGGCTCTACCGACATGTGGTCTCCATGGACCGTCGTTGTCGTGGTTGTCACAGGCTTACTTCCCGCAGGTAAGTCACTGACGGGCAGGATTTCAGTCAGCTGCTGCGGTGTGTGTCCAGCACACACTGATGTTAATTGTATTTCCTAGTTGATCTGTTTGTGTTAGTCAAACGATAAGAAAACCATTGTGGCGGTATGGTGTTTTAACCATAGTTATTTTAGAAAGAAATGGATTGAGGAAATCAATGTTTTGCATGTGGTATGTATCAATGATGTTAAAATGTATTCTGGTGTTGAGACAGATTATTTAGTTAAATATAACACACACACATTATATTCATTCATAAAGATTCTATTAGACTAATAGGATGTTGAATATGACAGAACATTATGTTATAATAACAGAATACATTTTAGCGTAACACAGATTAATTTTTTGAGTGCAAACAAGCTAAAGTGGGCCCTAAATGGTTGTGTATCTCAAACATGACACAAGTGGGCCCTGGTTCTGTATCTCATATATGACGCAAGCTGTAGTGGGCCCTGGCTCAGTATCTCAAACACGATACAAGCTGTAGTGGCCCTGGCTCTGTAACTCATACATGACACGAGGTGTAGTGGGCCCTGGCTCTGTATCTCAAACATGATACAAGCTGTAGTGGGCCCTGACTCTGTATCTCATACATGACACGAGTTGTAGTGGGTCCTGGCTCTGTATCTCATACATGACACAAGCTGAGGTGAGCTCTAAATGGTTGTGTATATCATACATGACACAAGTTATGGTAGGCCCTGGCTGTGTATCCCAAACATGGCACAAACTGTAGTACGTCCCGGTTGCGTATCGTATACATGACACAAGTTAAACTGAGCCCTTAATTGCTGTGTATCTCATATATGACACACGTTGTTGTGGGTCCTGACTCTGTATCTCAAACACGATACAAGCTGTAGTGGGCCCTGGCTCTGTGTTACGACCCAAACTGTATGTATTATAAAGAGATGGCTTGTTAGAAATACACTACAGTTTAGCCGCACAAAAAATTAACCAAAACCAGCAGATTTTTTTTATTAGGTCTAACAATTTATTAGGTCTAACAAGAACAGATAACAAGACTTATACAAATACTAAAATACTTAAGTTTAACAAGAAAGGATAGCAGTATCTATACAAATACTAAAGTACTTACATGTATAATGGTGTCAAGTCCAAACGGACGCATATACTCCACAATGCTTAAAAATTGCACAGAGGCAATATTCAGGAGGGAAAATCCACAGTGTAACTGAGTGTATGACGAAATATACACAAAATTCCACAGACAGGGTCCGTGTACTAATAAGCACTGTGTACACAAGAGCACAAATTAAATATACAAGTTCAGACTGAAAAAGTGCTCGGTGGATATATGATATAACAAAGCCAGAGGCTATAAAGACACCAAAATTCAGCACAAAAGGCCTACTAAAGTAACACACAGCGAAAGCATCCAAAACTCTCAATAATTCTCCTTTCTTCTCCTTGACTTGCTTTCATAGGTCTTATATAGACTTTTAGAATTTTCTAGAATAAGAAAATTCTTGAACACTTGTTGTAAACAAACAGGCCCCGAACTGAGGGTATTCTGGAACATTCTAAGGCAGAGGCAGACAGCAGGCCCTGAACTCAGCATGTGTAAACAGTGGCAAGCTAAATTTAGAAGCTGACGGCAGTTGTTCACATAACACTCTGTATCTTATACATGACACGAGTTGTAGTGGGTCCTGGCTCTGTATCTCAAACACGATACAAGCTGTAGTGGGCCTTGGCTTTGTATCTCATACAAGGCAAAAAAGGATTTTTTTCTTTGTTCTATATCTCAAACATGACAGAATCTGAAGTGGGATCTGGCTCTGTATCTCAAACATGACACAGTTTCAAGTGGGACATGGTTCTGTATCTCAAACATTTGCACAAGCGGGAATGGGACCTGGCCCTGTGTCTTAAACATGGCACAAGCTGGTTGTGTATCTCATATATGACACAATCCGAAGTGGGTCATAATTGGATGTGCATCTCATACATGGCACAAGCTATAGTGGGCCCTGGCTGTGTATGTCAAACATGGCACGAGCTGAGACCTGGCTCTGTATCTCAAACATGACCAAAACGGAAGTGGGACCTGGTTCTGTATCTCAAAAATGGGACAATCTAAAGTGGGACCTGGGTGTGTATCTCATACATGACACAATCTGAAGTGGGACCTGGGTGTGTATCTCATACACGACACAAGCTGAGACCTGGCTCTGTATTCCAACATTGGCACAATTTGAAGTGGGACCTAGGTGTACATCCTAAACATGTCCCAAGGTGAAATGGGACCTGCCTCTGTATTCAAACATGAGTTAGAGGTGGGTAAAACTTAATTCTTGGGTGTGGGTTGAACTTATTTTTGATCAGTTTATTTATTAGTTACTTGGTTTATCGTTAGTTGTTTATTTTCACCGCTGGCGTTTCTGGGCCTGGCAGTACTATGAATCTGTCATGATTTGGGGAGACCTTCTACATGGAGACGCCATCGTGATATGAACAAAATAATGTTGAAAGTTTACACTCAAAAAATGAAACTGTTAATTTTAACAGGAATTCTGTTACTGGAGTGTTGCTAGAATGCATTCTATTATTATAACATAATACTGTGTCATGTTCTGCATAATATCCTGTTAATCCAATAGAATGGTTATGTTGAATTAATAGAATGGGTACACGACATTTAACATATTTTTTATTTATTTAATTATGTATTTATTTGATTGATGTTTTACTCCACACTCAAGAATATTCATTTAACAGAATAATCTGCTGCAATAACATAAAACCTTTTAGCACCACTCAGACAAAAGACTTCTTTCAAAGAAGTTCTATAGGTCTACATGACCCCAAAATAATTTTCAAACCGTCTCGATTTTTGTTTTGCTCAATTTACACGAAAAATTATATTAATCCGACCCGAGACTACTTTTATCTCGCCGGTAAAAAAAAATTTCAACCTGCGTTGTATAAGAAATGTTTGTGTTTGCGAATGCAGGAAAATTGTATTACTTCAAGTATAGTCAAGGCTTATATGCAGACCTACATATACTTTGTGTTGCGCTTCTCATCGTGAAGTATTCGAGCTCACATTTTTGTGCCGGTTGAATTAATTTTCTGTTATGGTTGAAATTATTTTCGAAGCGGGTTAAAATTATATTTCTGGGCGAGTACAAGTTGGATACAAACAAAAATACAATCATGTTTCGAAATTGTGCTATGCGTACAAGATGTGCGCCACATCATATACATTGTGCCAACACTTACTGAATATCGATAACGGGTTTAACAAATGTTTGAGTGTTGTTGCTTAACTTGTGGCTGCGCTATAGACCTATATATATATGCTATGTATATATATGAGTACAATACAATTGGTATCTTATGTCTTACGACTTGAACTTGACCATTAAGCAGAGATTTCCTGTTTGTCATCCTGTTTTAAACTAAAAACGCAAATGTAGACCGTGTCATGTCGGTAGCTCTAAAGGGCTTGCTCGTTGGATCTGTCAGACCAATGAGATCGCTGTTTCGAATCCAGCTCTCGTTACATCGGCCACGGCTTTAAGCCGTGAGGTTTGTCACGTATCTGGCTATGGCTTACACCATGCTAGCACTCCCGTTTTCTCCACTCATAGAATTTCAAGTGTCATAAAAGTTAAATTTTTTTTTTACTACGGCATATAAATAAAAATCATATTAATAAATAACAAACTTAGTTCCTTCAGATCAAAAAATCGTCTCTTAGCAGTTCAAGCGGACATGCCAAATACGACTGTATATCACCAGTCTGCGGATCAACTAATCAGAGTCCGAGGGGAGAAGGAAAGGAAGGGGCGGGTTGAAGTGCGCATGTCTGCAGAGAGTTCCAGATGGTATCCGGTTTGTTACGATGTCGATATTTTTACTCGGGACACCATGCCAAATATTGCACTTTGGTTATGTGAAACCCAACTGGGCCTCAACGTGTAAGTACTTCTAGCTTTTTTCACAACTCATACCGATGCCGTAACTTCTTTATATCAACTGTTGTATGTAAAGAAAGATAATATATTTGTTTTTAACGCGTCCATAGATCTATACACCACGCCTTATATTTATATTTTTTGAATAGGAAAATGGAAAAACTGGTATTACCCACTAAATACGAGATCATCTAAGGCCAGTAGTGAGTTTTTGGAACTCGTGGTTTAGGCTTATGCCACAGGTGCTAGATTCCAACGCCATGTGGGCCAAACTCTCATAGACTCTTGGCCTGTATTATGTTAGAAAAGTGTGTATAAAAAGTACACTCAAAAAATTAATGTGTTAAATTTAACAGAAAGTCTGTTGTCTGAGTGATTCTAGAATGTTTTATATAACACAATATTGTGTCACATTCAACATAACTTTCCGTTAGTTTAATAGAATGGTTATGTTGAATTAATAGAATATGTGTGTTATATTTAACAGAATACATTCTAGCATCAGTCAGATAACATAACTTATGTTAAATTTAACAGATTACTTTTTTAGTGTCAAGACACGAAACGCAAATGGATAATGTCTCATGCAGAAATTCTGCTCAGTTCGTATTTTAAATGATCTGGTATTTGCATATTTTCACCGTTGGAATGGCCAAGGTATAAGGTGTTTTTTTTCTCATCAACCAAACTGGCTTGGAAGTTCCAAAACGTTGTGTCCTCCCAGCACAGAAATACATGTACATCTGATTTGGAGCCGAACTGTATTGTACAGCGTTCTCTGTCTTGACGTCCTTGTGTTTATTTACTACCTAACTCTTTGTCACGATGAGGCCTACTGGTAACGAGAGATAAGACAAAAGTGAAGGATATCTAAGATTAAACTAGAATTTTGTTTTACCCCAATCAAACAAGCAAAAAAGAAAAAAAAAGAAAAAAAAAAAAGAAAGAAGTATCAGTATTTTATTATCAGCTTGACGATGAAGGCGTTGTTTTCTGCTACACAGGTCACGGGCGACAATAATACTCGGTGATGTCTTGCCATCAGACACACAGTTCGCCCTAGCTGTGTGTTCCAGTCGGGGAAATTGCAGTTTTAGTCTGGCGCAAGAGTGTGTAACTACAAGGAGTTGGATTGCATATTGTGAGTATCATACACAGGACAAGCATTGTCAGTCATACCATATCGATGTTTACTACAGGTACCTTGTATCAGAGTTATCTCCCATTTGATTTTAACCAAAGATTGATTATGATACAGTAAAACAGTATAAAGATTAAAAGGTTTTGGTTAAAAGAGACGGACGGATAATTCTGTTATGAGCGCACGTCACATCTGCATGTGCATCCAGGCACCCAAGCGTCCAAGTGTCGCTATTGTATAGGTGAAAAATTCTTGATATGGCGTTAAAACACCAAATATATTAACAAACAAACAAACAAACAAATAAATAAATAAATAAATCATTAAATATTTTTGGACAATGTGGACTGGTGCCAACTTGAATCTATAGAGCCTACGAATATAAACTTTGGTGGTAATTACAACGGTATGTTCCTAATTGTTCACGGATGATAAAGTGATACGAATTTAGAATTACTTCGAGCACAAGAGCACGATCCGTTCAGGTTTTGGTTAGAATCATGTTGTGCGTACTCCAGATAAAGAGAATGCATGTGTATAAAGTATTATTAGAGACAAAGGTTAAGACAGATTGTTTATATTTTCTAACGTCACTTCCTGCAATCGTGACGCCAATGACCTAGGCGATGTTCAACATTTCTGTCCAAAGCCTTTTTATTGGCGGAAGCGATGTATAGCGAAAGGTAGAGAGCGACGTGTATATGCTGTAAGAAGTATGGCTCCGAATGATATACAGTTCTGAAAGTTAAGCTGGTAAGAATGAAACATCTCAGATCTGCTGTAGTAACATAATTTTCGCGTTAACACTCTGATGAGCTCACCCGGCTGTATTTATATGCATCAGCTAATTTATCTAACCGACAAAAGCAAGTTATCCGACACTTCTGATTCCATGTGTGTATAGGTCCTGCACCAAATTCGACTGACTTCACTGTACGCCTTACGGGAGGAGTGAGTGAGAGAAAAGGAGGCGTTGAGACGTTGATTGATGGGAAGTGGTTACCCATCTGCTCAACATTGTTTGATGCAAAGGATGCTGAAGTTGTGTGCAGGCAACTGGGATTTAGAGAGTAAATATTGCAACTTCATTATAAATGGAGCCAGAGGTAAAGCAGACGATAGACATTAATGTCCATAATGTAACACTAGAAACATACACATCGTTGACTCGTATATATTGCCCATTCAGGAGGATTAGCATACAATATTTCTGGATGGAACCGCGTGCTAGCGAATTATTATCCGGCAGCGAACATCAAAAAACTCTTTAAGGACTATACCACTAACTGTGGTTGCTATAGAAAAGGCTACAGCATAGATAGTAAAACCAGAGCAGGTGGTCACACCAAACCAGCGAAATACGTCAAATTACCTCAGATACTCTTTTATTCCGACTATCCACGCTTAGGCGATGAATTCAGTAAGCGTTTATGCATCTTTATACCAAAGAAAATGAAATAAATATACGGATACATAAGAGTTTTGATTATACAACGTAAAACACTAATCATTCAAGTCAATAATGATAAATACCTTGTGAATGAAACCAGGGTTAAATTCTTCTGACATATTGATCAAAATTTTAGACGGGAATTCTTCCTGTGAATGTTTTCATCAAACAGATATTGTAAATCTATATATGTTTTTCAGCTCTACCGTGAAGGTTCACAAGTATCACAAGTTTAGAACGCCAGGCGGAAATGCCATGATGCTCAGCTTTGGGTGCAGAGGAAATGAATCTCGACTGATCGAATGTCACCAGGTCTCACTTCGAGTGTCTGTACCGTGCAGTTATATCGCGACCGTGGAATGTAAGAAATCTAACTGAATGTTAAACAGTATATTTACAAGTTAAAGTCTTTATCATCAGCATTTGGCAGCAGATTTTCTCAGGCTGAACAGCGTATTCCTAAGAACATGTACTGTTCTATAGATTCAAGTTGTTCAATCAACCATGATATTAACTCAACACCTATTCTAAAAATTGAAGTCAATATCACAGTATTGAATAAAACTGTACGGTTATAAATACCCTTTATAAACTACTATTTTGACAGGTGAATCAAGGAAGAAGGACTATTCCCCACGACTGGGAGACAAATCCATCAATTTCTTCGGATCAAGCGGACGTTTGGAAGTGTACCTGAGGGGCAATTGGATGCCTGTGTGTGATGCCAGAACCATAGATGACAATGTAGCCAGAGTTGCGTGTCGAGAAATGGGACTGCCCAGGTGAGAATTTACACAGTGAGGTGACGAGAGCGAATCCAATGACCGGTGGTTCTGCTGAATCTGTGTGTCGCAAACATACCACTTATATGTGTTGTTTTCTATCCGTTCACCTGCACCAGGGACAAATATAACACCTGTGTGGTTTCTATCGGCTCCGGCCGTGCGTGAGAAGGTCTCCAAGCAAGCTGTGCATGCTTGGGGGTTTCCCTCCGGGCTGCGCCCGGTTTCCTCCCAACATAATGCTGGCCGCCTTCGTATAAGTGAAATATTCTTGAGTACGGCGTAAAACACAAATCAAATAAGTAAATAAAAAAAATCAATCGGCTCACCTGGCCCTAGTGACAAGTATACCACCTGTGTTGGTTTCTATGGACTCACCTGTCCCAAGTGACAGATATACCACCTGTGTTGGTTTCTGTGGGTTCTCCTGGCCCTGTTGACAGATATACTATCAGTGTTGGTTTCTATCGGCTCACCTGGCCCTAGTGACAATTACACCACCTGTGTTGGTTTTTATGGACTCACCTGTCCCAAGTGACAGATAAACCACCTGTGTTGGTTTTTGTGGGTTCTCTTGGCCCTGTTGACAATTATACTACCAGTGTTGGCTTCCATCGGCTCACTGGCCCTAGTGACAACTACACACCTGAGTTGGTTTCTGTGTTCTCTCCTGGCCCTGGTGATATATCGCCTGTGTTGGTGTCTGGGGTCTCACCTAGCCCTGGTGACAAATATACCACTTGTGTTGATTTCTGTGGGCTTATCTGGCCGTGGTGACAAATATCCCACCTTGGTTTCTGTGTGTTCACCTGGCACTAGTGACAACTATATCACGCGGGCCTTCTTTACTGTCTCTTTGTGGGATATTCAACAATTTATATGTTTACATTACTGAATATTGCAAATATGTCTGTTCCAGCACTCCAGCTTTTGCGATTCTCGGAACTTCGCTCTACCGGTGGGATAACATACTGGATCGCGAGAATGTGAGTTTTGAATGCCGAGGCACAGAGAAAAGCCTGTCTGAGTGTACTAGAGAAGTGGTCCACGTCTGTAACGGCACAGTCAGAATTGTGTGCTCGGAATGTAAGTCATCAGTCTGAATTTTGTACTCGCATTGTAAGTTTTAAGTATTTTTTCCCCTGTCAGTTGTTGAAAATGGGAGCAAAAATGTGAGATTTTGGTTTCAAGTAATATGTTGAATGCTGTTTTCTATTTGGGGATGATTACTGGGGCTGTAACAAAATTTAATTTAACACATATGGGTTGTCGACAACACACCTCTTTGAGGGGTTGTACATGGAAAAAATATTCCCATTCGGGATTATATCGAAACAGTGGAGCTTTATGGAAGATTCTCCATAAGGGTTATGTGGAAAGATTGAGTTTTTGAGATTTATGGAAAGATTTTCCGATTGCGGCTATTTAGAAAACTCTTATTATAATCTCCTCATAGAGCCAGTGCATGCATTCCTTATTGGTGGTTCATGAGGAAATTTTCTTTATCTGGCGATGTATCGAGAGATGCTACATTGGTGCTGTATGGAAAGATTCCTCTATTGTGCTTTATGGAAAAATTCGGAATTGAAGCTATGTGCATAGACTCCACATTGGTGCTGTATGGAAAGATTCCGCATTGGTGCTGTATAGAAAGACGCTGCATTGGTGATGCATGGAAAGACTCCGCTTTTGTGATGTATGGAAAATTCGCCATTGAGGCATAATGCATAGATTCCGCATTGGTGCTGTATGGAGAGATTCCGCGTTGGTGATGTATGGAGAGATTCCGCCGTTGCGCTGTATGGAAAAAATGTTCGCCATTGAAACCACATGGATAGACTGGTGCCACATGGAGGGATTTCGCTTTGGTGGTGTATGGAAAGATTTCGCATGGGTATTGCATAGAAAGATTCCGCATTAGTGCTATATGGAAAGATTCCCTTATGGTGCTGTCTGGAAAGATTCCACTATGGTGTTGCATTGAAAGTTTTCACTCTGGTGCTGTATGGAAAGACTGCGCGTTGGTTCTGTATAGAAAAATTCCTAATTGGTGCTGCATGGAAAGATTGTTCATTGGTGCTGCATGGAAAGACTGCGCATTGGCTCTGTATAGAAAGATTCCGCATTGGTGCCGTTTGGAAAGATTCCCCTATGGCGCATTGGTGCTGCATGGAAAGACTGCGCATTGGTTCTGTATAGAAAAATTCCACATTGGTGCTGCATGGAAAGATTTTGCTTTGGTACTGCATGGAAAGACTGCGCATTGGTTCTGTATAGAAAGATTCCGCATTGGTGCTGCATGGAAAGATTTTGCTTTGGTACTGCATGGAAAGACTGTGCATTGGTTCTGTATAGAAAGATTCCGCATTGGTGCTGCATGGAAAGATTTTGCTTTGGTACTGCATTGAAAGACTGCGCATTGGTTCTGTATAGAAGATTCCGCATTGGTACTGTATGGAGATATTCCGCATTGGTGCTGTATGGAGAGATTCCGCTTTGATGCTGTATAGAAAGATTCCGCATTGGTGCCGTTTGGAAAGATTCTCCTATGGCGCATTGGTGCTGCATGGAAAGACTGCGCATTGGCTCTGTATAGAGAGATTCCTCATTGGTGCCGCATGGAAAGATTTTGTTTTGGTACTGCATGGAAAGACTCCGCATTGGTTCTGTATGGAAGATTCCGCATTGGTGCTGTATGGAAATATTCCGCATTGATGTTATATGGAAGGATTTGCAATTGGGGCTCACGTGAAATTTATTCATTTGATACTTCTTTAACGCTGTAATATCTACTTATACATGAGCGATGGTGGGGAGTTGTATTGGGGTGGGGGTTGTGGGACCGGAATGTTCGGGGTAAACAAACGGCCTGTGGCAAGTAATCAGTATACTTTCCTATATGGGCGGTATAGACTTGCACGTCATGTTGGTGGAAGGCAAGTGATCTTCAGCGAACGTGAGAATGTGCAAACGCCCACACAAGCGTTGCAAATATCTTATTATCCTCCAAGGCCACAAGGAGAGATGTCCGAGGATTCCACAAATATCGCTTATTAAGCAGGGGATTGCAGGGGTACCTCGTGCTTTTGAACCATGCACCTTACTAACACTATTCAATCTCTAAACTATCATGATATAAAAGATTACAGCAAGCAGAGTAAAATCCTATAGAAGCTATATGTACGACAGTGTAATGGACAAAAAAGCTGGTCTAAAAGCATTAACGACATTATATTCATAACCCCATTTCTCCCAGAATGTTGTTCCGTAACTCACATTCACATTCACATTGAACTTATATACAGTACTGCTTTATCTACATGCTTGTCGCTGAGTAGATTTGATGTAACAACTACTCTCAGTTCGCCAGATAACCACTCATTGGCTACAGACGCTAATTTTACTCTCTGTACTGGACGTTTCTAATTATATTGCATTCCTGCATAAGCTAAGATTCTGCTGGTGGACTAAGCATCATCGAGGCATGGTCCCTTTGCATTGTTTTAAAGTTATTGTAGGTCAAACGTGATGACAACACATCATTTTGAGTAATTCTAGACTAGTGACGTCTAGTGACTAGTTAACATCACTGCATTTTTGGAAACCTAATTGTGCTTAAACCATGGTGCCAGGGGGCGTGTACTAGGGGGCGTGTAATTTTCTTCTATTTTAGCATTGAGATGAACAGTTAGAATAAAAACCTAACTAAGATAAATTAACAACAGGCCTTACCGGTTACGTGTCGCTGATCTGGTTTTAATCTCTATGCTGTTTGTCTTTAATTATATTGTAATATTTATGAAGAGATTTCACACAACAACATTTTGTATTAGATGCACCGTACATGCAAGTCTCCTCACACGGCATGGAACCAGTACCCTGTTAACACTTTCGATTTGTAATATAATTCTGAGTATTTTTAGGGTGTAAAATCTTTTTTGGCTGCCATCTTGCCATTTTTGGTGTACAGGTGCATGCTTGGTATCAAAATGATGGAAATTGTCTAAGCTTTGGGCAGATGTGAGTTTTAATGATAAAAGATTGAAATTCTGGGCGAGAAGGCATAAGGAGACAGGTGGTGATGAGGCTCCGAGTGAGTCCTCTTGGCGTTGCTAGGCACCCCTCACAGCTACCGGCATAGAAAGGTGCAGATTTTGACGGTCAATTTATGTCAAGATTTTTACGGTTGTCTTATCACAGGCTGGGCCAGGTTTGCACCACAGCTTATTGGCCACGGAATGTTTGGGACGGAGTTACATTGCTAAACGTAAAAGATGTCGCTTATGGAAAATAAATAATATTAATAATTCCTGCATCTCCTACCCATAATGCTCCAAGATGGCGACAACTCTTATTTGGCAACAGTCCACAAATAATTTTTCATTTGCTTACAAATTAACGTTTGGCTCCACAGCACTGTCCCTTAATCTTCGAGCCCCGAAAGCTCCAGGTTTCATAATCCTCGTCTCCTAAGATAGCTCCAATCAAACTTTCGACGTAGCTGATAGGGGTCAAACTCACCCAGTCAGAGGCTGGGGAAACAGAAGTTTTCACTGCTTTTCCCTAATATAATAAAGAAAAACGGCAGTCCAAAGAAGCAAAAGAAAATATATCTAAAAATATGGGTTTGTAGAGTTTTGTATTAATTGTGGAACTGTCATTGTGTAACTCACACACTACAAGGCCAAATCCCAGTTCTAATCAGAATACGGGAGTTTGGAGTTCGAACCTGAGCTTTTATCGATGAAGGTAGAAAAAAACCAGCTGTATCATGTGACCTGTCAAAATGTTAGGCAACTATTTTTTATCACATTCACTATAACATTGGCGTCTGAAAAAAGTGTCATTAAAAGTAATTTAGAGCAGTCGAGTGATGGAGAAAATTGAGAATCTAAATGTTTGTGAAGTTGAAAAGGCCCTGAAGAAAAGAACTGACAGTTGTGCCCCTGGACAGTTGATGAGTAAACAGTTGATGTCAAGAAAGGTTGCCTAACATTTTTCACAAGTTACATGACACAGTAGGACTGTTTTTACCTTTGACGACAAAGAGCTCGTCCAATATGAATCCATAGTTTTTTCTCTATTGCCCCAGCTGACTGTGGATTCCCACAGGGATTCATCCTTGGACTCATCTTATTTCTTTACTATATCGACGACATAACTAATGTCACCACTGTACTGGAATATGTTTTATTCGCCGACGACACAAATGTATGTATCTCAATCAGAAATATAAACGAATCAGTCACTACCATGTCTGCTGAACTCGAAAAGATTCGTGACTAGATGACTTGAAACAGGCTGTCGTTAAACATCCCTAGGCTTTCTATGCAAGGGTCAGTTATAGATTATGTTTCCGGATTTAAATTTTTGGGTATAATGTTTAACTGCAAACTTCCCTGGACATCCCATATCAGTTACATATGCAAAAAAGTATCTCGCAACATTAACATGATTAGCCATTTTAAACACTTTATAAACAAACCAACTCTATTAATACTTTACAACTCCTTAATTTCCCCTTCCTGAAATATGCTTGTGTTTACTGGGGTAACACTTAACCCTCTCATCTCAGACCTTTGAGTCTGTTACAAAAATGCGTAGTGCATTCAGTAACCCTACCTAATCGACTCGAGCACACAGATCTTCAGAATATTTTACCGGTAAAATTCTCTATCCTTCAGTCTTCTTTATTAATCGCTCATAAATACATATATCACCCCTATGAAATACCCCTGAACTGCCGCAACATGTTTCGAAAACAATCAGATATACACATTTATCCAACAAGAACACAGTGTCTTAACGTGTTTAGACCCCCCCCCCCCCCCACTCTTCCAACCTGTCTCTCTGCTCAATTCGAAATATGATCCCCCGAAAATGGAACAGACTACCGATTTCTCTCAGTTCTATTGACTCACTTTCTCTTTTAGATCCAAAATAAAAGATTACTTGATGAAACAATTCAGACTTATTTACAAACATGTAAATGTCTCACAGCAATGCACCACAGCATTTCTTTTGGCACGTTACACTACTTTGTGTTTTTCTTAAATACTAGTATGTAAAACGTTTACTGTGTTATTATTAACTTATGCCCCCTACAACCAGCGCCACCTTACATACTTGTACTTCTCTGGGATGGATCAAGCCCTTAGTGGCTTTATTCCAGTCACTGCTTTATTTTCTGTAAACATGTTTTCTAAGTACACTTATGGTGAATAAATACAATATAATACAAAAGAGTTCCATCTCGAAACTCAGACGACTGAATGAAACCATCAGTCACAATTTCTGTAGGACAGGCTAGGGGTGTTTTTTTTCTTGTCAGAAATAGTTAGCGACGAGTCAGTATAGGAAAAGCCTATCGTATAGATCTGACTTCAGCGAGATTGATCCCTCTGTGTTCTTCCTTTCTTGTACTGCAGTTTCTGATTACGAAGTCCGTCTTGTGGGTGGTAACCGTAAAGCGGGTCGGGTGGAACTGAGGATCGGTAACGTCTGGGGGACTATCTGCAGCCAGGGTTTCTCTGACCGTGAAGCTGGAGTAGTCTGTCAAAAGCTAGGCTATTTCAGGTAGGCTATCCAGTTCAAGCAGCATCAAGTAAAGACGGGTTTGTAACCAATGGAAGAATGTCACCAAATCTATGAAATTTTCATTGTTTAAAGGACACCTGGAACGTATGGTTTTACTTTTTAATGGTATTTTATAATACTGCTCTTGTAAAGTCGTTAAATTGATCATACACATCTTTTGCATAAATAGTCAAGCAATTTCAAAAAATCCCTCAAAATGGCACAGTTTGTTTGTAAATCTTAATTTTAGATCTACTTTTTACAATTCCGTGAATTCTTTTCCGGAAAGTGTGTAGTGTGTGCCAATTCCCACCCCCGTCACTGGTGTGCCCCAGCTGTAGTGTGTGCCGTCTCCTACCCGCTTCAACAGTGTGCACCTACTGTAGTATGTGTCGCCTCCTATGCCCATGACTAGTGTGCCCCCGCCGTTGTGTGCTCCATCTTTCATCCACGTCACTAGTGTTGTGTGAGCTGTCTCCCATCTCCTTAACCAATGTGATCCGCTCTAGCGTGTGCGGCCTCCCATCCTCGTCGCTAGTGTGACCCCGCTGTAGTGTGTGCCGTCTCCATCCCTTCAACATGGTGCCCTCGCTGTGGTGTTTGTCGCCTTCCATCCCCTTTACCAGTGTGCCCACGCTGCAGTGTGTGTCGTTTCCCAGCTCCTTCTGTTGCCAGTGTACCTTCGTTCTAGGGTGTGCAGTCTCTCATCCCCTTCACCAGTGTGTCCCCGTTGTAGTGTGTGCAATCTCCCATCCAGTTCATCAGTGTGCCTCCGCTTTAGTGTCTGTAGTCTCCCATCTCCTTCACCAGTATGCCCCGCTATAGTTTGTGCAGTCTCCCGTCTCCTTCACCAGTGTGCCCTCGCTCCTGTGTATACCCGCTGACATTCCTGTCACAAGTGTGACTTCGCTGTAGTGTGTGTTGTTTCCCAGTCCCATAACTATTGTGCAACCGCTGTGGTGTGTATCTGTACCTATATGGAACGCTCAGCTGTATTTTTCCGTATGAGGTATATAATTAGTCTATCTTTAAATGAGAACACAATTTTGATGCGGGAACGTGATTTGTTCATATGATGGTTAAGCTTGATGAAAACTGTTTTGCTTTCTTGACAGGGCCATTAAAACTGTCAGGCCAAATGAGGGCTTTGGACAGGCGGCCCCAGATTCTGTCGTTTGGCCGTTTGAGTTTAGCTGTAAGGGTGATGAACACTCTCTGGAAAAATGTACCCGTAGGAGAGTAACATCCGGTCGATGTACGCATGACAAAGACGTGGCAGTTTCCTGTGAAAGTTCAGGTAACTATGCTCATGTATATCAACTGTACGAAATGCCATAAGACGACAGGCAAATTCAGTGACGTCTAAAATATGCTGGAGAAAACAACAATGAGTAAATGCGTCTTAATGAACACTGTAAATTAGTTCCTTCATTAGAAAAACACAAGATGCAAGTCTGTCAAATACCTGCGCCTTAATTCCTGAGTTTTATTCTACGATCAGGTGAACGTTTATACAGACGTTTTCAATGTCCGTTTGACTATCAGCATATTTAAAATAGCATTGTGAAGTAATGTTTTCAAACACGGTTATCTGCATGGATATTTACCTAAGCTCATTTTCCCCTGATGGATATAAGCTGTGTTAATCATTGATTTAGATGACTGAGCTGATGTTATATGTTCTCGATCTAACACTTTATCGCCAGTGACATTGGAACATATTTTTGCATACACTAGAGAAGATAACAATAGCGGTGACCTGAACATTTAAAGGATCTTCTGCAACTCTAAAACAGTTTGAAGACAAGTAATTGTTAAGATAAATTGATAAATTGATAATATCTGTATATGATTTATTAATACATAACTCTTCTACTGACATAATTAATCTATGAAGGATTAACAGATTAATAACATTGCTGTTTGTAGATGATGGGATGGGCCTACGCTTAGTTGGAGGAACGTCAGTGAACTCAGGTCGACTGGAAGTGCATTTCAACGGCCTTTGGGGAACAGTATGCCGAAATGACTTTTCTTCATCGGCAGCCAAAGTAGCCTGTCGACAAATGGGCCTTCCGAGGTAAATGATTTCTTCTTGCATAGTTTTACGCTCTGATAAAGTGTTAACAAAGAATCCAATGTATCCAATATTCGGAAAATATTTATGAATAGTTAATGTTCAACACATGTTGGCATCCTCTCCGTTCGCACGTAAGGATGTCTGCCAGTAACCTGTAGATGGTCGTAGGTTTCTTCCGCGCTCTGCTGGCTTTTCTCCCTCTCTGATGGTGAAGATGAGTGAAGCGGTGAATGAAGTTTGAACAGGTGGAAGCAGATTGTTCTATATACGGTGAAAATTGTTCGAATATAACTTCATTTACGATTTGCATTGGGGTTTACTGATCTGTTTAATGTTGACTTTGGAAGCAGATAGCTTTGTTTAACGGTTACCTGTTAACTTGATTTATTTGTTTCAAAATTACACTGGAAGCAGAATTGTTTGATCAAATGTTATGAAGCTGGCAGTTGTTGCTTCCGAAATCAGAATATCAGATGCGACAGTTTCATTGAGTTTGACAATCATTGTGTTTGGTGTTTTAGCACCCAAGCGAAGGTATTGTCCATGGATGTATGGCCACCAGCGAAGGGTCCGATTTTTCTGAGTAGTGTAAGATGTAGAGGCAATGAAGCCAACATCCTTTCGTGTCCTCACCAACAAGGTGAAAACAGCTGTAGCCATGATCAGGATGTAGCAATAGAGTGCAAAGAAACAGGTTGGTATCACAGAGCTAGTGTGTTACTATGGGTGTAAGCAGAAGTCCGTTCGCTAAATATGTTCTCATCTAGCCACCTGCGGAGGGTCGTGGGTTTCCCCTGCGCTCTTTTCAGTTTTCTTCCACGAAAATGCTGGCTGCCCTTGTATAAGAGAAATATTCTTGAGTACAGCATTAGACCAGTCAAATAAGTAAATAAATGATCGCATCTAGATATTCGGCATCGAAACTATAAACCATTTTGTATTGCTACAAATTGCACAAAACCGGAATCGCTTATTGGAACCAATGATGCAGTTCAAACCATTTAAGCATCTTATACTGTTATGCGTTATGGAAACTCAAAGTCAAATCCGTGGAATCACCACATATATCAGACGATTTGCACCGATTTCTCAAAATGGACACATCCTTGATAACGTCAGATCAGCATATTTTCTGGGAGTATTCGAGGAGCATGGTGAATTCGAATGAAAGGGTGATGATCGTGTTTGATTTGATTATTTATTTGATAAGTGTTTTACCCCGTACTCAAGAATACTTCACTTACACTAATGCAAGCATTATGGTGAGAGAAAACCGGGCAGATCCCAGGAGAAACCCACGACCATCCGCAGGTTGCTGGAAGATCGTGTCAACGTATTCATTTGCATTGGCAAAGTCTGTTATTTACTATTAACTGTGTTCGCTTGCGGCTTTTGATCAGACAAAAGCATGGGAGCCAAACTTGAATTTGTAGATTTGCAGTTTCAGACCGATTGAATTCGTTGAATAAAGAGGTTTATTACAAATACATGTAAATCATCAGAACAGTGCGTGTTCCATATTGTAGAATGAATATCTCGTTGCCTGAGGTAAAGCTGTCGAACAGGCCTTCATCCTTGACTGTTAAGACAGTTCTAACTAAGACACCAAAGGTCTGGCAGCAACCTGCGGATGGTCGTGGGTTTCCCCCGGGCTGTGCCCGGTTTCCACCCACCATAATGCTGGCCGCCGTCGTATGAGTGAAATATTCTTGAGTACGGCGTAAAACACCAATCAAAAAAAAAAAAAAAAAAAAACTAAGACACCAATCTATTCATACTTCATCGTGGATCACACACTGTCAAAATCATACGAAAAACAACTCGTATATATAATTATCTGTGAAAATATATATTTGACAGTTCAGCTGTCGTTTTGGGTTGGATCACGTGATCGTCTAGATCGTAAACTGAACAATGATTTTAGACGGGTTTGCAGCGATAGACATAATGAGCTCCAAACTTCTTTCAAGCGTATAAACAATCTTTTGCAGGCTCTGGTAAGCATTCCTCTCATAGGTAATTTTGTAGAAGTACGTTATTACAGAACATGGGTGTTTTGTGGTGGGTGAACTTAGCATTGTTCAAGCATTAGAAAGTTTCGTAGCTAGTATCTGGGACAGATAAAACCGACATACTGCTCTCAACTGGCATCTTTGAAAAGTGCCTGATTTTCATTGGGGTGGGTTATACTATATCCATTATTTGATGATGATTTATTTAGATAGTGGCTCCAATCCGAATTATTTCATGTTTTGACATAATTTTAAGAGACATTAAAGTAAAACATTTATTCCCGTTATTTCCCGTTGACCGTTCCAAGCATGTGTCATTTTTTAAAGATTTTAGCAGTAATATAAATGATTTGTGCATACACACATTTGTTTGTTTGTTTCTGTGTGTGTTTGTTGGACTCAAAAATATTGTCTTACGTCTGACATTTTCTTTGTATGTTTACGTATAATAGACACGAAGAGATCTTCATTGTCAGCTACGGGGCTAACTGCCATCCGCGCGATTGCTGTAGCAGTCTTTCCTTGCATAGTACTCGGTGTGACACTGAAATTCTGCATACATAAATACCGTGCAAAGCGGAATGCCCGTACAAGACGAGAAAGCAATGAGACACGAGAAGCAAACTCATTCGGTGAGTACGTTTGTCCAAACTGAAACTCCTCCCAGTCAAGAGGCAGTTTTATTCCTTGTCTTTGACGTGGAATGGTACCCTTCGTGGCCTTATGGTTAGCGTTTTAGCACAGCGCAACGACCAAGGATACTCTAACCAATGCGATCGCTGTGAGTTAAACTCATGCTGGTAACCTCTCCATCGTATACGAGAAGATCTTGAATCACCTGCAGATTGTTCGGTTTCCTCCCACTATAATTCTGGCCGCTGTCGTGTAACTGAAATATTCTTGAGTACGGAAACACCAATTAAATAAAAAACTGAAGGCGCATGTATAAGTATTAATCTGTTACATGAAGTAATGCGTCATATATGCAAATTGCACTTAATCTTTGTATTTAATCTTGCATTGTTATTGCATTATGACTTGTAAGGCAAACCAAAAAATACTATAACAGCAATGATAATTTTGGAAAAATGTTGTAGAAAAAAAAATGTTGTAATAGGAAACTTTCAAATTGCGTAGAAATAGTTTGCATGCTCACAACTTCTATATTCGACAGTTACTAGAAGATTGACTTCTATAGGACGAGAATCCAGGGTACCACGCTCTTCTACCAATGGAGTCTTTTTCACAAACAACAGCAATACAGTTCAAAGCGTAAGTGATGGGAAATAAGCTACGACTAAATAGCTCTGTTGGTTGTCGGTCGCTCGCTGAAATTTTTGAACATTGTCCTTGAATCTTTTAACATGGGCTATTCACTAAACAATAGGACCTGCATGCAAGACGACACGAATTCAAAAAAAAAATTTACACAAGAAAATGTCTAATATGACGTCAGTTGAGTGGTAATGAAGTCATCTGTAAATTGTTTTCCTTTTATGTGGTTCCTTCTATTTTCAGCCTTTCCACTCTTCAGTTATGGCGTGGCAAAACCACCATCTCCTCCAGCAAACTTAACTCAAGACCCTCCGTCATATGTAGAGCTGTTTCCAAACGGGGAGGGTAAAACTCCTGACAAAACGCCCCCACCACCATCTTACGAGAGCGTCGCATCGACAAGGTGGTAGACAAGAAAAGATGACTCCAGTTCAGTTTTGAAAATATCTTTGGCTGCTTGAGAGCGCCAAGAAGCGCCTATTGACACTAGGGACTGAATATGATGCCGAATAAATGAACAGCCCTTACGGGTTACAAGATGCAATGCATAACCCATATCCTTCATGAAATACTGTTAATCTGCTTCTATATGATATGTGGGCGCTTGCGTGACCGAGGTGGTTAGCACGCTAGCACGTCGTTGTGAGCGCAAAGTCCAGCTCATCCGCCGTACTTGATCGTGAGTTTTCCCCGGGCTCTATCCGATTTCCTCCCGCCATCATGCTGGCAGCCGTGGAGTAAGTGAAATATTCTTGGGTAGGGCGCTAAACACCAATCAGATAAATCTATCAATATAATATATGTATTGCTTTAGCTGTATATTTACGACTAGCGGAAAATATCCATAAAGTATTGTACATACAATGACCTCCGTTAGTTATCACGTGCGAGATCACTATGTTATGCCTTGTAATGAATTAATGAACTTTTTTGCTGTTCTTGATGAATTAGAAAGCATCATCCGATAGTGATGTCCTGTCTGCCAAAGCTAATATTCAGTTTAGGCTAGGCATAGCCTGGACTTGCTTATATTTCATTCCAACCAGTCAGAAGCGATTCTGTATCCCTTTAATGTTCGAACGATTCTGTATCCCTTCAATGTTTGAACGATTCTGTGAACCCTTAATACCTTAACCTTACTGGACGTTAAAAATAGAGTCTTTTGTCCCTCCGGCAACTTGTTTTTTTGGCTAAACAGCTATCAACAGAAACTTGTGACACTCCCAGTTGTTTTTTTTTATAAAAGACAACATTTGAAAAATGTACACATTGCCTTCATTTTGGCTCGAAACTAATTTACAGATTTTAACACTATATCTACTTTATTGCGTGTTACTGACATGGATGCAATTCTGTCTAATCATCTTCTACAGTTGCCAACAGATGATAGACAACTGAGTGGTGTTGTACTAGACACTTTCAGTTTCTGCACTGTACCTTTTCACTCTGGCACGAAACCCCAATTTATTTGTTTATTTGATTGGTGTTTTACGCCGTACTCAAGAATATTTCACTTATACGACGGCGGCCATCATTATGGTGGGATGAAAACAGGGCACAGCCCGAGGGAAACCCGTATATTACATTCTATCATGTGCGTAATTTCCCACTTTATTCCGCTGACCTAAACCCGTAACAAGTCAAATAGGAACTATGGAACTTGCCGGCTTTTAAGTATTTGTTTGTTAAATTGTTTGTACATAGTAAGGGTCTACCTCCTCAATCCGTGGTCACCAAATGCCAAAATATCTAAATGTGTGGGTATTGGAATATGTTCTACATGTTTATAGATATTGAATGGGCTTGCTCCCGTATGTTTGCATATCTGGATACCTTGGTCCCACGTGTTTGTGTATGGGGATTCCATAGTCCCACGTGTTTGTATATAGATATCACAAGGTCCCACGTGTTTGTTCATAGGTATCACAACGTCCCATGTGTTTGTATATGGGGATTCCATAGTCCCACATGTTTGTATAAGGGGATTCCTTGATCCCACATGTTTGTACATAGATATCACAAGATATCACATGTTTTTACATAGGTATCGCAAGGTCCCATATGTTTGTATATGATAATTCATTAATCCCACATGTTTGTATATGGGTATTCCTTAGTCCCACGTGTTTGTATGTAGACATCACAAGGTCGCACGTGTTTGTTCATAGATATCACAATGCTCCACGTGTTTGTATATGGGTATTCTTTAGTCCCACATGTTTGTACATAGATATCACAAGGTCCCACATGTTTGTATATGGGGATTCCATAGTCCCACATGTTTGTATATTGGTAAAGTCCTTGGATGTATATTGGCTTAATTTCTTAATTGTTCAGTAGTGTAAACATTCCGGAAGAAGAATCTCATTGATGTGCCATAGGTATGTTTTAATATGTTAAAGGAGAAGAATACATATAAATGTTGCCAAAATCAGATGAAAGAGCGCCAAAAGTTATTTGCAAATATGATTTTTAATCTTTTTTCAGGAGAAAGAGCATTTGAAAATATGTTTTTTGGTATTTTTTTAGTCGGCGCATAATAATGTTCTAAATAAGGATATGAACATTATTATTAAATATATTTATTAAACATGTATTACATCCATTATTACACAAAGACCATATATACTAAAACGTGGTCCCAAATACCCATCATACAAAAATTATTTTTCAAGTGTCTTTTTCTCTTTAAAGAAAAATCGAAAAAATATTAAAGAGCACATTTGTGACTAACTTTTTGCACTCTTTCATTTGAATTTTATGTAATTTTGTTTTTTCCCATTTACACGGACATTGGGTCTAAGGTAAGAATAATGTTAAGCTATAACATAGTAATATCTGTTCTCGTCATACCGATTGCTACAGCAATATTTGTCAAGCCCTCTGAATTGATTGTCAAAGCAATTTAATATACTAGAAATTACTGGGATGGAACATATGTCGTCTATCTGAACATTTGGCTGAAATAAAGGTTATGACAACCGACTTTAATGTTCTTTATATAGGCTGTAAAACTGGAGTGTGAAAATTCTCTTTGTATCTATGTAACCTTTACTGATACTTTAGAGCAATTTTCACAGGTAACAGTGATATCACTAATGCATAAGCAATTGTGTGTTCCGTACGATTGAAATATACTCCTGATCCATCCAAGAAAGTACAATCTTCAGCATAGGCCTTGAATCACGTCACAACAGATAGCACAGTTCACAAAGTGTGACTGAGGTGTTTACCGTAATACATACTGGACTATCACACCAAATTGTGTCTCGAGCCCCCAAAAGATTTACAATTTCCGTGTAACCGTAAATGTTATGGCTTCCCATTAACTCTACTAAACTCTGTCCTATCTGTATATACTGAAGCAGTGCGCTTTTCGACAAACCTTCCGAATGGATTAAAACAATCAGTTAAGAGAGCGAAGCGACCCTAGATGTGTATTTGCATGTTCCAGTCAGAACCTTCTTTACAGGGAACTGATTCAAATCAGAAAAGGACCAGGGACCGATTCCACAAAGACATTTTTGACTTAAGTCAACATTTAAAACGTTGTCACAATGTTTAGTTTTTGGTAATGGAAGTTGAAATTTTGACATTTGTGTTAAGATAGCATTCATGAGGTGGTCAAGGTGTTAATTTACAGGGCTCAAAAATAAGCTCTAAAACCATATTTGACCATATGATTTAAGTCAAAACCGGCTTTGTGGAATCGCTCCAGGCTCCAGAACCACGACGCAAACTTAAGTAAAAATTTCAATCATTAAACTTGGTATGTTCCTATCTGTTGTTTTAGATGAAATTTGCTTTCCAATAACTCACCCCCGAATTTACGTTGTCAAGCAATATTTTGACCTTTCAACGTAAGAAATCATCACTTAAAAGCGATTTGAAATTTTGGCTTAAGTCTAAGAATATACTGGAATATCGACGCTTTTTTCCTTTGTACATTGTCTCACTGACGACTGTTTCAGCTTTGTTACCAGCTTTGTTTACCATGTATGTAAATATTTCTTTACATATATCTTGGTAGTCTTTGGTGCTTTGGAAGTGGGTCCTTGCGATATCAACTGAATGAATCTTTATCAGGATTTACTACTTATGTGAGAATGTAGAACTTGACACCTATATTTCGTCATACTCAATACAACACACATGCCGCTCGCAAGATCATTTCCATCACTATGGCAAATTTTGTACTGAAATCTTGAACAACACGAAGGCCACTGTGATGAGGCGTGAGCGACCTGGATAATTTCACATTTAACCTTTCAACACATTTTGTCTCTATAAACTGTGTATTTAATAAACTTTTTATGTTTCTGTTTTGTTACAAACTGACACGTATATACATATATGTGTTACCTGACTGTCTCTCCATTACTAAAGATTCTTCAATAAACCGAAATACAGAAGCAACATGCAGTGTTATTCGGGAGTCGTGGCTTTATTCAACTCTTGACAAGAGGGCCTAATCTTTAAAGAGTGTCCTCTGGAAGTGGAAAACCTAAAACACAGACTTGAAAAATGGTATTTGTTGCTGCCTGGCTGGTGCTTGTTGTTACAGCAAAGGAAACGGGACCCGTTTGGCACGGGTATATAGGATGTCGTATCTGGTGTCTTCGGCATGTCTATTTCTGTAACGGCAGCAACTTTGGGGCATGACAAGAAGACACAGTATATGTGCACACAACTAATGACTGCCCGTCTCCGTATGACGGGTTTCATGATGGCTTCCTCTCCAGCCATACGTGGGAAGGTCTGTCACCAACCTGCGGATGGTCGTGGGTTTTCGCCTGGCACGGCCCAGTTTCCTCCATCATAATGCTGGTCGCCGTCGTAGAAGTAAAATATTCTTGAGTACGAGGTAAAATAGCAATCAAATAAATAAATAAAATAAATAAATAAATAAATAAATAAAAATCATATGACGGGAAAATTGATACGTACGACTTAAAAAACCCAAGCATACATACATAAAATGATAATGGCCCGGTTTCACCAGTCACGTGAGGTCAAATATCAGACTGTTGTCGGTGCTCTGGTTTTCCTCTATAGGTTTTAGTTCTTTACATGATATGTTAAGCTATTCAGTGGGAATCAAGAGAGATGCGCTCATTTGCTTTTGTTGATCGTATTAAAACATCTTTCTTTGTTACCAGTTAACTGTGCAGTTCATGTATTTCGTATTCGCAATGAATACATCTGTACCTGTAGCATATCCTTGTAAGACGAAATCGCCGAATGGAGCGATGTTTACAATGTTATGTTTTTTACATATGACTTCACATTCTATCAATGTCAATATTTAAACTGGGTTTTATTAAACCATGTTGCACGAGAAATGTTTCGCACCACCGTGCCGTTATCGTAGATATCCCAGCCGTAAGGAAAACTCTGGGTTCTAGTGGTGCAACAAGAAAAAGTCAGAATTTTGCGAATAATTATTGGCACAAAGAAACACACTTTAGCCTAACGACATAGAAATTAAATCAATAGCAATCATATGGAGGAGTAGGAATAGACAGCCTAGATTAAGAAGTTTCTCAGAGCTCTGAAAAACGGAGTAGTATACGTATCATTTTACGATATTCATTCACTTGCAGAAATTTGATGTAACGACATCGGACGCACCTTGTATTATTCGCACGGATATCTCTATAAATTGTATAACCGATTTTGAACATAACACCTGAACAGACGAAGCTGATATTTCGTGAGAGGTAATTATTTGGCCTATTCTTAAGCAACAGTAAAAATTGCATTGGAATTGCGCTAATAATTTCTTTTTTACCGGTATCAAAAATCGCCCGTTTGGATGTTTACTTTTCCTCATTTACTTTGAAGTATTTTCATTTTTATACATGGATAGGTAGAGGAATATTAAAAAAATATGTAATACATTTTATAGCTTGATTTTATGCAAGATTTAAAATATATATGTATATACATGTTCCTACACTGCATATCTTCACGCGTATATGAAGGCTACATGATGAGGCGATTTTTGCCAGAGAGTACATTCATATGACGGCATGGCAGGTCTGGGGTTAAACCACTGCCTAGACCATAGTGTAGATAGGCATGTTCTACCTGAAGAATTTGAAGATCAATGGGATAGAGATATCCGTAAATTAATAAGAATTTCTGTGGACTATTTGAATATTTTGAACACATAGAGACCTGAAATTTTGTGATCTTGTAAATTATTCGTTATTTTTGGCACCGAGAACTAAATGTTGAAGGCAAAACACTTTTCGGGGGATCCCTGTGAATACTGTTAATACTTAACGATTCCACTGGGTGATCATATTTCACGTACAATACATAGGCATGTTGAAGTATTTACTTCTTAAGTGTAGTGATCAGATGTAATATGGTTAGAATAAAATTCCATTCCACAGTTTTGAAACCTTAGAAGTTTAGCATTGGGGATATTGCACTGACGGACAATTCACTCCGAGTAGCCATGTTGTGGTAGCCCTTATGAGCTTGGCCAATCACTAGCACTGAAAGCGTCACGAGATAATTGGCTGTCGCATCAAAAAAACCTATTAGTTCTCGATTGTCAGTGTATTGTTGTATAGTGGATAGACAGATATCGATGCAATAAATTGGATTTTGAGGTTAGTTTAAGTGTTAAACCGATGTATTTTGAACCAGACAGTAATGAGCATTTATGAAACATTAACATGCAGATCTTTATACGCGTCAGTGATTCGAATTTTATAAATTGTAGGCCTTGTGTGATGTACCGATTTGACTCATTACATATACATTTTCAATACAGCTTTTTTAATTTTATATAAGTACGCAGACTAACACACATCACACAATAAAGTGAAATATTAATGCGCAATTTTTATCCAACATGGAACTGTGATAAATATGTTGATAAATCATAAGCAATATGTTACATATACATACACTTGTCGACACATAAACACCTCTTAATAGGCTTGTTATTTAATAATGAGTCATTTTTATTAAAACTAAACATTATATACTCGTGACGTCCAGTACAAACTTGAAACCCCTGTGCTGAACAGAACAGTGTATACGAGTGGCGGGCCTACTTCACACAAAAGTGTGCATTGCTGTAGTATCATTTAGTGTGTCAAGCACATGTGCTTCTCTGGCGCCCGACACACCCAGGAAACGTTGCTAAATCCAGGGTTATCGTCCTTGGTCTACCCAGGATCCACTTCAGATAAAATTATGCATTACTGTGGTATTATTTAGAATGTCATGGCACAAGTGCTCTCTTTGTGCCCAAAACATCCAAGAAACATTGCTAATTCCAGGGTTATCGTCCTTGGTCTACCCAGGATCCACTTCAGATAAAATTATGCATTACTGTGGTATTATTTAGAATGTCATGGCACAAGTGCTCTCTTTGTGCCCAAAACATCCAAGAAACATTGCTAATTCCAAGGTTATCGTCGTCTATCTAGAGATCTGGACAGGACGGAATGTCTTCAGCACAGCCTTCCCGCGCCGAGATGGTGATTGTTGCTATTCACCACCTGCATCGGAGCAAGTCTGAAAGTAGATCGAACCACATAACGTGAAACCACAGGTTATTCATCGTTTGATGGCTGAAAACCTCACAATTGTGTCACAATATTCAGCTTATACTGATGACTCCTTAGATAATAGCCAACCTGAAGTTATCCTGTGATTCATCGACGTGAACAGTTGCCTATTAATTTTTGCACACAAGAAAACTTTTGATGTAAGTACAGAAATAATTATTCTCGCCTTATTGCTAATAAAATCCCGTTATTTGCCCAATCACTTACAGGTTGAAAGCCTCCACCGAGGTAGGTTGATGAGCGTCCTGGGTTGGATGCTACACCTAGAAGTCAAACATAGGCTATTAATATGTCGGATGAAGACAAACTAAGCTCACTTGACTAACTTTCGTTCATTTATTAATTTGATTGCTGATTTACGCCGTTGAAAGGTGACGTACACACTTGTAACCTATGTAACCAGGTCTCATCGGTTACGCGTATACCATATGCTGACTATGACATTGCTGTAGCCGTTCTGGTTCCACTCTCAGTGGTTCAGCATTAAGGAGATAGTGCAACGAGTGGTTGACCTGTATCAGTATAATGGCTTCGGCAAGTCGTCTCAGTTAAGCAGTACTAGATAAAAAAGCGTTCGAAATCTGTCCTGCAAGACGGAGGCACATTACATGCACTCTAGGGATTCCGTCATATGACCGATAAATTGTTAAGAACAAAGTTAAACCCTAAGCACTCACTCACTGACTCTACTCTCCATGCTGTAATCTTTTGTGTTCAAATGTGGCAGACGTACTGACATGATGAGTTACCTGCTCCACGGCATCTCCGAATGACGATATACGTTACAACTCCAAAGAATGCCATGACTATCACTGACACAACAGTAAAAAACGACGAAGGTTGTTGTGCCCGTCCTAGTAGGTACCGAGCCCTCTGTAAGCAAACATACACAGAAATAATTAGTATAAAACCTAACTGACGAGAGACCGGATTTCACAGGTTAAGAGTGACCATTTGACAACTATCACAATGTCGTCGTTACTCTTATGTAGTTACACCATATTCATTTACAGTATAGAGACGCCACAAATGATGCCAGTCAAACTGTTCGGACAGCAGAAATGACACCACATATTCCACTTTATCCAATGGCAATACACGGAAACCATTTGCTACAATGCCAGTCACAATATAATGACAAGAGACATGGCACCTCACACGACATATGACACCACACACGGCACCAATCTAAGTAACAAGATATTGACACGACATATCACACCACACACGGTACCAATCCTAGTAACAAGATACGGGCACGGCATATGGCACCACATATGGCACCAATTCTAGTAACAAGATACCGACACGACACATGACACGACATACGACCCATGACACCACATACGACACCACACACGACATCACGCCTAGTAACAAGAAACCGACACGACACATGACACCACACTCAATACCACGCCTGGTAACAAGGTACTTACACGACACACCATACCACACACAACATCACACCTGGTAACAAGATACTGACACGACATATGTCACCACATATAACACCACATTAAATAACAGTACATGACTACACATGACACCGAATTAAATCGCAGTATAGTGATACCACAGAAAACAGCACATCAAGTCACAGTACACTGACACTACCACACATAAAGCCACATCAAGCCTCATTATGCTGACACCGCACACAACAGCACGTCAAGCCACAGAATATTGACACCGCACACAACAGCACATCACAGTATGCTGACAATGCAAACAACAGCACGTCAAGCCACATTATGCTGACACCGCACACAACAGCACGTCAAGTCACAGTTTGCTGACGCCGCGCACAACAGCACATCACAGTATACTGACACCGCACACAAAGGCGCGTCAAGGCACAGTTTGCCGACACCGCACACAACAGCACGTCAAGCCACATTATAGTGACACCGGATACAGCAGCACGTCAAACCACAATATGCTGACACCGCACACAACAGCACGTCAAACCACAGTTTGCTGACACCGGATACAGCAGCACGTCAAAAAACAGTATGCTGACACCGTACACAACAGCGCGTCAAGTCACAAAGTCTCAGCATACTGTCATACGTAAAACCATATACATGTATACGGCAGCGAAATAAAAATTCTTCATCAATCTTGTGAAAATATATGTCGTAACCTCCTTGGAATATCGCGTTGTCAAAACAATCGTGGTAATCATAGGAACTTCTTACTTGTGGGTTTGGCTTTACAGCTGCTACTTCCATCCCGACATGCCGGGGACTTTCCTGTAGAAATGGCTACAATGATAAATTACATATAATACACAGAAATACCATCATTATCGTTATTAGGGATTACACTCGATATAGAGCAGATAATAGTGCTGAAAATTGTTTGATAGCTCCCCCGGTTTCGAACCTGCAATTTGAGAGTGAGGCACCTCATTGCGAACAAATACATGCCAGTCCAGACCCCACGGCCAACGTACACACTTCCCACAGGTATTGGTGGTGTAACAACACGATTTGCCATAAAAACGCATTTTACAATAGTCGTTACAACTTGCAACTCACAGAGTGTTTTTTTTGTAATAACATTATTGCAAATGGCAACAACCATTGTGGGTTTTTGTAAAAACGTATTCCTTTCTAAAATTGGTTAAAAAATTCACTCTGCAAGTGGCTTTTTCATAATAATTATTATAAATTGCGTTTTATTTACAAATTGCGTTAGCACCTATATAGCGCCATATGTGTCAAATATGTTCTCAATGGAAGTTATCGCCATTATTCTCATTCATGACATCTATTAGGTTAGACTTGGTTATCTTTAGATAAAATTTTCCAGGGTTTCCTTGAAACGAATAAATAATTACAGAAAGTCATTCTGGGACCTGCAAATAAAAGTTGTAATAATTATTACAAATTGCGTTTTTATTACAAATTGCGTTGTTACAGATGGTAGCTAGGTTGAACGACGAATAACATTTATTACCTTCCGGTGATCAGAAATAGCGCGGCTGATTAGAACATTAGACTGGCAGATTTTATCTAGAAAGTGGATTTTCAGTAGGGATTAAACCTCCTGGATAAAGCACAGATTTAGCGATGTCTCCAGAAATAATCCCTGATAACATTTTTTTACTTAAAATCTACTTTCTAAATGACATCTGTCAGTCTTATACAATAAAATATGAAATGTTCGCTCAAGATGGATTGTGACCTTGTGGTTAGCGTCCTAGCGCAGCGCAGTGACGTATAAATGAAATATTGTTTAGTACCATTCCAGCGAAAAAATAAATGCATAAATTAATATGAATAGTGAGCTTGTGGTTAGCGCCCTTGTGCAGCGCAATGACGTATAAATGAAATATTGTTTAGTACGGTGTAAAATCCATTCCAGTGAATAAATAAATCAATAAATCCAGATGAGTTGTGAGCTTGCTTGGTCTCATGTTGTTTCATTAGTTGTAAAAGCAATATCTGATTCCTAATCTTGAACAATACCTACCAATATAAAATGGTTTATTTCTTTCATACCCAATACCTTAAATAGCTATATGGGCTTATGCTTATATCTACGCCACCACCAGCTCTTTGCTACCCACCTTTGCGCCTTTTGCACTCTATTGCTACAGCCAGATCGTGACTGCAATTGCTCACACCTACTTTACTGTAGGGACATGAAAGGATGTGGCGTTCCTTGCCCGTACATGTTACAAAATCCAGAAAAACCGGACCCGTCGATAATGGCCTTATGTCCGTGGACAGAACTTTTGCTTGGGTGCTAAAACATAAAATCACTCATATGTGTTTAAGACATGTCAAACGAAATGTTAAGCAGAAAAATCGTATTTATTAGTAAGCCAAAAACATAGTGGATTTCTTATCAACACGGTCTAATTTTTCAACACACACCAGTCTGTTACTGGTGTAAGCCTTTAAACAGACAATGACCTTCTGATATGAACCTTTAACCAGGCAATGTCCGTGTGATATAAACTTTTAAACAGACAATGTCCTTCTGATTTGAACTTTTAAACAATGTCCTTTTGATATGAACCTTTAAACAGACAATGTCCTGCTGATTTGAACCTTTAATAGACAATGTCCTTCTGATATAATCTTTCAACAAAGCAATGTCCTACTGATGTGAACGGTAAACACCACAGTTTGTATTTGATGTGAACCTTGTACACAGATACCCACCTTTGAAAAAGATCTGTTTGTCTTGTTAACCTCAAAACAGAAGTTAAAAATATGAGCATGGCCCTTAAAAGACTTTCTATCCTTCATCTTACAGCTGTCAAATTTTCACTTAAATATTGCATTAAACTGTAAGAAAAAAGTCCATGTCTCAGTGGCAAAGGTTTGTCTGTTCCGTCCACTCCCAGCTATCATGGTCACTCGGTATTTTTACGAGTTAAACCTCAGAGATTTGTCAACAAATAAATATAAACGGGCGCACACCCGGGAATAAAACAACGACCACCCGCAGGTTGTTGGAAGACCTTCCAACGTACAACCTGAGAGGAAGCCAGGAGGACCTGGCCTTAAACTCACAGTGATCGCATTGGTGAGAGGCTTCTGGGTAATTTTGCTTCACCTGTGGGGTCTGTGGCTTACAGATTTATTTTCATTGGTGTATAACGTCAAGCTCACCAATGATTCACTTTTCATACGGCGGCGATGGGTTGCATGGGTGGGGAAAACGAAGTGCCAGAGGTAACTATATCTACAAACTTTCCCACATGAGACTCACGGATATACACGCCGTATTGATGGCAGACAAGTGGTCATTAGTGGACGGTGTATCGTACAATCCTGTCTGTTTTATGGTCTACAGAGGGCAATCTGTTAGTAAAAACCGTTAAAAAGATTAAAAGATTCAAATCCATCAAAGACAACGTTCGATTCAAAACAATTGATTAAGTGAATTCTGACTGGTTTATTCGCTTCCCGCAAGTGAGCCTGTATACACTGGTGAGCAGAAAAATGTCATGGCGCATGTCCATGTTACAAAGAGCCAATCAGAGTTCTCCGACGTGATGTACATGTTGTTCTTGTGATTGGATCTTTTCGTCTCTCCGTCACAGGACTGTCTGCTAGACGCTGCGGTACGAAATTTTGCGGGACAAACGAATCGACAGAAGTCATATGCTGACAAAGGCAGCGTAATAGAGAGTTAACATCCTTTTTACTCAGATGAATCTGTCAGACTCTTCTTAATAGAATCGCCGGTAACTAGCTGACAGTGGAGACAGGATTTCCGGGGTTAAGCTTTGTAGCCTAGGTCACGCTTGATTAAATCTACCATACCTAAAATTCAGCTTAGGCTATCATCGCCTTAAGATGCCTATCTCTAACACCAGCCAATCAGAATCGATTGTGTCTCCAGAACGTTAAGGGAAACGTGAATCCCAATGTTGTACCATGCGATATCTCGAAGTTCAGGAGGAATGATCTCAGTACTTAAGTGCTACATCTGATAATAATGTTTTTTACCAGTTTCGATCAAGTGGGATATTGGGAAAGCCAACGCGACTGACGGAAATTTTACATGTGTATTACTGTTCAGATTCTTATTAGAGCAGCCAAGGAATGCTGTGGTGTTAGGAAGGCTGTGGAGTTAGGAAAGCTGTGGAGTTAGGAAAGCTGTGGAGTTAGGAAGGCTGTGGAGTTAGGAAGGCTGTGGAGTTAGGAAAGCTGTGGAGTTAGGAATGCTGTGGAGTTAGGAAAGCTGTGCAGTTAGGAAAGCTGTGGAGTTAGGAAGGCTGTGGAGTTAGGAAAGCTGTGGAGTTAGGAAGGCTGTGGAGTTAGGAAAGCTGTGGAGTTAGGAAGGCTGTGGAGTTAGGAAGGCTGTGGAGTTAGGAAAGCTGTGGAGTTAGGAAGGCTGTGGAGTTAGGAAGGCTGTGGAGTTAGGAAAGCTGTGGAGTTAGGAATGCTGTGGTGTTAGGAATGGTGTGGTGTTATGAATGGTGTGGTGTTATGAATGGTGTGGTGTTGGAAATGTTGTGGTGTTAGGAATGCTGTGGTTTTATGAATGCTGTGGTGTTAGGAATGCTCTGGTATTAGGAATGCTGTAGTGTTAGGAAGGCTGTGGAGTTAGGAATGCTGTGGAGTTAGGAATGCTGTGGTGTTAGGAAGGCTGTGATGTTAGGAATGGTGTGGTGTTATGAATGGTGTGGTGTTGGAAATATTGTGGTGTTAGGAATGCTGTGCTTTTATGAATGGTGTGGTGTTAGGAATGTTGTGGTGTTAGGAATGGTGTGGTGTTATGAATGGTGTGGTGTTAGGAATGTTGTGGTGTTAGGAATGGTGTGGTGTTATGAATGGCGTGGTGTTAGGAATGCCTTGGTTTTAGGAATGCTTACTAAGAATAATTACCAGCTGCAATATATTTGTGAAAACGGAGATGCTCTTTAAATAAAATGAAATGAAAAATGTGAAATCCCACTGTGACTACGCTTGATTAAATCTACCATACCTAAAATTCAGCTTAGGCTATCATCGCCTTAAGATGCCTATCTCTAACACCAGCCAATCAGAATCGATTGTGTCTCCAGAACGTTAAGGGAAACGTGAATCCCAATGTTGTACCATGCGATATCTCGAAGTTCAGGAGGAATGATCTCAGTACTTAAGTGCTACATCTGATAATAATGTTTTTTACCAGTTTCGATCAAGTGGGATATTGGGAAAGCCAACGCGACTGACGGAAATTTAACATGTGTATTACTGTTCAGATTCTTATTAGAGCAGCCAAGGAATGCTGTGGTGTTAGGAAGGCTGTGGAGTTAGGAAAGCTGTGGAGTTAGGAAAGCTGTGGAGTTAGGAAGGCTGTGGAGTTAGGAAGGCTGTGGAGTTAGGAAAGCTGTGGAGTTAGGAATGCTGTGGAGTTAGGAAAGCTGTGCAGTTAGGAAAGCTGTGGAGTTAGGAAGGCTGTGGAGTTAGGAAAGCTGTGGAGTTAGGAAGGCTGTGGAGTTAGGAAAGCTGTGGAGTTAGGAAGGCTGTGGAGTTAGGAAGGCTGTGGAGTTAGGAAAGCTGTGGAGTTAGGAAGGCTGTGGAGTTAGGAAGGCTGTGGAGTTAGGAAAGCTGTGGAGTTAGGAATGCTGTGGTGTTAGGAATGGTGTGGTGTTATGAATGGTGTGGTGTTATGAATGGTGTGGTGTTGGAAATGTTGTGGTGTTAGGAATGCTGTGGTTTTATGAATGCTGTGGTGTTAGGAATGCTCTGGTATTAGGAATGCTGTAGTGTTAGGAAGGCTGTGGAGTTAGGAATGCTGTGGAGTTAGGAATGCTGTGGTGTTAGGAAGGCTGTGATGTTAGGAATGGTGTGGTGTTATGAATGGTGTGGTGTTGGAAATATTGTGGTGTTAGGAATGCTGTGCTTTTATGAATGGTGTGGTGTTAGGAATGTTGTGGTGTTAGGAATGGTGTGGTGTTATGAATGGTGTGGTGTTAGGAATGTTGTGGTGTTAGGAATGGTGTGGTGTTATGAATGGCGTGGTGTTAGGAATGCCTTGGTTTTAGGAATGCTTACTAAGAATAATTACCAGCTGCAATATATTTGTGAAAACGGAGATGCTCTTTAAATAAAATGAAATGAAAAATGTGAAATCCCACTGTGACTACGCTTGATTAAATCTACCATACCTAAAATTCAGCTTAGGCTATCATCGCCTTAAGATGCCTATCTCTAACACCAGCCAATCAGAATCGATTGTGTCTCCAGAACGTTAAGGGAAACGTGAATCCCAATGTTGTACCATGCGATATCTCGAAGTTCAGGAGGAATGATCTCAGTACTTAAGTGCTACATCTGATAATAATGTTTTTTACCAGTTTCGATCAAGTGGGATATTGGGAAAGCCAACGCGACTGACGGAAATTTAACATGTGTATTACTGTTCAGATTCTTATTAGAGCAGCCAAGGAATGCTGTGGTGTTAGGAAGGCTGTGGAGTTAGGAAAGCTGTGGAGTTAGGAAAGCTGTGGAGTTAGGAAGGCTGTGGAGTTAGGAAGGCTGTGGAGTTAGGAAAGCTGTGGAGTTAGGAATGCTGTGGAGTTAGGAAAGCTGTGCAGTTAGGAAAGCTGTGGAGTTAGGAAGGCTGTGGAGTTAGGAAAGCTGTGGAGTTAGGAAGGCTGTGGAGTTAGGAAAGCTGTGGAGTTAGGAAGGCTGTGGAGTTAGGAAGGCTGTGGAGTTAGGAAGGCTGTGGAGTTAGGAAAGCTGTGGAGTTAGGAAGGCTGTGGAGTTAGGAAGGCTGTGGAGTTAGGAAAGCTGTGGAGTTAGGAATGCTGTGGTGTTAGGAATGGTGTGGTGTTATGAATGGTGTGGTGTTATGAATGGTGTGGTGTTGGAAATGTTGTGGTGTTAGGAATGCTGTGGTTTTATGAATGCTGTGGTGTTAGGAATGCTCTGGTATTAGGAATGCTGTAGTGTTAGGAAGGCTGTGGAGTTAGGAATGCTGTGGAGTTAGGAATGCTGTGGTGTTAGGAAGGCTGTGATGTTAGGAATGGTGTGGTGTTATGAATGGTGTGGTGTTGGAAATATTGTGGTGTTAGGAATGCTGTGCTTTTATGAATGGTGTGGTGTTAGGAATGTTGTGGTGTTAGGAATGGTGTGGTGTTATGAATGGTGTGGTGTTAGGAATGTTGTGGTGTTAGGAATGGTGTGGTGTTATGAATGGCGTGGTGTTAGGAATGCCATGGTTTTAGGAATGCTTACTAAGAATAATTACCAGCTGCAATATATTTGTGAAAACGGAGATGCTCTTTAAATAAAATGAAATGAAAAATGTGAAATCCCACTGTGACTACGCTTGATTAAATCTACCATACCTAAAATTCAGCTTAGGCTATCATCGCCTTAAGATGCCTATCTCTAACACCAGCCAATCAGAATCGATTGTGTCTCCAGAACGTTAAGGGAAACGTGAATCCCAATGTTGTACCATGCGATATCTCGAAGTTCAGGAGGAATGATCTCAGTACTTAAGTGCTACATCTGATAATAATGTTTTTTACCAGTTTCGATCAAGTGGGATATTGGGAAAGCCAACGCGACTGACGGAAATTTTACATGTGTATTACTGTTCAGATTCTTATTAGAGCAGCCAAGGAATGCTGTGGTGTTAGGAAGGCTGTGGAGTTAGGAAAGCTGTGGAGTTAGGAAAGCTGTGGAGTTAGGAAGGCTGTGGAGTTAGGAAGGCTGTGGAGTTAGGAAAGCTGTGGAGTTAGGAATGCTGTGGAGTTAGGAAAGCTGTGCAGTTAGGAAAGCTGTGGAGTTAGGAAGGCTGTGGAGTTAGGAAAGCTGTGGAGTTAGGAAGGCTGTGGAGTTAGGAAAGCTGTGGAGTTAGGAAGGCTGTGGAGTTAGGAAGGCTGTGGAGTTAGGAAGGCTGTGGAGTTAGGAAAGCTGTGGAGTTAGGAAGGCTGTGGAGTTAGGAAGGCTGTGGAGTTAGGAAAGCTGTGGAGTTAGGAATGCTGTGGAGTTAGGAAAGCTGTGGAGTTAGGAATGCTGTGGTGTTAGGAATGGTGTGGTGTTATGAATGGTGTGGTGTTATGAATGGTGTGGTGTTGGAAATGTTGTGGTGTTAGGAATGCTGTGGTTTTATGAATGCTGTGGTGTTAGGAATGCTCTGGTATTAGGAATGCTGTAGTGTTAGGAAGGCTGTGGAGTTAGGAATGCTGTGGAGTTAGGAATGCTGTGGTGTTAGGAAGGCTGTGATGTTAGGAATGGTGTGGTGTTATGAATGGTGTGGTGTTGGAAATATTGTGGTGTTAGGAACGCTGTGGTGTTATGAATGGTGTGGTGTTAGGAATGTTGTGGTGTTAGGAATGGTGTGGTGTTATGAATGGCGTGGTGTTAGGAATGCCATGGTTTTAGGAATGCTTACTAAGAATAATTACCAGCTGCAATATATTTGTGAAAACGGAGATGCTCTTTAAATAAAATGAAATGAAAAATGTGAAATCCCACTGTGACTAATGAGATTGCTAACGTCTTTTGTGCGGTTTGCTTTTGTGCATATTGGCACAGTGTATTTGTCTTTATAAATTCAATTTTATTATTCAGGTAGCATTTTTATCGCGTGGAGAAACTGTTGTCCCCTCTACCTCATCTCCTGTTTACTTAAAATAAACCAATGGCCAGTTTGATTTAGAACGTTCAGGCTGACTATACAGGAGACTCATTATACAGGAAACAGATTATATAGGTCACTGACTACACAAGACACTGACTATACAGGGCACTGACTATACAGGAGACTCACTATACAGGAGACTGGCTATACAGGTCACTGGCTATGCAAGACACTAACTATACAGGAAGCTGACTGTACAGGGGGCTGACTATACAGGACAGTAGCTATAGAGGTTTCTTTCTATACAGGAGTGACTATACATAACACTGACTATACAGGAGGCTGACTATACAGGACACCTACTATTCAGGAGGCTGACTATACAGGACACAAACTATACAGGTACTATATTATACAGTGTCTTACTATATAGTAGTGACTATACAGGGGGCTGACTATACAGGACACTGACTATGCAGAACGCCTACTAAAGAGGAGACTATACAGGACACCTACTATACAGGAGACTGACTATACAGGAGACACTGACTATACAGGACACTGACTATAGAAGACACTGACTATACAGGACACGGACTACACAGGATACTGACTATAGAATACACTGACTATACAGGAGACACTGACTATACAGGACTCTGACTATACAGGAAACTGACTATACAGGAGACTGACTATACAGGAGACTGACTATACAGGAGGCTGACTATATAGGAGGCTGGCTGTAGAGAAAACTGACTAGATAGGACACTGACCATACTGAGCACTGACTACGCAGGACAACGACTATGCAGGAGACTGACTATACAAGAAACTGACTCAGCAGGACGGCGACTATATAGGACACTAACTATATAGGAGACTTGGTTATACTCCCCAATGTGGGCTTTGAGTGCCGAAGACAATAATTATACAAACCATAAGCCTGGCATACACGGGAGCTCAAGAGACAACTCAACTCAGCCTAAATCAACCGGTCACAAGCGCTCGTGTATGCAAAATAACAATTCGACTCAAAAGAAATCAATGCTAGCTGTTTGTACACAAGAGTGCTTACGTCCAACGATTGTGTAAAATAACATCACTTGTCGGTTGGCGAGTGTACTAGGACCAATTCCGCACGCAACAATTTAGTGGAGTGGCATTTTCAGTCCCCGTGCATGTCCAGTTTTAAGCGGAACTATCTGCACGCAGTTTGAATGTGGATGCATATTTGCTGAATCCGCTCGTTCACACCCTAGCCCGTCACCTCCCTCACCAAAAAGTCTTTGCCCGTAATGTTGTCAAAGTAAAAATGGCCTACCTCCGAAGTCCCATTTGTCGACAAGCTACTTTGGCAGCCTGAGACGAAAAGTGCCTCCTGCACACTGTTCCCCATCGGCCGTTCACGGACACTTCCAGACGACCAGAGGTACTCGATGGTCCACCCACCAAACGCATAGGCAACGTCTCTCCTGTATGTCATAAGTATGATAAGAGACAAATTTTAGCCGATCCTTAAATTTATGTCTGGGATAACCCGTCTTTATGCGAAAAAAATGGCAGGCCAGCAAGTACTTCTTTGTTCCGGCTGACTAAAATGATGTTATGTTTAGAAATTATGAGAAAAAAAGTGATGAATGAAATTATTAAAAGTAAGAAAAGAAGTCCATCAAATGCACCATAAAAATTTATAGCGTCACCCTCCCTTTGGGGGAGTCAGTCTGGTTACCCAGAAAGAACACGTATTTAAATGATTAAGTAATGCCTTCCGTAATAATCAATGCCGATATCAACTTCGTATGGATTCGTTAGCGATTGTTTTATTTTCAGTGAGCACTGCATCCAGATCGATCTCCATACTTCTTTAGTCAACACCGCAATATATCGGTGGTCTCCATTTTTTTTTATAGTTAATGCATTTTTTTTCATCATAAATCTAAATTATCTTTTAGGCTTTTAGGCACCTCGAAGAAAAACAACTCAGTCAGGTCTACCATGCTGATGCAGTAGCTCATCTCTTGAGAGGGGAAAACTCAATGAATAAAAATGTTGCTGATGGGGAATTTGTAATGTTAACACTGCCGATGGTCCTTTTACGAAAGAGATTATTCCTTTTAGTGTCCCAAACCCAATAAGAAGGTGGAAAAGTGCGTAAAATGTGTGCAGTGAGGACCACCAGAAACCATATGATAAGAATGAGAATGATTATGGCTTAACGCCACATCGGCAATATTTCAACCATATCGTGGCGACCATATGATAAGAGAGGAAACATTATGTTAATGAGGTTAATTGTTTTGTGGATTCTAAATTAAAATATAAATGAATAAATGAACGATTATGGTCTGGAGCTACTTCAGAAATATTGCAGCCATAATGTGGCAAGAACATGTTTAAAAGATGGAAATGGTTTTCATTGCAATGATAACATTTAGAATGAAACAAAAATAGACGGATATTTTCGAAACAAGTAGAACAAATTTGAATGACAAGTTTGATCAGCAGAACTCATTTAATATTGATTGTATATAGTTCTTATACAATGGTTTCCAGTATCATGAAGTATAATTTTTATACAATAAACTGAAAAATATGCATTGAATATTTAGCAACACTGAATTTAACCATGGCACATAACACACCTTAAGAGCAAATCTGAAGTGGATCTGCATGTACATGTATTCTGTTCACCGGGCCCACACGGGAGAGCTCCAGGTTAATCGATTTTCACATTAAGCTTCTCTACAGGGCTGAGGTCTTAGTCTTTTTACTTCCAAAGGGGGGAGTAAGTGATTTGCCTTTTAGTCTTCGTCTTCAAACTGCTTTCTGAGTGAAACTTTTGAGTATCCTGGCAATTCTTATCCTACCTCTCAGTCTAGGGTATAATTATGTTCTCTTCGAGAATACAAAAGCTTTGGAGGTTTACCACAAATTGATGCTTCTTGAAAATATCAAATCCGCGTAGTGGACTTAGATATTAGGAGGGCTCGTGTGGAAAAACTAATTGGCTTAATATCTACAAGCTAATTACCAGACTGTCAACTTTGACCGTTTTGTCAAAATGACCCGGAAAACGTAGCATAAACGCTCGCTAAATCGTAGAAGCTAACCCAGGATTTCTTTGACAAACATATATGACAGAATTGCGCTCAGTATATGTTCTATTTACGCACATAATTTTAGGCGTCTACGAGATCTGATTTGAAGGATATAATGACCAATAACTTTGTCGAAAGGCGTCGCCTTATTGAGTACACATTTCGTATGCATGTGACTGGTGTCTGTAAGCTTACTTACTAAGCGTTTTGCAGGAAACTGCCACATCTTTGTCATGCGTACACAGACCGGATGTTGCTGTCCTCCGGGTACATGTTAGCAAGGACGTCTCATTACCCTTACAGTTGAACGCATAAGGCCAAACGATCGTGTTTAGATCTGCCAGTCCGAAACCCTCATTTGGCCAGACAGTTGCATGGAATCTGAATGGAAGAAGTAGTTTTTATCAGTCTTGGCGGCCATATAAACATAACCTGTTAACGAATGAAAGTTGTAACCGCATTCAGAAATAGCCCCTTTGTATTTTCCCCAGGGACCGGCACACATGACGCAACACGGAATAGGGGTGGTGGGAGGTAAGGGGTTGGGGTGGGGTGGGTGTGGGGGAGTCTGGGGAAGGATGTACACACCACAGATGGAAGGAGACACACACAAAAAGCAAAGCTTACATAACCGCAAGTGATGGTGGTGGGGGAGCGTCTTAGCACACGCTAAAGCGGGGCATTCCATTCGAAGGTGTCAGGAGTGGCTCAGTACACACACTACATCAGAGCTTACAAAATTTGCACACACTAAAGCAGGGCTTACAAAATGGGTACACACCACAGTTTGGGGCTAACTTCGGAGATGGATGTTTTGGCGGCATATACTACAATAGGGAACACTCTGAACGATGTTGGAGCGACACACACAACAGTGGTGAACACTGTTAGGGATGTTGGGGACACACTCACCACAACATGAGAACGCTATGAGGGATGTTGGAGCGGCACACTTTACAGTGGAGCACACTGTGAGGGATGTCGGGGCGGCACACACTACAGTCGGGAACACTGTGAAGGATGTCGGGGCGGCACACACTACAGTCGTTAACACTGTGAGGGATGTCGGGACGGCTCACACTACAGTGGGGAAACACTGTGAGGGATGTTGCGGTGACCCACACTACAGGGTGGGAACACTGTCAGGGATGTTGGGGTTGGCACACTCTGCAGTGGGGAAACACTATGAGGGATGTTGGGGTGACACACACTACAGGGTGGGGACACTGTCAGGGATGTTTGGGCGACACACAATACAATGGAGGAACGCTGTGAGGGATGTTGGGGTGACACACACTACAGGGTGGGAACACTGTCAGGGATGTTTGGGCGGCACACAGTACAATGGAGGAACACCGTGAGGGATGTTGGTGTGACACACACTACAGGGTGGGAACACTGTCAGGGATGTTTGGGCGGCACACAGTACAATGGAGGAACACTGTGAGGGATGTTGGGGTGACACACACTACTGGGTGGGAACACTGTCAGGGATGTTGGGGTGACACACTGTCAGGGATGTTGGGGCGGCACACAGTACAATAGAGGAACACTGTTAGAGATGTTGGGGTGACACACACTACAGCGTGGGAACACTGTCAGGGATGTTGGGGCGGCACACAATACAATGGAGGAACACTGTTAGAGGTGTTGGGGTCTCACACACTACAGCGTTGGCACATTGCGAAGAGGGATGTGTTGGCCTCGCAGACTACAGCAGTGGCACACTGCGAAGAGGGATGTGTTGGCCGCGCAGACTACAGCGGTGGCACACGGCGAAGAGGGATGTTGGGGCGGCACGCACTACAGCGGTGGCAGACTGCGAAGAGGGATGTGTTGGCAACGCAGACTACAGATTATATTAAATCTGATTTACGTGGGTTCGGGTCTTGTATTCCAAAAACGAACTAGAAACAACTGAAATCCAGTCTAAATTCAATGGCTTCCTTTAAAACTGGATGTTTTACCTCCTTGGGAAATGACGTCTTTCTCTACAGACGACTCCAGCTTCACGGTCAGAGAAACCCTGGCTGCAGAAGGTCCACCAAATGTGACCGAGCTTCATCTCGACACGACCCACTTTACCGTCACCTCCCACAAGACGAACTTCGTAATCCCGAACTGCAGTGCAAAAAGCGAAACACACAGGGGAATGAATATCGTCAGTCAGAGACATGCTAGGCCCTTCCCTAAACTGACTTCTGGCTGACGAGGTCTGGGAAAAGCCTACTCGCGGTCCATTCTCCTATATCCAATTTTGGATTTTGTACGTTGGGCTGTTTCACTCTGTTGCATTCTTAAACAGTAATTCTGAGTGGTTAAAGGGATTCTCAACATTGAAAGGCGCTGTTTGATAGATTTGTGCATATGACGGAGATGTACGGTGATCTGAGACCCTTTCAGAAAGCATGCATCAAACCATTATTCTATAAAGTGATGAACAACAATCAAATAAACATATAAACAAATTTCCTGACAGCCTAAAAGGTACAGCTTTTAAAAACATCGCAAATTTGGAGTTCCAATGCGAAATCAGTGGGAAATCTTTATATCATACCGAGAGCTCATTATGGGAAATCTTTCCATCAGCCGAAATGGGATATTTCCCCAAGACAGCTAATAAATAATCTTTAACAACATCATTAACGAGGAAAAAGCTTTTTGACTGCACAATTCCTTTGCTACGGTCCTATACTTATAACACATGTCTGCTATAATTCCCGATAAGACTATTTGCAATTAAACACAAATTAAAACGAAGATTGTCAAAACATATCACCTTCACAACACAAAAACTTGCTCCAATTTTGAAATTTAACAGGTATACAGTGATGACTTACTACCTACTTGACCAATGATTTTCTACCTGCGTGAGGTCACATTCCCGACTGATAATTTACGACCTGCGTGAGGGCACATTCCTGACTGATGGTTTACGACCTGCGTGAGCGCACATTTCCAACTAATTTCCTACTACCTGCGTAGGCTCTCATTTCTGACTGATGATTTACTACCTGGGTCGGCTCTCATTTCCGACTGATGATTTATTATCTGCGTGAGAATGCATTTCTGACCAATTTCCGACTGATAACGTACAAAACGAGCACACAATTCCGACTGATGACTTTAAAAAACTAGCACACAATTCCGACTGATGACTCACAAAACGAACACACAATTCCAACTGGGCCGTTACAGACGTGGGACACTTCTCTGGTACACTCAGACAGGCTTTCCTCTGTGCCGCTGCATTTAAAACGCACATTCTCGATATCCGGCCTGTTATCCCACGTAAAGATCGCACTTCCGGGGATCGCACGAACGTAAGTGCTGGAACAGACACATTTATAGTTTTAAAATACAGCAACACTAAAAGAAAACACACACACAATTGAAATAATTACTATAAATACTATTATATATATATATACATGTATGTTTGCGACTTGGAGCCAAATGATCACATAGAAACCAACACAGGTGGTGAATTTGTGACTAGAGGCAGAAAAGATCATAGAAACCATCACAGGTGGTATATTTTGGACATTAAGAAACCAGCACAGGTGGTACATGTATGTTTGCGATTCGGAGCCCGGTGATCCCATAGAAACCAACACAGGTGGTGTATTTGTGACTAGAGCAAGGGGAACCCACAGAAACCAACACAGTTAGTATATTTGCCACTCGGGCCAGGTGAGCCAACAGATACCAACACAGGTGGTATATTTAAGACTCGCGGGTTTAGCACACAAAAAAGGTCTCTCATCCCATGCGCAAAATTCCCACCTGGGCTGTCTCATTTCTCGACACGCAACTTTGGCTACATTATCATCTATGATTCTGGTGTCACACACGGGCGTCCAATTCCCCCTGAGGTACACTTCCAAACGTCCTGTTGTTCTCAGTAAAGTAATGGACTTGTCGAATAGTCGTGGAGAGAAGTCCTTCCTTACTCCACCTACAAGGAATTATGTTAAAAAGTACTTTGTGCAGATTATTTATAATTGATATCCTGGTATTTAATTTAATGGGTCTGTGTAAATATCACTTGTTCTTAGGAATGCGCTATTCAGCCAGAAAAAATGTGCTGCTATGCACTGATGATAACTGATGACTTATTTAACATTCATATAGGCCTCTTACATTCCACAAAGGCGGTGAAATTACACGGTATAGCATCTGTCATAGGGGCGTGAGGACATTCGATGAGTCGAGATTCATTTCCTCTGCACCTAAAGCTGAGTAGCGTGAAATTTGCACCTGGCATTTTAAGCGTGTGATACTTGTAAACCTTCACAACTGAACTGAAAAAGAGAAAATAAAAAACATAGATTGATGAAAGTACCATATCGTGAACTGCAGGAAACCTGTCCGAAAGGCTAATCAATGTGTTATGATTTCCGCGTTAAAATAAGTAAGAAGTTAACTCTGCTTTCAACAACAATGTATTTACCATCATTGCTTTGTTCTATTAATGTTTAACGATGAATTATAAAACTGTTATGTAATTGTGTATTTATTTCATTCTCTATTCAATTAATCTTACTGTTACTGAATTTATCACCAAAGAGTTGTCTAGGATCCTGGACCGTCAATCATCACAGCGATTTTTCTAGTCCTTAAACGGTTCTTAGATTTTTCCCTGGCAGCTGAAAGTAGGCAAGGTAAGATAATTCGGCTGCTACAACACATACATATTTAACGTCAACAAAAGACGTTATACTGTCCACATGGCGCTTTCATTGTGTACTGTTATACTGTGTAATGGAAGTCTGAAGACTGCATTTCATTCAGTAGAGATATTGGATATCTTATTCGTGGAGCCAAAAGATTCTGGCGTATAAACTGTCTTACCAACTGTGTCGTATTCTTTCATTTATTTCATTAATGTTTTTCGCCATTCTCAAGAATATTTCATTTATGGTGACCATCATTATGGTAGGAGGACACCCACGACCATCCGCAGGGTACTGCGTGGTACTAGTGAACTGGTGTTGTCTTTCGTGATGTGATTGAAGGTATGTGTCATTTTGCGGATATTTCAAAAATGGTTATGGCTAAGAAATTCAAGCTGTTTCGTCCTCATTCGGAGCGTAACAGTTGTTGTGTGCCAGTGGAGTTACAATAAATCCTGCCTGTGTCTCATTCCGACATTCGTCATTTGAGCCGTCTTCCGCTGATTTACCGCGTGTGTAAAAACAGCTTTATCCCATTAGAATTCACTGACGTCATCGTTTTGATCCAACTGGTGAATGTTGGTATGTATGGTTCTAATGTTACAAGCTTCAGAAAGGTCAGAAAGTGTATAATCCAGTACTTTAGAAAAGTGCCGGCATTATAGTCCATTAAGGTGCTCTGCTTTATTCCTGGAACGTCTTGTTCCGATTACAACAAAGCTGAAATACTGCATTCACACGGGCTACAGATGATATGTACCGGTATCGAACATTATTTACTCTTTAAATCCCAGTTGCCTGCACACAACCTCAGCATTTCTAACATTCATCTGTACTGGGCAGAAGACCCCCCATTGCACGTTCACCATCATCTCAACGCTTCCTATATTGACGCTCCATCCTCCAGTCAGCCGTACGCCGAAGTCAGGCGAGTCTGGGGCAGGACCTGTACACACATGGAATCAAACGAGACAAATACAACTTTTTCTTGTGACTCAGCCTCAGTTAAATACATTAATGGATTCCGAACTTTGTCGACCTAGCTCATACATGTAAATGAACTTGAAGCCCGCTAAAGATAATCAACGTAAGAGCCCAAGTTTCTAATAACAACAGACAGATAAGTACAAAAAGACGGTATGTTTGGCTTTCAGACTTACACATCATATTTACTAATCCTGGCCTCGGTCTAACTGCCTGCTTCATTCTTTAGGTATCAAAGCTGTACGCCACACAATCAGATTTTCCGTGTGTTTGAAGTAATTCTGAATTCAAATCCGCCAGTCATAAAGAATAGACCATTATAATTGCGATGAATGTAACATTCGCATCGACATGATCTAGTCTGAGCCAACCGCCATTCTCTTCGAATCACTTGACTATATTGCGAGGTTTGAGTCGACTGCTTCAGCCATCATCTGGTAAGTGATAAACCAACTGAAGGTTGATCCCACAAAACATTTGTGGCTGAACCCAAGGCTTAACACGTTGTCAAAATGCTCAAATTTTGGTTTTAGAAGCTGAAGCTTTTACACATTCATCTCAACATATCATTAATTAGGTAGTAAAATTTCAATTTACAGGGCTAAGCTGTGAAATCACATTTCAAAATTTTGACTTGAGTCAGAAATGGCTTTGTGGTATAAAGTCACAGGTATAACTGATAATACTGGTCCTTTGTAAGATACTCACAATATATAATCAAACTCCTTTTAGTTGAACAACTTGGCCCCAGACTAAAGCTGCAGTTTGTTTCACTGGTACACACAACCATGGTAAATTCTGTGTCTGATGGCCAGACATCACTGAATTCTGATTCCGCCCATGATCTGTGAAACGGAAAACAGCTCATCATTGGCGACTTGACCATGGAATACTTATAGAAAAAACCTCTAAAAATCGAAGTAAGCATCATTAATAGACCGCTTAAAACTATGCATTAATATACTTTCATTTGTTTGTTTAGATTTTTGTGACAAGAGTTAAAGGCTTTCAAACATTTGAATTCTAACGTGGGTTTCAGGAACTCTGACGTCACAGGAAGTTTTTCCAACTCTAATCACGACATTGTATGTTGGAATAACTCTTTTTACCCATGAGTAAAAGATTATTGCAATAAGGTTCCCAAAAATGCCTTCCTTCTTGGCAAAATTAGGAAAAAAACTTCCTACATACCGTCAGTATGGCTCATAAAGCCCACCATAGTATTCGAATATTTGAATGCCTTTCAGCTCTCTTAAAAAATTTGACAAATAAATGAAAGTAATTTTACGCATAGTTTTCAATTGTCTTTATGATGCTTCATATTTTAGCTTTCTTTTACTTTAAGCTCATTTATTTGTTTATTTCATTGGGATAAAACGACTCCAGTTTAATGTCAGAGGTCTTTTACTTGTATCACATCTTCTGTTACAAACACGCATACGTCGTGGAAACGATTCAGGTTGTACAGAAAGAGAATGTTCAGCCAAAGTACCGTGTGCGCTTCAGTTATAGGACCCGAATCGGATGGGTTTCTTTCTTGAAAGGGCAAGTCGATATTTGGGGCTTGAAACCAAATTCATAGTGCTGACCACGAAACCTTCACGCTTTGCACACCTCAAAAAATCTATTAGTTCTAACAGGAAAGTCTCTTGTCTGTACATTCTGTTGATTTAACAGAATATGTGCTCTATATTTAATAGAATTATCTGTTACAATGAAAGAATATTCTGCTGCAATAACAGAATACATTCTAGCATCACTGAGACAGATTTTTTTTTCAGAATACCAAGTTGCCGATAACCTAAATAGGAAAATGAGTCTAATTTCTAAGTGTTGCCGACGTAAGTTCCGTATCTTTACTTCGTGTGTCTGGACCAGTGTTTATATAAGACATAGATATATATGGGGTTAGAATCGAGCGTCTGTTGTATGAACTAAGAACAGACTTCCCACGAAAACAGAAGGCTATGTCTCTTGTCTAATAAGACATGTACGGACATCTAATATCAGGAAATAAATTGTCGTTCATTACATATATTCATCGATATACAGAAATTACCACGTTTTCTCAGAACTGACGACCTACAGCTATATGAATAAATAAACAGGTACATACACGTTGAGTTCCAGTTGCGTTTCACATAACCAAAACGCGACCATTTGCGTCGGGTCCCAAAGAATGGCATTGGCATCATAACAAACCGGATACCACGTGGAATTCTCTGCGGACACGCGCACTTCAACCTGCCCCCTTCGTTCCTTCTCCCCACGGACTCTGACCAACTGATCCGCCGACTGGTGATGAATAGTCGTATTTGACAAGTCCCCTTGAACTGTTAAGAGACGATTTTTTTATGCATGACATATTTATTTATTCGATTACTGAAAAATTATTCATTTTTAATACAGATCTCAGGTTTGTGAGTGGACGAAAACGCCATTTTTGATATATAAAAGCATGGTCAACTTCAGCTTGTGTTATGTTTGATATACAGAGCCAGGGTCCACTTCAGCTTGTGTTATGTTTGATATACAGAGCCAGGGTCCACTTCACCTTGTGTAGTGTTTGATATACAGAGCCAATGTCCACTTCAGCTTGTGTTATGTTTGATATACAGAGCCAATGTCCACTTCAGCTTGTGTTATGTTTGATATAGAGAGCCAGGGTCCACTTCAGCTTGTGTTATGTTTGATATAGAGAGCCAGGGTCCACTTCAGCTTGTGTAGTGTTTGATATAGAGAGCCAATGTCCACTAAACTTGTGTTATGTTTGATATAGAAAGCCAGGGTCCACTTCAGCTTGTGTAGTGTTTGATATACAGAACCAGGGTCCACTTCAGCTTGTGTTATGTTTGATATACAGAGCCAGGGTCCACTTCAGCTTGTGTAGTGTTTGATATACAGAGCCAGGGTCCACTTCAGCTTGTGTTATGTTTGATATACAGAACCAGGGTCCACTTCAGCTTGTGTTATGTTTGATATAGAGAGCCAGGGTCCACTTCAGCTTGTGTAGTGTTTGATATACAGAGCCAGGGTCCACTTCAGCTTGTGTAGTGTTTGATATAGAGAGCCAATGTCCACTAAACTTGTGTTATGTTTGATATAGAAAGCCAGGGTCCACTTCAGCTTGTGTAGTGTTTGATATACAGAACCAGGGTCCACTTCAGCTTGTGTTATGTTTGATATACAGAGCCAGGGTCCACTTCAGCTTGTGTAGTGTTTGATATACAGAACCAGGGTCCACTTCAGCTTGTGTTATGTTTGATATACAGAACCAGGGTCCACTTCAGCTTGTGTTATGTTTGATATAGAGAGCCAGGGTCCACTTCAGCTTGTGTAGTGTTTGATATAGAGAGCCAGGGTCCACTTCAGCTTGTGTAGTGTTTGATATACAGAGCCAGGGTCCACTTCAGCTTGTGTAGTGTTTGATATACAGAACCAGGGTCCACTTCAGCTTGTGTAGTGTTTGATATACAGAGCCAGGGTCCACTTCAGCTTGTGTTATGTTTGATATAGAAAGCCAGGATAAATGTGCTAACACAAAATAAACATACATATACTACCACATATAGTACTAATACCTATCATGTCTATGAATAGCACAAATTGTGAAATTCGTGAAAGAAAGCCAAGAGGAAAATAGGCGAATACACACTTTGTAACAAGCTGAAATCTTGTCCCTGTCAGTGACTTACCTGTGAGAAGTAAGCCTGTGATACATGTACCAAGGGTGAGAATTGTGGATGGAGTCCACATGCCCGAAAACCGTACGTTAGATTCTTCTAGTCCCATGAGTCAATCCAAACCTTCCACACCATTCCCTCTTCAGGTCACCAGTGGATATTAACTAACTATGAGTCTGCGTTTGGTATGAATCATGTTTTTAGTCAACCTTAAAAACCAAAAATGCTTGTATTTGTGAGCAGTGAACAGATTAGGCTACAGCATGATGTACAATATTCGTTCCAACCCAGTGACTGTAAGTCGCGTCAAAGGCCAATCCACATGTATAAAATGAGGGAATGGTGTGGCTTACAAATATTCATGTATACACACACACACAAAAACATACAAACATGGCTTAGAAACACACTTTCGTCTTACAATAACTCCCAACCTATATATAGACATAAAATGAAACTTCTAGAGGCAATGGTGCGAAACATCATAACCATTGCTTTGTTCGGCTATGTTATGTTAATAGATATGCTCAGGGTGTAGATGCCTACATTGCGAAATCCTTACTGAATAGTTGTTATCATTTTGAGACGATTAACAAAAGCAAATAAAATCAAGTTTAAATTTCCATGAACAAATTTATAAACCATTCAGACTTGGACACCTGTTTAAAAGTGAATCTCTGCTCTTAAAGTGCCATCCATCTTCTCCAAAAGATGCTGAACGTGGAAGTGGTTCAAGAGTAATGCCGAATGCATATGCTCAACTTTATTATTATTTTTTTTGGACTGAACTGGTTTTCGTTTAACGACAAACCCAAAAATTTTTAACGTAGTCATGGTGATCATTTTTTTTCTCGGTGTGCCCAGAAGTTAATCACTGACGTTTAGGAGGTCACTAGCGAACTTGCTCGCATGTGACAAACAGATAGGTGAAAGACAAGTGGACTGAAATGACCAAGGTACCGTCATGCGCTGATTATTATCAGCGAAACTCCACAGGAGGTGAGGGCAAGAGGGCTTAAAGTTCCCTGTCCGGGTTTGAACCCGCACATTCTCTATCCTAGGTAATGAAAGGCAAACCCCTTAACCCCTCAGCCACGCTTCTCACTTCCCCAATCCCATCAATTAGAGAACTAAAAACATCAGAAAGAATCATAGATGTCACTCAGTCATATGTGACACGATGACGGAATCCCAGTTCCCAGTGTCCACTTCTCGCAAACCACTGGTAATGTTAGCCATGCTCTGACATGCTTCCACAGGACTATCTCAGATCTACAACAAGACTTTAAAGGATATATTTTTTGCATATATATTTGAGTATTCATTAATAATACTTCTGTTTTATGCATTTTTAACCATTTATCGGGAATATTCGGAAATGACGTCATCGATGAACCTACGGGGATTACAGGATCAGCTTAGCACTCCCAATTCGCAAAATGAAGATATCTAAACAGAGCAGACTAAAATAAAACTGGAACCTACACAGGAAGTTTTACATGTAACGGACACATTGTTGGAAGAAGATGAAGATTGCAGGCATAAAATGCGATTACAAACTAATTTCTTGATTGATTCGGCTGACTGATATTTAACTCTGTGCCCCAAAACTTGCCATTATGTGAAGACGAGTGACTTATGACTAACACTATTCGACCAAGGAGAGAAAGATGTGTGAACAATTTTAGTGGTGTAGTTCTTCTGGTTCGCTCTGTTATTTTAAAAGGCATTACATTTTTACTTAGTGAGAATACTGATGGAATGTGGTTCGAGTCTGTAATTTTTCTGCTATCCGACCACGAGGAGTTGTTAGGTGTGTTTGCATAGACTGTGCCTTTTTTCAGTTCCTAAGCACTGTTTATATGGCGCATGCAACTCACTACAGAATTCATTCAACATTTGAATGCATCTAACTCTAAAAAGAATAAATCAACAATAAGTGTTGTACATATTATATAACATCCATACATATTAAAACAAATTTGTAGCGCAAGGTAAACTAAAATATATTTTAGTTACCGGTATATAATTATAATTTCAAATATAATTTGTGGATCTGTATGGGATTAAGTTTGAAAGTGTATACATATACATTGATTTATTTTTTTATTTGATTGATGTTTTACGCCGTACTCAAGAATATTTCACTTATACGACGGCGACCAGAAATCGACAATGTTTGGACATTTGACATTCTTATTTGATATTATAGGTGAGTAACGTAGACAGTTAAATGCCTTCTGCCTGTGAATTGAGATTTGTGCTTTCAAATTACAGAGCATATTGGAAAGATTCAGTTAGCATTCATTAATCTGACCAATGTCCAGTAAAGTGCTTTGGTACTCAAGAATGCCAAGGCTCGTAAAGTGCTTGATACTCAGGAATGCTGATTAGCGTGGTGCTTACAAATTGATATCATGTAATTATTGCAATAGTCAGTCTGACCATCTCTTTGTGGCTGTTCTCTCTCTTTGGCACAGTTCATGCCTGCCAGTCTGCTACACTCCAACCGCCTCCAACTTAACGCCTGTCATAATGTATTGAACACATATAGACTGGGTTGTTGTCGTAAGGCCCATAGGCACTCACGTCGGACAGGGGCTTATGTATCCAATTCGCACAAAGCACATTTCAGTTCGGACCCGAATCAGATTTCTTTCCGTCGAGGATCGAAAAGTTATGGGCCTTGTGAGCAATTTGGTGGAGCTAAAAAACACTTATTAAGTCGGTAATCTAAACATAATTATAATCATTGTCAACCAAAATGGACGTTCCAGGTCAATGATCGCTAGGCAATTCCCAAGACAACGTTTTAACACAAACCACCAAAGAACTAAGAAAATATATAGGACAGAATCATCCAAAGAGAAGCAGTTAGCAGTTTCCAGTGTTGTTGGAAAGACGTAAGGAATATTCCAGGAGAATAAATGAAATTAGTATTTAATTCGTGTTCCATATAAGTTTCCCATGATCAAAATAACTACCTCAGTTGCGCTTTGATTGCAACTGTTCATATATCCAACGTGGTGGTCTAATTCAACATGATGAATATACAGTTCCTAGCCTGTAGGTGAATCCGTGCGTCGTAGTAGACATTCCTACACCAGCCGTCAACCAATTAGGATGTTCCAGGTCAATAATCGCAAGGCCAAATCCTAAGACGACGTATAACACATAACACCAAAGAACATAGAAAGTATATAAAGTACAAAAATAGGACGGAATCATGCAGAAAGTACCAGATTTCAATGATGTAGGAGAGACGTAGCATATGTTGTAGGGGACTGAGAGAAATCAGTATTCAAATGGTGTACCGATACTAGAATACCAGTTTTCGATAACAAAATATGTATCTCAGTTGCACTTTGATTGTGACTGTTCATAAATCCAACGTGGGGATCGAATCCAGAGATTCTGGACGTTCTGTCCATATTTACTTAAAACAGAATTATATTTATTGCAAAACTTAAGGAACTTGGAGTGAAGGCGTTTTTGATGGAATAACCTTGACACACTAGTTTTTGCAGTAATAAATTCGGTGATTCCGATGAAAAACCTTAATATACCTAAATATCTAACGAATGGACCCACATTCGTGCGGCTAATACTTTATAATCCTGCAATTACACTGCGGCCAATCTTAAACCCAAGTGCTCTTGATAATAGTTTGTCAACAATTCTGACAGTTCCTGTGAATGTAGCGAGTTTAAGCAAATATATATGTACTCACTTAAATGTCTAATTACAGCTATTTTAGGGGTTCTAGTTTATTTATTTTTTGTAGAAAATAAACCTATCAGAAACTGACGCTTGTTTGTTTTTTACTTAAGGGTTCTATACCAATCCTGTGGCTGAGTAAATTTCAGAAATATGTATATCTCGCGTGAATGACATAAGAGCACGTGACCTTGGAGGCACAGAACATTCTCTATAGCAAACTTCATTCAGAAGCACGGTTAACTAATTAACTTCCTGTTAATTAAAAACTATGACAATACATGAAAGCTGAACATAGAGAGTACGTCCATAATGCAATAGAAGGGATTGGAACCATTGGCCAAACTATCTTAATTTATCACTGCGAGGCGCCTCTCATTAACGATTCAGCGGCGAAAGCCACCAAAATAGTCCTTAGACGTGGCCCCAGGACGATCAATGTAGTTGTTGTTGTAGCCTACTCACTGCCCTGTGACTAGTACCTTGTTTCTTTTATCAACTAATATACTGTATTGTATTCGGCAATGACTGACAGACTGTTTTGAGTAACATGACTGATTTGATTTACAGGGTTAATGTGTAAATATGTTTCTGGTATCACTCGAGATTGCATGTTGGCTGTTTTCCTTTCACGGAACTAAATTTTGTTCACCTTGCGTGTATGTTCGGGAGAGATTGCTTATCATTGTAGAAATAAGGCAGGTCTCTGGAACAACTTTGTTGCCTGTCAGAATTGTTGACAAACTATTATCAAGAGCACTTGGGTTTAAGATTGGCCGCAGTGTAATTACAGGATTATAAAGTATTAGCCGCACGAAGGTGGGTCCACTGATCTAACGAAGCACTGACGAAGCCACGCTGACCAGTGTTACTAAACGGTAGGTCCAACGGATCTGTGACTATCGGCTGCAAAAACATTAGGTTTTAAGCGATGGCATTGTTAGATTTTCAACGCCTACATTCTTGATGTGAAGATGAAATGAATTTTTTCTGACGCCTAGCAATCCGCTAATACTTCGTTACCTAATTCCGGTAAATCAGTGTAAATTCGAGCCGTCAGTGATTTGTGAATAACTTTGGCCAAAGTTGTTTGTCTGCGAACGGAATGTACGAGATACAAACGGACCCCGTGGGTGTGCACACATACTGCAATTGATGTCCTAGTGCACACGCGCCTAGCAGGATCGAAGTACGGCAATTTCTATTGCAGTACGCCCATCTCGTTTTAAAAATGCTGTCACTCCGTCTAATTGCAGAAGGAGATGGCTGCCAGAAAATTTTGAGCAGGCTCGAAGTTCTAGAGCACCACTTCCTGTCCGAACCCGTCCATGAAGACCGTTAAAAAGTTGCTACAACACCCACTCCGTTCGCACGCAGTTCTAAGAACATAGTGAGAATTTGTCTGGTGTGATGTAGATATTATGGAGATGCTAAAACACGCCGCAGCAGTACACTCTAAAACTTCAACTACTTAGGTAAATTGGTGATAATTTTTACCACCTCAGATTTACCCTCATAGGGCTTTGTCCACTTCGCTTTCAGACCCCAAATGTCAAACAACCAGTTGTTTTTAATTTCCAAAGAGTCCCATTCTTGGACAAGGAATTTTCCTGATCCATCTTCTCCTGTTGTTCTCGGAAACTTGGTGACAATAAATGCTCTCCTGTGTGTTCTTACACGAAGCTCCCTGGAGACTCTTGACTTTCACGAATAAGACTTATGCCATTTCATTTCATTTCATTTACACACTCCAACCACCCGGGTGGTACGGAAGGTACAGCATCATACATATTTACATAACATGGCGGCTATACACAACGGCAACGCCGAATATCATCTAAAACTTACATAAATGTGTAGTCATACCTTTTGAACAAGGATAGTCTTTTTAGGCCCGTCGAATCTTCAGATTGAAGAAATTTTAATTTAGCTTGCTGTGAGTAGACATAAGGGTAATCTATTTTATACTTTACTCGCAAGTCCTTTAGTTTTGGACAGATGAACAGAAAGTCATATTGGTCACCAGCGCAACAATGCACGGTGAGACCTGTCAGTTTTAGGCCATTCTTCTGTTTCGATCGGAAATCTGTGGGTAGATGTCCGAAATGTACTTAGGGTTTTTCTGTCGATTTCATTTAGTGACAGAAAATATTTTTTGTTGAAGACAGCAGAAGTTTGTTTTATATAGTTTATGTATTCTTTCCTTGGAAGATGTTACAATATCACTGAACCATTTCTGGAGAAATTTATCTTTTAATGTGTACTAAGGGCATTCAGGGGACAGGCAGCACTGTCTACAGTTTAAACCAGTGAAATATAGAACTGATTTAACATTGTTAAGCCATAGACGGTTGAAATTATAAGTGTACATACGATTTCCCAACCTTTTTTCATTACCCTGAATGATCTTAATCTAATGTGAGATTATTACCAGATACACTTTTATATACAAAGGATAAACCCCTTGTTCCCCATAAACTGTAACATTTGGAGTTAGCCGTTTTACTCCCAATACGTTTACAAAATTGTAAGTACAGCGTATCAATTTATAGAATAATGGATATTATAGCTTTGTCAAGAAGTCTCATTTGGAGATGAACAGGTAAATAAAGATTTTAACTTTTCGACAGAGACGGGAGAAAACTTTTGTGGTTTGAGACAAAATTTGTTTTTGAGCTGCAGAATAAGTTGCTATGTGTTTCATTAATATACCTAGATAAACATATTCCGTAACAATCGGAAAGACGCAACCGATGGTAAAGTTTTTGGCAAACGTTTGCAGAATATCATGATTCTAGTTTTCTTTGTGTTGACATCTTATTTCCATACATAACAATAATTTTCGAAAACATCCAAGGCGTCAGACGTAGGAAAGTTCGTCAATAACTCACCAAAGATGTGTGGTTTACTTCGGGTTCCCTCTTTTCCACCTAATAAACTGGCCGTCAACGAATAACTAAAATTTCTTCAGAATAGAATTAAGCAACCATCAAACAGACAAATTCAGGAATTATAGAAGATAACCTTGAACATCGCTCGCCTTCCACAACCAAATTGCTTTTACCAACCAATCCAAACCTGCATGTTGTATTAATTACATCAACTTACAGTTCCCAGGTGATTGAACGAGGTGTTGATTCCTTGATTTGTCTTACGAGACATTACATATACCTAAATTGCCCAACATTTCTTTCCCAGGGGTTTAGTTTAGCAAATAAGTAGAACTACGTGTCAGTACATGTGAAACTAGAAAAGTGGCCTGCTTCAGTTGTAAATCCTGGTCACGATCCTGGCAAGGTGGCGATAGGTATAATGATTTAGCAAGTAATTGAACTTGACTAAATCGTAGGTTATACGTTTTTACAGGGTTTGTACCATTAAGGCGACAGAGGACCTTTGGTTACCTCGCTTCCTCTACCAGCGACGTAGCAAGACACATTTAGCGAGGTATCGAAATGGTGAAAGGTTCTCTGTCTGTTTGATTTGATCAAAACAGAACAGACCTGATGCTGTCTGACAAATATTCCTAACACAGCTCTCTAAGAGTGGATGCTTTAATGAAGATGAGAAGTTGTATATCAATATTTTTCTTTTTTTTTTTTTTTTTTTTTTTTTTTTTTTTTTTGCATTCCCCAAAATCAGACGGTAATGTGAGGTTTTTATGTCGTAACCATATGACGATGAGAAGCCATTTGATGTGTGTACATATACTATGTCTCTTAACACTTGTGTAGGTCGATTTTTTATCCAAAAAAAGAAACGCATAACCCGGTTTTTTGCGGAGGTGATGCAGTCTTTTCAATTATGCATAGCTAAATAAGAATTGCTATTCTGCAAATATTTTTTTACACAGATTAAGGAAGGGTCCATATCTAGACAACAAGGCCATCAACTTGAGGTAAGACACTCACAATGAGTCTCCCACTTGAGTGGAATGTCAATATCTGTTGTGACCACCACGGGCACGAATAACAGTTCTGACACGCCTTGTCATGGACTGGATGAGGCGCTGGATAGAGGCCTGGGGAATGTTCTGCCACTCCTCCTGCAAACATGCAACTTGCTCTTGAAGCGTTTGGGGTTGAGGTTGACGTTGGCGTAGACGTCGATCAAGTTCATCCCACAGATGCTCAATTGGGTTAAGATCCGGGGAATGGGACGGCCAGGGTAGCACATTTACATTGTTTTCGGCGAGGAAGTCCCTTGTGACACGTGCCGTGTGCGGTCTGGCGTTGTCCTGCTGGAACAACTCCCGCTGAACGTCAATGACAGGTAAGAGGTGTGGCTGCAGGATGGTGTCTCGGTAGAGTACGGCCGTAAGATTTCCCTGAACGTGGACAAGATTTGTACGACCAGTATACGATATTGCTGCCCACATCATCACACTCCCTCCACCAAATCTGTCCACTTGGCGTACGCAGTTAGGGGCATAACGTTCGTGAGCACGTCTATAAACCCGGTTTCTACCATCACGTCTCTGCAATAGGAATCTGGACTCATCACTGAACCAAATGCGTCGCCAGTTGCGTAGATTCCATGCAGTCACGTTGTTACACCATCGGAGGCGATTGGCGCGATGGTGAGGACGCAGCACGATCCCAACATAGGCCCTCCTGGCTCTCGGTCCATGTTCCCTCAGCCTGTTCCGCACTGTCTGACCTGATATCCTCCTCAGTCCCGGTATGCTGGCTGCTGTGCTTTCAGCTGTAGCACAACGGTCACGCAAATGGAGGACCCTTATGTAGCGATCTTGGGCTGCTGTAGTGACACGTGGTCGACCTGAACGCCGACGGTCATTTGTTGTCCCAGTATTGTTGTAGCGGGCAGTAAGCCGTGAAATCGTGCTCTGGTTGACGTGTAGACGCCTAGAAATGGACGATTGGGACTCTCCAGCTTGAAGTCTTCCAATTCGGCGTGTAAGACTGCACGTGATGCAGTGTGGTGCTGTATTTTTTACTTCTTCCAAAAATGGCCTCCAAACTCAACATTTTCAACCAAGAAATGTTTTGAAGAATAAAATGTGTGCTAACTGTGACAATTAACAATATTAAAACACGTTTTGCTCATGAAATGAAGACAAAATGTATTTATTTCATTTTAAAATAAAACAAAACACCTATGCGTTTCTTTTTTTGGATAGTATATATAAAACCTCATCGATATATATATGTAAATTCTGGCTTGGTCAGATTTGTATTTGAGTGTATCATCCAGGTTTTATGCGACATCTCGTCAGATCTGCTAATTGTGCTGGTATTACTTCCCTCTGACTAGGGGAAGACCCAGACTCTTAGCCCGGAAATGAAATGGTTTCTCTCCTTCTCTACTGCTGTCTTATAACCCTGGGAGGTGTGTATACGGACATATACAACGGACGTAAGTACTGTTATATACTAAATGTCTGATTCATGTCATCGCGGAGTTGCATGATGTAAGGCTGCAAGTTCGATTGATTTTATCATTGGCCTGCAGGGCCTCCATGACTGAGAGTGCAATGACCCAGGAGCCTCTCGTCAATCCTGTCGCTGTGAGTTCAGATCCAGCTCACGGTGGCTTCCTCTACGGTTGTAGGTCTGTAAGCAACCTGCGGATGGTCAAGGGTTTCTCCCTAGCTCTGCCCGGTTTCCACCCTCCATAATGCTGGGCGCTGTCGTATAAAAGTGAAATATTCTTGAGTGCAGCGTAACACACCGATCAGATATATACATAAATAAATGGCATGCTATAATGGTCAAAACTACGCATGTTTGGCACATGGAATGCCTTGATCACTTCATGCTTGAGTTTCAGGATGTCTGGTTCACACTTGATATTTAACTAACATAATGGCTGGATTAGTGTATGTTGTGTTATTGATGTGTTATTCCACTTAATGTATCATGGTATTGACTCACTACAGCTGGGGTTTAATTTATCTGTGACATGCATGGTGTTTGACTCACTACTTGTCTGGTTCACTTATTTTGTGCCTTACATTGCATTTATATTACTATAGTTTTTTTTCTACACATGAAGTTAACGTGGAAAATGACTTAATTTCACGTAACTGAATTTGTGGTTTTCATTTTCTGTCAAGTTAAGGTTGGATTGCATGTAGACATGCCGAAAATTTCTATAACCATTGAATAAGTCTACCTCTTAAAGCTTTGCTCTCGCGAATTTAGTTGTTATCAAATACAATGACAAGGGGATATATTGTTTTCTGCGTGATTAAGTTATAAGTTGAGTTTGGTTTTATTTTGATTGTTTTATTTTGTTGTTTTAACTGTTTTCTTTCAGTTTGTGGCTTTACCCTCAAACACGTTTGCTCTCGGTAATTCCCGTAGGTATTCGTGAATGACCTAACAAGTAGGCCCAGAGACCTGAGCCAGGGATCACGAAGAAATCTGAGATATTAGTCGAAACTTCAACCATTAAAATTGGTATGTTCCTTTCCGCTATATTGGCTCAAATTTACCCTGACCCCACATTACCAAGCAATATTTTTGAGTTTGTTGCATAGGAAATAACAATTTTAAAAGGGTTTAAAATTAGTCTAAGATGACATAAGTCTAAGATATTTTCATGATCCCGGGACCTGCCGTCGTAGGGCTCGTTGTAAGCAATATAGACAAGGTAAATATGTGCCGCAAAAAACGACGTAGTGAAGTAATTTTTCAAAGTTAACTTCAATGGTTCGGAAATGTGTTTACATTTCACTCTTATCCATCACACACAAGGCCCAGACATCAGAAAAAACCCGAAGTTACTGACAGAGTTTGCCCAAGCCAAGCCAGCCCCCTAGGTGGCACATCATATCGACATAGCTTATATGACACGAGTGGCAATAGGATTACAAGAGTGAGTATGTGACGGTAGACCTTTATAACACCGACCATGGCCTCAAGGGTCATAGAAACCATCTTAATTTATAATTCTCACTAAGTATTGTCTATTTGAAAAAGAATTGAGCGCTGACGAAATCTAAGAAGGCCTGTATGAACCGGTATAGCTTTCTCTCTCAACTGACGAATGTGGATCTCGGGGTATGCCGTACTGTTATAATTTTTCTGCATTTTATAACAATAAAATATGTAAAATTCAACATTGTCATGCAGAAAAGAGAACTGAACTAAATGAAATTCCCTTTGTCTTTAATACCAGTATTTCAAACGTTGAGCTCATCAGCTTAGCTTTACATCTGTTTTTTTTTTTCAACACATGACCACACAGAAGCGGCCCCAAAATGCACAGTTTATTTCCTTAAAACGTACTCTATTATGTTAGTGTTCATAAAGATTAAATTAACTAATAACGCGCTCATATCTTGCAGTTCGTGGGCTCGCGGGCGAATTGACCTGATCCCTGCTTCTGGATAGACTTAGGATTTCTTAGTGCTCTGTCTTTTGAGTGAGTGAGTGCTTGGGGTTTAACGTCGTACTTCTGTCTTTTGAGTGAGTGAGTGCTTGGGGTTTAACGTCGTACTTCTGTCTTTTGAGTGAGTGAGTGCTTGGGGTTTAACGTCGTACTTCTGTCTTTTGAGAATATTGAACTGTGCGAGACGAGGTGTACGCCACAGTAAGATCTTTTTCTAGTTACCGATGATAGATTTTAGACCTCATAAGCGTTCAAAGCCTTTATCTGAGCCATATAATGTATGTCATATACGGCCGTCTATCGGTCGATGGACCGAGTCACCACACGCGTCGTTTTCAAACGTACCTAAGTTACTCAGATAAGAATTACATTCCTAAAATATATTCTCCTGATAGACATTCCTTCAATGTAAAGGAATATTATAGGTTTTATGTCATTTTATATTCCATTCGGCGAGTTATGCCGTGTCAAAATTTATAACAGTTACTATCATGTGCTCCTTTTTGCAATATGAAGAGGTGCAGAGTCTGATCAGTTTTCTACTTGGGACGTCACGCGATCCATACCACGTTTTGCAGATAAGTGCAAAACGCACTTAAAATGCCTTAAACGCCACCAAAACAGCTCACATTCGTATGAATATGTGCAGTTATGTGTATTATTAGCGAATTTGTCACTGACAGCATTTTCACTGAAGTGGCACTTCAATAATTTTTCCTCGGTGTATTGATCATAGGAGGTCAATTAGCCAAGCGCAGCGCAGCGTTTACAGTGCAACCTGTTGTTTTGCAAAACACAGTTCTACCAATACCTATAGGCGTGGCGATTAAATCGTGAAAACTTATAATTATGTCATTGATTATGTCAAAGATTGGTGAAACTCAAATTCTGTTTGTGTTTGTTCGAGTCATTCCATTTCCATTTTTTGTTTGCTGAGAAAGTCTTTGACAGCAATTTTTTACACACGCGGACTTAACTGAACCAGTCCATTAGCTGATTTGTTTACAATGTGAGTAGCTTGTTGGCAGATCACTAAGAGGATGGGTCCAATGAAAGCGTTATAGACTGATTTCACTCTATCAGATCGTCATTGTATTATTGGACTCAAATGTCTCACCATCCGGATTACTTCGGGTAATAATTGCATCTTGCATGGAATCTAATCCCACGTCTCAGCCTGATGAAAATTACATTTTGTTATCAAAGACTAATATTCACCAGGCTCGATCATTCGCTAAGCGGTATATTGATGATCTGCTAGATTTAAACAATCCATTTTTAAAGCAAAGTCTGTTAGAGCTACATATCCGTCTTCGTTAGATTTAAAGGAAACTACAGATCCTCCAGATGGTACAAATCTGGACTTGAATTTATACAAAATAGTATAATAAAAGGCTTACAAAGTGTCAGTGACAAAGATCAAAGCGGTTTTCTGTCACGCCGACGTTACGACAGGAGGAATTGTTTCAGTTTCTGATAGATCTATTTCGATTACTCATTGCGAACAGAGGGTACTAGACTGATGTTCCTGACGTCTTATACCAAGAGTGTCGCCTTACTCTTTCATGACTCTCAGCGGAACTTGGCCTGGGCAAGCCGACTTCACAGATCGACACAATAAAGGCTAATCGCAAAACGGCAGCTCGCATCATGCAGTAGATAGCAATTATAAGACTGATCCACAAAACAAGACTTGTATGAGGGCTGGTAAACGTCAGTTGAATTAGTGGTAGGTGGACCATTAAGATTACTACCTCATTTCCGATATAGTCGTCATGATCATTTATTTTGATACGATCAAGTTTACGTGATCCGTCGGTCATTTAATGCTAGTTGCTCAACCTTGCACATGGAACTTGTAGATTCTGTGAAACCTTGGTGACAATAAACATTCGTTGAAAACCATTTTTTCCCATTAATATCATGTGCATATCTTTACGTCACACATGGGAAAGTTCGTCAGTAACTTGCCAGAAATCTGTGGTTTACTCGGGCACTCCGGTTTCTTCTATGCCCACCACAAATAAACATATAAATGCACACAGTCGGATGGATACCTCTGTATCTAGCGTTCCCGGAACCCCCGCTCGTTACGCAGATTAAGAGTGTTCAGTTCGTTGAAAATACCTCACTTTTCATCCACGTGTACATGTTAAGCTCGATCTGCCGCTAAAAATCTTTATATATCAGGTGGAAATCTTTGTTTATTATTTTAATTACCTGGTGTTTTTCTCTGTGTAAGCAATTCACTTTTCTCCACCAATACTGCTACTAAAGTATAGGAGTGAATTATTCCTGAGTACGACGTAAAAATCTCTAAATAAATCAGTATAATCTACTTCATGTAGTGAGTCTCCTATATTCAATCGTCTGTAAAATCAGACACACCCGCTACCAAAATTGCCTTTAGTCATTCACAGGTAACAAACACACGTTCTACACATGCATATGTTTTTAAGTCCATATTCTTGCACAGAAAATGAAATTAGAATACTCTTCTAATTCATAATGTTAAATTGCATGAGATCGGCTTGGAAACCAGAACACATTGCCTCGGATGACGTCACAATTTATTAAAAAAACCAGTGACATTCTGGGCAATTGGCGTAGAGAGTAATTTGTGTCTTGTCACGTGTCCCTGACTAAAGACAATTTAGCTAGCGACTACAACTGATTTTACAGATAGCTGAAAGTAGGCGACTGGTTAAAAGAAATAGATTATAGTAAGTAAACTCTGAAGGGTCCAATATGATGAAGCATTATTTGACGGTTTATCCTGGAATACAGTATTCTGCTAATTAAATAGTTCCCAAAGTAAATTGGTTTATTCAGAAAACTTGTCAGTACCTGTTGACGGTCATAGGTTTCCTCACGACAGCGTAAAACATTACTGAAATGGGGAAATAAATTGTAAATTTTAGTGCAAAACATCAAAATCCTGAGACTTAAAATAGTCCCACAATATCCAAATGATGTGGATGTTAATTTTAATATGAGGGATTAGTGAAATTAAAAATACGGATCAAATCTGTTATTAAGGGTTTCCTTTGTTTCTTGTTTCACAGCGTTCCAGGAGCAAAATTTAACCATCGAAATATCGATGTTTTGGGATAATGAAACAAAAGAATTGACTGAACCGAAACTTTGTCACATCCATAGAGATACGTTGCCTACAAAGATACGCATAGTTATGCCCTGCATATCAAAAATAGTGGGAAGATTTGTTCGCTTTACAAAATTCAGACCGATGGCACGTCATTTCTCCATGTGTCAGGTGGAAGTGTATGGCAGCAGAACAGGTAGGCTAACTAAAAACCATAGGTAAGATAACTAAATACAATTAAAAACGTACAGCAAAGAGAGTAAAACAAGAGTAGCGATGACGGTGTGATGGCTGGCAGATGGGCTCACGTAATCGGAGAAATACCCTCATCCCATCGCTTCATACCTTTGGGGCCTCCGTGGCTTGGTGGTTAGCGTCCTAGCGCAACACATTGGCCCAAGAGATTCTCACCAATAGCTTCGATAGCTGTGAGTTCAAGTCCAGCTCATGTTGGCTTCTTATTCTCTCGTACATGAGAAGGTCTGTAACGCGTCAACCTGCGGATGGTCGTGGGTTTCCCCCGACCTCTCCCCGCTTTCCTCCCACCATATTGCTGACCGGCTTCGTATAATATAAATATTTTTGAGTACGGCATAAAACACCATTGTTGGAGGATAGAATACACATTATCATTTTGACCTTGGGGATTCTTGTGTAACCGGTACGAAAACAAGGATCAGCGGTATCGGGTTACACAACAAACACCGAGACAAAGGTGTTAAGCCTTAAACTAAGCTAGATTTATGCGAGATGTAATGGAACAATGCTGTCGACAAAATGGAAAAGAATGTATTGACTGACTGAGTGACTGATTTGCTGTTTAAAGTCAATCTCGGGCATTTTCAGTTGTATGTAGACGGTGAGGTTTATTGGTGGAAGTAACTATGTTCCCAGAAGTAAGCCAATGGCCTTCGCCATTTCCCTGAATATCACGACACCACGTGCTGGTTTCGACTCGAGCACCAGGTTCCATCGGTCCAGGGACTGCATGATAGTTGAAGCGAACCAAACATCTTAGATTTAAGTCAAAATTTGACTGTAAAATTGCTTGACAAGGTAATATTTCCTGTACTGATAATATTGGCAAGGCCATAATATTGCTTGACAAGGTAAATTCTGGGCTCTTTATTGTCCAACAAATGTCAGCTAAGATAACAGAAAGGTACATATCAAATTTAATGATAAGAATTTTGATTTAAGACTAAGATCGCTTCGTGATCCCGGGGACAGAACATTAACCGCCTGAGCCAGCGAGACGCCAGAACGCAATATGTTCTTCTGGTATTGGTGAGGATGTAGGTTCAATAGGCTGATAATTTTACATATTTACATTGAAAAAGCCTGCATTACTGCTATATAATATTTACCAGACCAAACGACGTTTGTCATCCATGGCTGAACTGATTGATCATTGAGACATTTGGTAATCTGTGACGTCAATAATGTTTATAGTAAGTTTTTACGCGTGACATACGCCTGTCAGCTTAATTTCGTGCTTTATTAATTGTTTTTGTCTGCGAACGAAACATTGAAAGCCCTGTTGGTAATCAAAATCTTAGCACTAACACTCGTTAAATCCGAATAATAGAGACCTTAAGTTAGAAGTTAAAAGTTCATATTGTACCTTGTAACTTGTAACTTCAAACTAGAATAGGTAAAATAATTCAAATTTAAGTTAGAAGTTACAAGTAAAAACTTGCAACTCTAACTTAAGGTCTCTCATAAAGTACTTGCAAACGTATACGTGTTTGTTGACCTAAACAGTGTGTTAAAAGAAAAGATGACAAATAATATAACCTATTGTGTGGGAAGAGGGATGAAAAAAGACCTCAACGCCACAGTAACAGAAACCTGACCTCCGTCATGTATTTATTTATTTATTTCACTGGTGTTTTAGGCCGCACTCAAGAATATTTGACTTACACGACAGTAACCAGCATTATGGTGGCAGGAAACCGGGCAGAGTCCGGCGGAACCACGACCATCTGCAGGTTGCTGGTAGACCTTCCCACGTAGGTCCTCTGCTGCTTGACATAAAAGGCCGGAGGCCAGAGAGGAAGCCAGCATGGGAAAATACCCTCAATCTTCGTCATGTAAAGTGCAAAATTCTCGTTCGCGACGTTAAATACCAATCAAATAGATAAATAAATAAATAAATTCGAATAAGATGAATCTGTTGCATGATTTAAGACGTATACCTTCCTGCTTTAAAAGGTATATAAGTACGCCAGATGGGATGGTGGGTTGTTAAATGATAGAACAGCACTGACAACTTTCGGCACCAGAATCCTCATTCAAGAGCCGCCATTCAGCTGCCTTATATAGCGGCTGGCCAGCGTACTCCTGATAGTGGATATCATGATTAACACAGCTCATTCCAATAAAGCGTTACCATGGTAAGACGCCATTGAAGGATAATCTTGGGATGTTATTATCATCGCGTTAGGTTGTTCCCCTGTCGAAGACCGCTGTGGACGTCATTAGAACAATATTACAATGCACAGTAGTCATGAGGTTTAAGTGAACGAAAACAAGTGACATTAGAAAATGACAATATCAGAAATCAGTAGATCTACTCTATCAGCTTGACTGGTAATATCTTTACAAACACTCACCATCAGGCCTTCGGAATTCTGTTAACTGACATCGCTGACCACTTTCCAATATTCCATATTCTTAAAACCTCATACCCTCTCAAATCATCAATAAACACGTTATCTTCCACTATTAACTTGTATTCGATCATAGCATAAACTTCTCATACCAATGTCGTTACCGGTGCATCGCTTGACAAGTTTATTGGTACTCATTGTCTGTTTCGCTCATGAATACCAAAATTTGCACTATGTAACCATGATTGACAACCTACATGCTTACATCTAATACATTCGGTTAGTTCTATCCTTTCAGGAAAAAGAGGTGGATAAGTATTTTCTGCATTTTGAGAAAATTGCAAATAGCTTGAAGTGGCCTAAAGAGTTCTGGACTATGTTATTACAGAGTGTGCTAATTGGAAAGGCCAGGGAAATTTACACTCAGTTAAGTGTAGAGAATGCTTCCAATTATGACTATGTGAAAGAGGTAATTTTGAAGGGTTATGAATTGGTGCCTGAAGCTTACCGCCAGAAATTTCGTAACTGTGAAAAAGGTAGAGATCAGACATACGTTGAGTTTGGTCGAGCTAAGGAGCAGTTGTTTGATCGCTGGTGTATAGCCAAGAAAATAGGTAAGGATTTTGAAAGTTTGGATCAGCTTGTGCTGGTAGAAGAGTTCAAGCGTTGTATTCATAATGATGTAAAGGTGTTCGTTGATGAGCAGAAGGCGAGTACACTTGAAGAGGCAGCCAGTTTAGCTGATGATTATTCCTTGACACATAAGGTTACATACACGGGTAAGCCATTTAATTCATTTATACGTAGAAATACCCAGTCACATGCAACAGGTAGAGGTAGCTCTACACAGAAGAGTTCTACACCAGGCTCCAATGGTTCTACAGCTCATGGTTCACGTAGTTCAGATTGGAATGGTAGTCCTCGAAATAGGGTCACTTGTAATTTTTGCAAGCGGGTAGGTCACGTGATGAGTGAATGTTACAAGTTGTAAAGGAGACGGGAAGCTCAGAATGAGTCTAAGCCCACAGGTCTTTGTGTTGCAATGCACAAAACATTGCCGGACGTTACATCAGCAGTTAAAAGCAGATCTGAGTTAGCTGATAGGGGATTGGATAAGATTCCCAAATGCTCTATGGATAGCTTCGCTCCGTTTATCAATTCTGGTTCAGTGTCGCTTAGAAGCGACATGTCTTGTGCTACCCCTATAAAGATATTAAGGGATACTGGGGCATCTCAGTCTCTGTTGTTGATGAATACTCTGCCCTTTTCTGAAGAGTCATACTCTGGGGTTCGTGCCCTTATTAGAGGTGTAGAGTCTAGTGACTTTGTCAGTGTTCCCCTTCATGATATTTATTTGTCATCAGATTTGATATCTGGACCTGTCAGGGTAGGCATTAAGCCTTCATTACCTTTTGAGGGTATTCATTTGTTGTTGGGAAATGACTTAGCACATGATAAGGTTACTGTTGATCCCTTAATGGTTGATAAGCCTTCTCTGAATTCAGTCACAGAGCCAGTTGAAAGCGAGATAGCGGGTTTATATCCGTCCTGTGTTGTTAGAAGAGCTATGTCTAGAAAAGTCAGTACGGACCAGGGTAGTACTGTTGATTTGAGTGAGACTTTTCTCAACAACATGTTGGATGGAGATTCTTCCAAATTAGACAGCCAGCAGGAAGTAGATACTAATTTTGTTAGTGGTGATCAGCCATTTTGTAGGACTAAGTTGATTGCTGAACAACACAGTGATCCAAGTATTTCTTGCTTGTTTAATGATGCAGCTAAAGATGGTGAATCTTTACCTGACCCATGCTACTACTATGTCGAGTCTGGCATATTGATGCGGCAGTGGAGACCTCCCGATGTTTCGTTGGAGGATGAATGGGCAGTTAAGCATCAGGTAGTTGTGCCTAAGTCTTATCGTAAAGACATACTGACTATAGCGCATGAAACGCCGTTAGCAGGTCATTTAGGTGTTAATAAGACCTATCATAAGATTCTCAGTCATTTTTATTGGCCAGGAATAAGGAAAGATGTTACTGAATTTTGCAGGTCTTGTCATGCATGTCAGTTAGTGGGGAAACCTAACCAGACAATCCCCAAGGCAGCCTTGAGGCCTATTCCTGCAATTGGTGAGCCATTCAGTAGAATCTTAATAGATTGTGTTGGTCCGCTACCTAAGACAAAGTCTGGAAATCAGTATATGTTAACCATAATGTGTACTTCAACTCGTTTCCCTGAGGCAATTCCACTAAGGAATATTACTGCCAAGACTGTAATTAAGGCTTTAGTTAAGTTCTTCACCATGTTTGGTCTGCCTAAGTCAGTACAGTCAGACCAGGGTTCAAATTTCATGTCTGGTGTGTTCCAACAAGTTATGCATGAGCTAGGTATTAGCCAGTATAAATCCTCAGCTTATCACCCACAAAGTCAAGGAGCACTAGAGAGATTCCATCAGACACTGAAAAGTATGATAAGAACTTACTGCTTTGAGACAGGGAAAGATTGGGACGAGGGTGTACCTTTGCTAATGTTTGCTGTAAGAGAGTCTGTACAAGAGTCACTTGGATTTAGTCCATTTGAGCTTGTGTTTGGCCATACTGTGCGTGGTCCACTACAGTTGTTCAAGGAAAAGTTTGTGTCTGGTGATAGTGACAATGTTAACCTATTACAGTATGTGTCAAGTTTTCGTACTAAGCTCAACAGAGTATGTGAGTTAGCCAGGGAGAATCTTACAGCTTCTCAGAAGGGTATGAAAACTAAGTATGACAAAGAGACAGTAAGACGCAGATTTGAAGTTGGTCAGAAGGTATTGGCCTTACTTCCAGTTAGTGGTAAGCCACTTGAGGCTCGTTATTTTGGACCTTATGTAGTAGACAAGAGGCTAAGTGATCTTAATTATATTATTTTCACTCCTGATCGGCGCAAATCTAGACAACTTTGTCACATTAACGTGTTAAAGCCATATGTAGACAGAGATAGCACTGATCTCAATGTTGTACATCCTAGTGGAGTTGCTATCTCTTGTTTTCCAGTGCCAAGTTGTAAGAGAGAATTAAAGCATTTTTTGGGCATGGCAGGTTATTATCATAAGTTCTGTAGGAACTTTTCATTTGTTAGTGAGCCATTAACTCAGCTGTTAAAGAAAGGTGCTAAATTCTTGTGGTCCAGTGAGTGTCAGAGATCTTTTGATAGATTAAAGGCCATGCTAAGCAGCGGCCCCATACTTGTAGCACCTGATTTTAATTTACCATTTAAGCTAGCTGTTGATGCTAGTGATATATCTGCTGGGGCAGTTTTGTTACAAGAAAATGAAACAGATCACGTTGATCACCCTGTATGTTTTTTTTTCTCGCAAATTTGACAAGTGTCAGAGAAATTATTCGACAATAGAAAAGGAGTGTCTGTCCTTGATTCTAGCATTACAGCATTTTGAAGTATATGTGACTTCGTCAAGTTACCCTATTGTTGTGTATACAGATCACAATCCCTTAACCTTCTTGCACAAACTAAAAGGTAAAAACCGAAGATTGTTACGGTGGAGTTTGCTTTTGCAAGAATTTAATCTAGAGATTAGACACATAAAGGAAAGATAATGTGATTGCTGATTGTTTGTCACGTGTCTAGTTGGTTTTCTGCAGCTTTGTTTTTATAGACTGTGGTAAACGTTTTTATTATTCATAATTATGAATATGTTAAAGAAAGTTTTATGCAAAACTTTCTTTCCCTGAAGGGTGGGGGTGTTATGTATGACTATTTAACGTCTTCATGTACTGTTAGTCTGCGGACCTTTGTGAAAGCATAACAGGCCCTATTATATATGTACAGCGCGGACCTGGCCGAAAGCACCTTGTTCAATGCTCTGTTTATTTAACTGGATGTTCATTGGCTGTTAATTCTGTGTCTAAGAATAGTTGAATCCACCTGGCACGTATATAAGCCGTGTTTTCTGTGCAGAGTGGAGGTATTTTTTGCTGCATCCACTGGGAGCCAGGAGAGTGTGCGACGCTCTCGTATCGAGTCCATTATATTTATATGAGCTGGTGATGCCATTTTCATTTGGGAGGACAGATTTTTAGGCCGGCACCGTTTGTGTACCACAGTTGTACTGATGTCTGGTTTATGTGAATTTCTGCGGAAGTCACGTTTATTGGTGTTCGGATCTTTATTATGATTATACAGTGTTGACTGTGTAATTTGTTTAACACGCTGACCTCACCTGACCGACAAGGTCGTCAAGGACTCTAAACTGAAGTTTTCAGTTTTGCAAAGGACGTTCGTTCTGCCACAAGGTGACATTACTCTACGTCTCTGAACGGCTCGTTTGTGAGCTTCTGCGGGAGCTGTGACTGATCTGAAGTGCATTATACCTCCATGCCTGTATTTACCCTGTGTTGTGCTCTGCGAGTGTGACGTCATTCAAAGGCTTGACTGTTCCAGTTCTGTGTAACCTGTGTACTGTGTTCGCGTTCGCTAACCTGGCGAAGTACCTGTCTGGGACAATTTGTGACTTGTGTGTTTATCCCATGGTCTTTACGTTGGATTTCCTGGAATACATTCCTTGGGATGCAAAGGTGAACTGGAAACTTGTAAAGACCGGTAATACTGATGTGTATGTTTTTTTTATGTTGTTGTTGTTGAACTGTCTGTAAACTGTACGTCTCATTTTATATATAAAGCATTGTTTACATTGTAATATTGAGTCACTGAGTCTGTTTTCTGTTGCTGTTTTCAATACCGTAACACTATACAATGCAGACGGCACTCAAAAACATAATTTGTTAAATTTAACAGAAAGTCTGTTGTCTTAGTGATGTTAGAATGTATTTTGTTATTGCAGATTATTCTGCAATACACATGTTCTATTAATTCAACACACAGATTGTATTAGGCTAACAGGATATTGTGTTGAATGTGATACAGTATTATGATATAATAACGGAATTAAATCTAGAATCACCCAGGCACACACTTTCTATTAATAATGTAACAGATTACTTTTTGACTGCACGAAACAATATAAAAATACAGGACTTTCCCTAACAAAACAACTCACTTCTTGTTTTAGCAGTGTTGGATTCAATCCGGAGATAAAAAGTCACCATGTTAATGAAACCTTGACAGACCATTTTGACATTTTACACGGAATTAACTCTATATTTCCTCGCACAGACAGGCACGCTCTCTAAGTACCAATGTTACGAACGCCGTTTGTAAACATTGTATTTATTATTATTATTATTTGTTTATTTGTCTGTGTCTGACCTACATTTTTTTCTCTGTGTACGTTATAACCGGCACTGTCATTCAGTCCAACCCTCTCGAGGTATCGGTGTTTATGAGTTTAGTGTTATCGCAAATAGAGTGTACATTCTGGAAATATGTATCGGTGTTGTAAACGTGTTTACGATCAAACTATCCAGAATTTTCTTTTACGTTGTGAAGCTCTCTGTCATTTGTTTCATTCCACTTGAAGGCAGTCGTTTATTCCAGTCCACTTGTGAGCAGTCATTTACTCAAGTCCATTTGTGCGCAGTCATATTTACTGTCATTCACTGAGAGGCATATTGCTCGGTTTGGAGCTATTGGCTTTCACGCCATTCCACATTCGTCATTTGTACTCCATTTTCTGTTTGTGAGCTTGTGTGTCATCACTTGCTATTTTTTTTTGGAGACGTTATTTTGAGCTTGTATCGCTCATTGTGTCTTTGTGCCATAAGTTACACTTCATGCCAGTTTCCCTAAAAGTGATTTTGTGTAATTTCCGAGGAAACGTACATCGACAGTTTGGCATCACGGAAGCTACTGCCAACCCCCCGCCCTGAGAAGTTACATACTCACAGACAGTTGGAGACTAAATCCCTTATCGGACTGATCGTCGTCGTATAAGAGAAATTTTCTTGAGTTCGTCGTAAAACACCAATCAAATGTAATTGTTGGTACTGATTTCTACGTTATTGTCAGTTGTATTATTTGTCTATTTTGTTAAAATATATGTATTAAACTTGAGTCAAGGTCTTCGAGTTTCTTTGTTTGATCTTGTATAAGGCCTATCGCTGATCTGACAGTTAGACAAGCCAGTGGTATCTCATCTTTACTCCTCGATAGTGGCACCCTTACCTAAGACCAGTTCACGTTAATATAGCATGCAGCATGCAAAATAGATCCCACACACAGGCCTAACACAATTTTACCTCAAACCACACACAATATCGATCCCGCACTCAAGCCTAACACCACATCGATCCTGCACACAGGCCTAACACCATTTTACCTCACACCGTACTCGGCTAAACAGAGCGCACATCTAGCATTTTCACTTTCCTTCAGATACATTTAAATACATCTTTATTCTGGTATCTGAGTCGCTGTGTGTTGACAAAGAGAGGTATGTACATGTACGAGGCATTTATGGTATTGCAGTTACAAACTGTATCCGTTAAAAATGTCACTGTTTGTAAATTGCATAAGACGGCTTATCACTAATAGAAATTATTCCCTTTTTGTGATGCTAATCTGTTGTTGAGCGTCATAAGAGCTTCCATTCACCAACTGGGCCTATATAAATTACGAACAGATCTATCAGTGAAAATCTTTCACATGTTTTAGTTTCCGCTCATCTCGATCTTTATTATGAGCCCGACAAAATCCAGTAGATGTCTCACGATACTAGCTGTTCAACCCTATACTCTTGGTGTTGAAGTTAAATTTCCTCCTTTCGGGTCGTCTCGGTAATCTCCGTGACCAAAACGTCACATCGGCCTCGTTCCCTGTGTGACGTCAGACAATTGTGTTTTGTTGATGACAACGTCATGTCGTAAGTTGTCGTCCTTCTACTGACGACTCGCTACACACGCGTGCCGATGAAAAGTGGTAAGTTTTTTTTTACCTTGACCCATCTATTGCAAATTGCTTGTTACGCTTTATATATTTTGTCCAGCTGAAAACACAGGAGACCAGCTATTGTAATTTATTCACCTCTGAAATATTTGTTTTATATTCTTTTTATTGAACGGATAAGCTATATTTTACTTGAAATCTTTTATGACGATTCGGTTCAAAGCTATTCTGGTTTTACGTGATATTTCCACATTGGCCTATATGTATATGTCCAGAAACTGAGAAAAAGGCTATGTAGCGTTTAGTTCTCATGTACTTCTACATATCAAGTAATTACGGAACCCTCCACAAATGGCTGCATCGCTCTCTCTTTAAGCTAAACTTTCCAATTGTCCACCCATTCGGAGCTTATCGGCCATTCTGATTAAAGTCAATGACAGCCGACGTGTTCCGAGTGCGTAGCGTCACGACAGTTTCCGTGCGTGACGTCACACCATTGTGCATTGTTTATGGCAACGTCATTTCGAGTATTGACGTCCTTCAAGTCACGAACTCATTGTATAACAGTGGTAAGCTTTTGACCTACGTGTATAAGCTACTCCTCGTGTACATAAATGCTATTAACTTCTACAACCCGATTCTGTATTAGTAATTACACATTGCTATATATCAAGGCATTCAGTTTTAATTTATATCAAGATGTGAGACACTTTAATTTCCAGGTATAACAAATGGCGGAATTAGAAGAGGATGATGTGGGTGATCACGCCCAATACAGCAAATCTGAGGATGGTAAGCGAACGTTTTCTGTGTAAGGGTCAGTCAATATCACAGTTAGAGATTAATTACCTTGAGTTAAAGTGTTTTGTTTGTATATTGTGACTGGCAAACCCGACATGCGCTATTTATAGATTGCATTAAGCTAAAGTATTTTCAAATATTGGCCGGCAAACCACGGCAACCCCATTTATAGAATACGTTAAGTTAAAGTGTTTTCATATAGTGACTGGCCAACCCCAGCAACCCCATTTATAGAATGCTTTAAATTGAAGTATTTTCAAATATTGACTGGAAAATCCCAGCAGCCCCATTTATAGATTACGTTAAGTTAAAACGTTACTGGTTCGGGGTACGGTTTATGGCTCACTGTGAGTTAAAGCGCTTCTTATTTGTATATAGTGACTGGTAAACGCCAGCAGCTTCACGTTTTTTACGTTAAGTTTCTTTTCTTTTACTATTATATGTCTTAATCCCTACATGTGTATTATTCCTCGCTTTTCCAGTTGTTTAGTGACTTCTCAGTCCGACATGTCCAGTCATCTGCCATGTCTTCATCCCTACTTGTATATTTTTCGTCTCCACCTGTTCATTTGTTTAATGGGGCATCATCCCGATATTCTCTGTCATGTCTTCATACGGTATTCTCAGATTTACTGGCGAAATATGAAGCTGAACCTCTGGGATACACCCCAATCTTCTCGACTGTTTGGCCTGGCCCTTACCTAGGGACTCTGGGGGCATTCCCAGATATCTCGGATCGTGCCCTGGAGGCCAAAGTCTGGAACCCTAAAGGGCTCCTTCCAACATCCATCCTACAACCGGAGCAGGCCAAACTGATGGAGGTAAACCATTTATTTTTTCTTCCTTCTCTTTCCATAGAATTTCTTTTCCATTGTATAATGGCTCTGTAAACACTTAAATAATACAGCACTGGTGGATAACCAAAACGAAAGTAACTGAAAGACGAAAGACTCTGTGACCGATTAAATAACAAGTTATGACAACATCATTGACTACTTAGCCAGTTATTCCTGTTTGTTACGCCTCCAATGCATATGTACTATTCACTGCATATGTACTATTCACTGAATATGTACTATTGACTGCATATGTACTATTCACTGCAAATGTACTGCTCACTGAATATGTACTATTCACTGCATATGTACTGTTCATTGAATATGTACTGTTCACTGCATATGTACTATCCACTGCATATGTACTATTGACTGCATATATACTATTCACTGCATATGTACTGTTCACTGCATATGTACTATTCACTGCATATGTACTGTTCACTGCATATGTACTATTCACTGCATATGTACTATTCAAAGAAACATCGCTTCGTATTTGTTTGCTCTTTTCAGATGGGTCCTTGGCTAAGGGAACTTGTCTGCCGAATTCACTTGGTCGACCAAAAACCCGAAGGCGGAAAATACAGTAAGTGGCTGACTTTATCATGAACAGATCAGTGTGTTTATTTGAATGCTTGAACCAGTTGTAGTACCTGACTTCTGCAGAGTGTAGTTCAATCTGCAACACATTAGAAACTCATTATACCTGAGTTGTCTCCCAATGTTTTATTAAATTATTTTCCTTCTTAAGAAATGCGATTCCACGTCCTAAGCAGCGTTTTGTTTACTTCAGCCTACTTCACCACGATTTTTGTGAAGTTTCCAGAAACCGGTGACCAGATTGTGGAGACCACAAGAGACGGGCCCCGTGTGAGTACTACACTCGCAGTGTGTACTGACCATCTGTTTTACGATGAATAACACATTTGAAAACAAAGGATATGATTACTGGAATGAAGGCAACGGTAAAATGGAGTATAACTGTAGTTTATTGCACGAATGATATTTGCGTGAAATGAGTTCACTTTAAAAACAGTTTACCCGCAAACCTGTTCACTGTTGTTGTTGTTGGTTTTTTTTTTATAACACCCAGTTTTCATGTCTTACAGCCACTGATTGAAGCAAACAACATTCGAGTGGACTTTGAGAACTGCGCCGTTGTCGACAGTAAGTTGATAATTTTCAAACCACAGAAGTTAAATCGATTGATGTTTCGAACTATCAGAAGATGCAATATTTGTCTGTGTTGTCAACAGACCGTAGAAAGTAAATCAGTTGATGATAACTATACACACAAAAGTGTTGGAAATATGGGGATAATTATATTACAAATATGATAAAAATGACTATTGTGATGATGACAGTGGGAAATAAGCCGGCAATGATTGAAAAGGGATAATAATTGATGTAAAGATGGTATCGATAGAGATAAGTACAATGTATAATGGTGGAATCAGTGATGGTAATGGTATGGGCACACGAAGAAAACCACAAACACAAAGCATTTCTAATTTGTTTTCTTATTTAGCCACTGGTGTGAGGGGTCATGCCAGAGGACTGGTTACAAAGGCCCTTCTGGAGAGGTTGGATGGGACGGAGCACTTTGGGGAACACAAGGTAAGTTTGCCAAACTGAACTGATGCTGTTGAATAGCACCGCTTGTGAGTAACTGATATTATCAACTTTCCTTTCTGGGGACCTGCGATGATTCTTAGCTCATATCGTAGATGTCGTGTCCAAACTTTGGCTGGAAGTTATATTGGCTAAAAGAAACTGTGGTTCTGACTAATCATGGGGAAAAGAAAAGCTATAAGTTGTTGGAGCATTCTATGCCTTTGTACTTTAATTTTGTAAAAAGCCCCAAAATAACTGGTAGTTTTATGCTTCATGCCGAGTTTTATTTACATCTTAACGTAGTTTTTACCGGCATATCTGACGCTCAGGTTTAGCATAAACCCTTACCCTTGATTTCTGTTGAAGGTGGATTCCTATAGAAGGCCTGAGATCGAATTCCACGTGTTCCCATCAGCCCCGGGGTTCAAAGTCCCCGCTGACTTCCTACCTCCACAACTGGATGGTATCAGTGGTAAGTCTGTACTTCATTGTGTGCCTTTTTATCCGTGTAAATGTTTTTTAATCTTCAGAAATCCTCCATGGTTCACATGAATACATTAGTCACTTTTATACTGTTCCTTACAGTACTATGGAGGTATGGCATCTAGTATATAGTCTGTTAGTTGATACCAGATCCTTATGTCAACTATGATTTACAGTGTAAATCATAGTGAACAGGCGAAACTAGTTTTGAATGTCATTTAATTAAACTTTATAGTGTTTTACTGTACGTTAACGTGAACGTAACGGAAACGTGATCTCCCATCTACATTTAGTCATATATACTGTTACAGCTTGTGGCTTTACTATGATCTTTATACTTTGTTCTACCTGTATACATGTGCGTTACAAAGAACAACTGAAAAAATGTTGATCATTCTGTCCTATTTTCGTACTTTCGTATACTTTCTTGGTTTTTTGGTGGTTTGTGTAATACGTCGTTTTGGACATTGGCCTGGCGATTATTGAACGTCCTTATTGGCTGACAGCTGGTATATGAATGTGTGTTTCGACGCATAGATTCTCGTGCCTTTTGTACTATCATTTATATAACCACTATATGTCTTTGTCAGCTGCCTGTGTGGATGCCCTTAAGGACACACTTTTCGAGACGGCAAAGGCACTGGAACGGAATCTTCGAAGCGCCAGTGATTCAAAACGCCCTTCTAGGTGTTTACAACGCCGGTGTAAGCCGAAAAGATTTGTAAGCCGAAGAAACTTGGACATTGCCGGGCTTCCAGACGGACCGCCTGACGAACAGCTTGATCATGCCAAAGTGGTATTTAGCAGTGAAATTAACGTAATACCTGGTGATACCGAAGATTCTCGTCCAGATGGCGAATTACTGGCCAAGGTGAGTACAAAAATGGAACAAAAACAAAAACTTAAAAAGAAATAAACATTAAAAATGTAGCAAGCATCAGTTAGAAAGACCATCAAAAACTCTGTAGAGAAATATGAACCCTTCAAATCCTCATTTCTTAGAACTTTCTCTTTTTTTATGAATTGAAAGCCGGTAAATACCTGGAGTTTGCGGTGGGCTGTATGGACCATATTAGCAATATACGTCCCTGACGTCATGCAGACTTAAACTACCTGTTAATGCTGCTATCGTTATGTTGTTACTCTGTTTTAACACAGATTGCTCTAGTAGATGACAGCGAGCCTGTCAGCAGTGCTGCCCAACTGTATGACATTGCCATAAAACTTTCTGACACCGAATCGGTTGACACTGAACTTGAGAGCAACAAAGCCGTTACACCAGACGTTTCCCTCTCTGATGTCGACAAAGCCAGTAAGTAGAGAAGGCCTGAAGCAATCCAAGGCTGCTTACTCAAAGCCAGTCGTGACATAAAACAAAATTTAGAAGTATAAGACTAATGCGTGGTTTAGGAGTTTTAATATTTGGTACATGTAATAAATGTAATGTGAAGGCAAATACATGGCAATTTCATCTTCTACCGTCAACAATTTCACTGAAGGAAAAAAAACACAAATATCAAATCGTTTATTTATTTATTTCTTAACAGAACCAGCCAAGAAGTCCTTCAGCAAAAGAATTTGCTCCTTCCTGGGCAGATTGTTCTGCTGCGCCCCAAAGCACGGGCGCAAGTACTCGGATTAGTAAGCTTATGAACAGAGGGACGGGGGTGGGGATGGGTGGAGGAAGGGCAAAGGGGTGGTCTGTAGAGAAAAAGAATTTGGGTGTTAAAGACTAATGGGATCTGATTTGGGATTTTAGTTTATGTCACTGATTTTGAAATTGTTATTTTACATGTGAAATGAAATTCCTCTGGCTTTGAACCGAATACTATTATGTTTACATCTGCAGTGAATGTGTAAATACTTTTTCTTTCAAATTTTCTCCAGTTTTCCCTTAAGATTTGAACGTATTTTAATTTACATATATACAGATGAAAATATTTTTTTTTATAATTACCGATATCTTCTTGTAACTATACCTATACACCACGTCAAAATATGCTGCCACTAGTTTGTTGTCAGCTTTGAAATTTCTTGAAATTTTTTTTACAATAATGACTGTGTCATTTCACAGACCCATTATTATCATTAGTCAGCTTCTAGTCAAGTTCTTTGGCGAAAGCAACTGTCAAGCGACTTTTTTTTTTAACAAGGCCCAGTAAAATAAAATAAAATATGTTTGCAGTAAGGAAAGAAAAATATGCACATATACGCGGATAATAACACAAGTGGCAAGGGAAGTAACTATGTGAGTGTGATAAGGAAAATTTAACTATCTTAAATGAAGACTGTTAGTATAGTGGCTGTGTGAATGCTGATGGAAAGAGTTCCAGCTGTACCAAGTAAAGTGCCATGTGAATGCTGATGGAAAGAGTTCCAGCTGTACCATGTAAAGTGCTATGTGAATGCTGATGGAAAGAGTTCCAGCTGTACCAAGTAAAGTGCTATGTGAATGCTGATGGAAAGAGTTCCAGCTGTACCAAGTAAAGTGCTATGTGAATGCTGATGGAAAGAGCTCCCACTGTACCAAGTAATGCAGCTGTGTGAATGCCGAGGGAAAGAGTTCCAGCTGTACCAAGTAAAGTAGTTATGCGAATGCTGAGGGAAAGAGAAAAGAGTCCCAATTGTACCATGGAAAAGACCGTGACTGCTAAGGAAAACAGCTCCAACTCTAAAAGGAGAGTGGCTGTGCGAATATTGAGAAAAAGAGTTCCAACTGGAAAAAGGAAAGTAGCCTTGTGCACGCTACAGAAAACACTTCCAACGGCACTAAGGATTATATATATCCTATTAGCGCCGTCAAGATATAGTTCATGGTGTCTAAGATCAACATATATATGTGTTTATGGATTCTTGTAGATCAGTGCCATGGGAGTGCATGAGCACGTATCTGGTCACTGCGCATGCTCCCAGTGGTTTATCAAATGGTGTCTTGGTGGTTCATGTCTGTGCATGTACATGTACTTCTCAAAATTTGGTGGTTTATCTCATGTAACATGTCCCGTGATATTCTAATATAATGTGGTTTATGTCTGGTGATCTACTGGCGTAAAGTGGTTTATCTCGTGTAACATGTCCAGTGATATTCTAATATAAAGTGGTTTATGTCTGGTGATCTACTGGTGTAAAGTGGTTTATCTCGTGTAACATGTCCAGTGATATTCTAATATAATGTGGTTTATGTCTGGTGATCTACTGGCGTAAAGTGGTTTATCTCGTGTAACATGCCCAGTGATATTCTAGTATAATGTGGTTTATGTCTGGTGATCTACTGGCGTAAAGTGGTTTATCTCGTGTAACATGTCCAGTGATATTCTAGTGTAATGTGGTTTATGTCTGGTGATCTACTGGTGTAAAGTGGTTTATCTCGTGTAACATGTCCAGTGATATTCTAGTATAATGTGGTTTATGTCTGGTGATCTACTGGCGTAAAGTGGTTTATCTCGTGTAACATGCCCAGTGATATTCTAGTATAATGTGGTTTATGTCTGGTGATCTACTGGCGTAAAGTGGTTTATCTCGTGTAACATGTCCAGTGATATTCTAGTGTAATGTGGTTTATGTCTGGTGATCTACTGGTGTAAAGTGGTTTATCTCGTGTAACATGTCCAGTGACATTCTAGTGTAATGTGGTTTATGTCTGGTGATCTACTGGTGTAAAGCGGTTTATCTCGTGTAACATGTCCAGTGATATTGTAGTGTAATGTGGTTTATGTCTGGTGATCTACTGGTGTAAAGTGGTTTATCTCGTGTAACATGTCCAGTGATATTGTAGTGTAAAATGGTTTAAGTCTGATGATCTAATTCAAATTGTTTACACGTATATCTGGTGATCTTCTCATACGAGGGGGTTTACACATATATCTGGTGCTTTTGATTGATCTCGTATAAAATGTTCGGTAATATAAGTCGGTTTTTGTACGGTGATCTTCTCGTGTATGTAGTTTACACCTATGTTTCATTATCTCATATAAAGGAGTTTTTTTGTCTGGTGATCTATAGTATAAGGTGGTTTGTGTCTGGTGATCTTCTATAGCATGAGGTGGTTTGTTTATAATTTAGTATTCTATAGCCCTGATTTTGCACATGTTAGCGCTGTAGTGTTAGGGAAAGTCATTATCTGGACACGTGTAAATGAAAATTTCAGTATCTTCTATCAAGCACAGCGTTTTGCTGGCAATACGTCTTCACGTGTTTCCGAGTTTGCTGGCCTACGTTATATATATCCTTGTTTTGTGTATCATCGTAGGCGGAAGGGATGACGCACGGTAGTAGTTTGGATATGCTTGCACATGAGTCAATGAGCAAGTCGAATGTGTTGATAAAGCGGCTGTCTTCCTTTAAATAGTAATGAAATGAGTATAGGTTAACTGGAAGCTAAAAAGTATGGCGGTATATTTACATAGTTACTTCCCTTGCCACAATCATACAAGCCAAGTATTATCCAAACCGACAGTAATGTATATGTTAAAATTATTACAAGTACATATTTATAAATAAGCGTTATCCAAACTCTCAGTAAAGTATATGTTACAAACTGTTACAAGTATATATGAACAAACAAAGTATTATCTAAACCCGCAGTAAAATAAAGGATACGCAATACTACATACATACAAGCCAAATCTTATCTTTCAAAAACATCATTAAACTTGCTTGACCATTTGCCTTCGTCATAATTGTATTTTGGAATTTCGCTGTTTTTTCTTTTAGAAACAAAGCAACTGTATTCTATTATATTATTAAACAAATCTTGGATAGAAATTCTTGTAATCGTTAGTGGAAACGCTTTTGCCTACGTTATCGTTCTCTCTGCTTTTTTTTTCGGAGGGGATGGGGTGGGGGCTATGTGCATGCAACAAATTGTGTTCTGTTAAAACGGAGTTAACCATTTGTAACAATCTTCAAACTCTGACAAGCCATTTGACCGACATTATTTGACCACTGTCTAATAGGTTTACAAACACTGTGTAAATAGGTTTACAAGTACAGTAATCCTATTTAATTCAAAGGGATTTAACCCAACAAGCACTATTTTACAAGCCAAAGTGTGGTACTGATTACAAACTGTATCTGACAACAATAAAATTACAACTCAAACCGTTTCCTGTTTGCATTATTTATTATTTTATTCATTACAAAGACAACAAATTGTAGGAATAATTTTTTAACGATTTATTTGGCACAAAGGGTGTTCCACAAACACCCGTAATCCAGTTAATGGTTACAGCTGGAGTGTATGTACAACTCATTTGATGTATAGCAACAGGGCGCTATACGGTGTTAGCACCGTCTCTGATACGTTACAGGAAAAACAAGTGCTCTGGTGGAGCACGGGGCTCTGCTCAGCCTAGGACATGAAGTGTTCCGAAGAAACAGGAGGCACTTACAGAGAAGGCATAAATCTGTTCCAAGGAAATACGGGGCTCTCAAATGTAGCAGACAAAGACGAGGTCACGGTGGAGCAGACAAACTGATATTTATTTATTTATTTGATTAGTGTTTTACGCTGTACCCAAGAATATTGCACTTATAAGAAGGCAGCCAGCATTAAGGTGGAGCAGAGCCCGGTGGAAACCCACGACCATCCGCCGGTTGCTAACAGACCTTCTCACATACGGCCGGAGTGGAAGCTGGACTTAAACTCACAGGGACTGACAAACTGATAAACGAGTAGCCTAAATGTATATGCTAAGATTTGAGGTTATAGAATGGAAGCATTGTTTTCACAATTGGAATAATTAAATACAGAGATGTTGAATACTAACTTCAGTTAATGCTCAAGAGAAGCTGCGAAACAGTTAAGACACCAAAGTGAAGAAAATGAAGGCAATTACAGTGAACACTAGATCCTTATATTTATGGAATGGCCATAAAACTGTCTAACAGTACACATGTGACCTACTGACCGTGTGTAACAATATTTATAAGAAACATTGTGTAGTTATACAGTGTAGAACAAAAAAGTTTTCGTAAAGTAACATCTTGCAACATAATAAGGACACAATGTGTCGTTTATTGGGAATACATTCACACATTGTTACTTAAATAGCTAAGATTAAAAGAACGTAAAATAATACAATATATTAATGACATAATTATGTTGATCGTCGGAAGTGCTGTACCGATATGTCTCCATGATTCATTGTATCAAGTGTTGTTATTTACATTACCTACTGTAACAAACTGATACCGTTCTATGCAAAAGTTTAAATATGTAGGAATTAAGATACTAACTGAAGGCTTGCTTTGTGTTTTGGACGTCTCTTCTAATATATCTAGCTACCCGATAACCAGGGACCTAATTTCTTTATCTGGTGGTCCTACATACCTGTTAGTGCATCTGAAGTGCATGCTCCTATTCGAAATGAATGCCCTGAGTATCATTCATTTACGAAGACCAATGCGGCCCAATATTAGTTTAAGATGACTCAGAAATGTAACTCGAGATAAAGCATAGCCTTCTTCGTCCATAAACAATGGGTAATTGGGTTGGGTAATAACGTCATTATGTTGTTGCCATGCGATGAATAGCAAGTAGGTCTAACGACAGGAGCCCTGTGGTCCAGGAACACCTATTAATTTCCATAAGCGACAATGTTATCGTTTAGGTCTATAACTTTGTCCTAAACATCAGTAAACTTTGGTGAATATTAGGCCCAGCCTGTGAGAAAGCAACCATGAAAGTCTTGATATTGGCTGACCATCAAAATCTGCACCTATCTATGCTAGCAGATGGAAGTGGTGCAAAGCAGTGCGAAAGGGGCATCAGTCACGTAACCAACGGACTCATTGTCAGATCGGCCAGAGTTTCAAACTGAAATTAAACCTCATACCTGTCCAAAGTTCAGACAATTTCTAACATTCTGATACGAAGCATGCACCTGTACATCACAAATGGTAGGCTTGCTTCGAAAAAAAAAAGACTTTACACCTTAAATTACACAGAATTAAATTCGAAAAATTTGGAGTGTTGTTGGGGTACTGGTTCCATGTGGTGGATTTCTAGCATTGGATAAGCATAAAAAACACCACGTTTGAATAGTTTTACTACACTGTATAAAAACTTAAACACCTCTGGTCTGCAAAAACAAATGAGCCAGGTTAGAATTATTCAGTTGTTTTTTCAATTATAAATTCGAGAAACAAAAATCCCTAATAGCCTGTTTTAACGATTTAAGGGTTATGCATTGATTCTGACATTTATTATTTATTGTACGAACTGTTTACCAAACGCTAAAATGAACAATGATATATGTATTTGTTTGTTTTGAACAGACGAATGCGGTTTAGGCCAAGATAACTGCATGTGTTACTATCTGACATAATTTTTGATACCGTGGTTGAATATTACTACGCTCGTAGGTCAGCGGGATTCACATTTGTGGTGATCAGTAAACGACCCAAACCTGTACCATAGCATTCTGTGAGAGATGGCCTTCTGCTACACGTAAGTAAATCCTTGTAAACGATCAGAAAATGATGTCTTATGCAGTAGATCTGTGTTATCATGTGTCACTTTATTGGGTGAATCGGTAAAGGCTACGTCATAGGTTATGTCGCACAATCTTATAGCAACGTGTTTGATTGGATAAAATTATCCAGATAGCTTCCACAGCTGCTTGCACACTTCACTGCAGCTTTAAGTACATTTCACTGTTGCTTATACACTGCACTTATGCTTACACAGTTCACAATCGCTTATGTACATTACACAGCTGCTTATACACTTCATTCCTGCTTGCACACTTCACTATCGCCTAAGTACATTCCACAGCTGCTTATACACTTCACTTATGCTTACACACTTCACCACAGCTTTTGTATATTTCATAGCTGCCTAGACCAGTATGGGATGACGGATTGGCACACACCGATCACAATACAGTACTAGCACAGGGCACACCTTGGTAGAGGGGTAGAAACTATTGGTTGACAATAATACTGGAGTATTAGTTTAATCTGTTTATTTGAGCCCGGGTGAAACTCACGACCATCCGCAGTTTGCTGACTGACTTTCTTACTTATGGCCGCAAGACAGCATGATTTGGGCTTGAACTCATAACGACCACACTGGTGAGAGACTCCTGGGTCAATTGGCCCCGCTAGTACGCTAATCAATGAGCCACACAGGCCCCTAGGTTATTAATTCTCTACCACAGACCTTACTGTATAATGGGGCTCTGATTCAAGACTGCCATATAGACCTTGTATTACTGACGTACCAGCACCAAGTGTTGACTTCGCCAAAGGATCTGGTAGAGCAAGGCAATCGGCCCCAGTGCAAGAAACTCTGCACATCAAGAAGCAAAACTGGTTATAGCTGTGATTGACAACTGCTGACACCCTCGTAAAGCTCTTCTTTTTTGAGTTCTGTTTTACTCTTCTTTTCCCGTTACATGGCAAGAATGCATTAAAGCAATGTATACTTCTTAAAATCGAAAAATTGGTAACCTGCTCCAGTCACATTTTTGTATTAGACACTGTAGGGCAGGGAAAATCACTGGACCACAAACTGGACCATGTATATATATATATATATATATATATATATATATATATATATATATATATATATATATATATATATATATGGCAGAAATACGGATTTTAAACTTACCAAAATATGGCAAAACTGATCACACTCTAAAGTTTGTGTTGTGTTTAACATATGAAGACAAGTGTAAACCAAAACGAAAATTTGACAGCGCGTAGAAATACACAGATAAATGTTTCAGTAAAGATATTCTTCTGGTTAACATTGATCTTCACACCGTAAATTAAACACACAGTGCCTCGTTTGAACGAAATATTGGCGTTTTTGACCGAGAATGCTTGGCGCGTTATTACTAAACAGCCATGTCTTTTATGGACATTTAACTTTTATGGGTGATTCGACCAAATTTTATACTTCTGATTTGGGGATTTACAGAACTGTGCTGGGATTTTGAAATTGGCACTTTCTTATAGTAACTCTCTGGGGCCGATTCTCCGCCTTAACGTACCAGGTCCTTTGATAGCGGCTAAGTTATATGCGCCTCTGTCTTTGGGTCTGAAGGGGTAGATGTAGTTTTGGAAACCCCGTCTTTCTCAAACAGGTCTGAGTATGAGGGCGGGGCATCACTGGTGTTTGGCAAGGCTGTAATTTGGTCACCAGGCGTCAGAGTAGCCTTGGAGAAATAAAATGAAACAAAAATCAAATCAGTTGCTAATTTGTTTTACGTTTAGCGTCCTTATCAGTATCATTTTGTAATACTGCATGTCAGATTGCGTGCTTCACTCTGAAGCCATCAAAAAAGACACCCTGTTCAGTCGCAGTACCTTGACAACAGAAAAGACACCCTGCTCAGTCACAGTACACTGATAACAGGAAAGACATCCTGCTCAGTCGCAGTACACTGATAACAGAAAAGACACTCTGCTCAGTCACTTTACACTGATAACAGAAACGACACCCTGTTCAGTCGCAGTACACTGATAACAGAAAAGACACCTGCTCAGTCGCAGTATAATGATTACAGAAAAGACACCCTGCTCAGTCACTTTACACTGATAACAGAAAAGACACCGTGCTCAGTCGCAGTATACTGATAACAGAAAAGACACCGTGCTAAGTCGCAGTATACTGATAACAGAAAAGACACCCCCATCCAGTCGCAGTATACTGATAACAGAAAAGACACCGTGCTCAGTATACTGATAACAGAAAAGACACCCCATCCAGTTGCAGTATTCCGATAAGAAAATAGGCACCCTACTCAGCCACAGTAATATCAACATTGGTATGTGAAATGTTTTTACAGACGGAGAACTGTTATATTACAGATATGTGGCCGGGGTAAACCGCTGACTTCTGGCAAGTAACAAAGGAACTATTCCTCGTGTGACGTACAGAGTTGAACGCCATGATAATGGAAATCAAGTGGTCTTCAACGAAAATGTCATAAATGTCCTTTGGATTGGTAACTACATGCATTTTTTACAAAGGCCTCTGTCCTTTTTCATTGTATCTCTGGAAAAAACCGGGTTCAGACATGCCTTTTTCACCCTTAACCCTACTCTCAACACCCCCCCCCCCCCCCCACCCTAAAAAAATTACCATAATCTTAATCAAAATCTACGTATCCCGGAGGAAATAGAAATGAAAAAGTAACGTAATGCGCAAAATTAATAAGGTCATGACAATAATAATCAGTTCCAATTTTTTGTAAGTTTAATTCACTATTTCTTTTTAAGTATCCAAAAGACAAGAATACCACACGTCGGAACTGACGATCATAGGTGCAGCTATGTGCAGATCAAGCTGCCCACATTGCTTCCCCAAGGCATATAATTCCCCGCTGTGCTTCCCCAAGGCAAACAGATGCCCGCTATGCTTCCCCAAGGCAAACAGATGCCCGCTATGCTTCCCCAAGGCAAACAGATGCCCGCTGTGCTTCACCAAGGCAAACAGATGCCCGCTGTTCTTCCCCAAGGCAAACTGATGCCCGCTGTTCTTCCCCAAGGCATACAGATGCCCGCTGTTCTTCCCCAAGGCAAACAGATGCCCGCTGTTCTTCCCCAAGGCATACAGATGCCCGCTATGCTTCCCCAAGGCAAACAGATGCCCGCTTTGCTTCCCCAAGGCAAACAGATGCCCGCTATGCTTCCCCAAGGCAAACAGATGCCCGCTATGCTTCCCCAAGGCAAACAGATGCCCGCTGTTCTTCCCCAAGGCATACAGATGCCCGCTGTTCTTCCCCAAGGCAAACAGATGCCCGCTGTTCTTCCCAAGGCAAACAGATGCCCGCTGTTCTTCCCCAAGGCAAACAGATGCCCGCTGTTCTTCCCCAAGGCATACAATTCCCCGCTGTGCTTCCCCAAGGCAAACAGATGCCCGCTGTTCTTCCCCAAGGCATACAGATGCCCGCTGTTCTTCCCCAAGGCAAACAGATGCCCGCTGTTCTTCCCCAAGGCATACAGATGTCCGCTGTTCTTCCCCAAGGCAAACAGATGCCCGCTGTTCTTCCCAAGGCAAACATATGCCCGCTGTTCTTCCCCAAGGCATACAGATGCCCGCTTGCTATGCTTCCCCAAGGAATACACATGATCCCATTGTAATCCCAGATAACCACATTTTCCGCAAGGAATATAGACACTCCCATCATATTCCCAAGAACACAGACACCACAATTGCCTTTCCAATCCACACAGATATTCCCATTGTATTCCCAAGTAACAGAGAAAAACGCATTGCTTTCCCAAGCAATACTAATGCTCCTACTGTATTTCAAAGAAATACAGATAACTACACTTCACTGACAAGGACTACTGATAACTACATTTCATTCATAAGGACTACAGTCAACTACATTCCATTCACAAGGACTACAGATAACTACATTTCAATCCCAAGGACTACAGATAACTACATTCTATTCACAAGGAAAACAGATAACTACACTTCAATCCCAAGAACTACAGATAATTACATTTCAATCCCAAGGACTACAGATAACTACATTCTATTCACAAGGAAAACAGATAACTATATTTCAATCCCAAAGACTACTGATAACTACATTTCAATCCCAATGTGTACAGTTAAATACATTCCATTCACAAGGACTAGAGATGCTCCCATTACATTCGCAAGGCACAAAACGCTCATTAATTTTACTTACGCCTTCGCCTGGTGCTGCGGGTGAGGAATTGGCGGTTCCTGGTGTATACTGGAGTGCAATAGCTTCACTGGAGTGTTCGCCGCCTTTTTAGAAAAAAAAAAAACACGATTTACGCAATGTCTGTAAATTTTGTTTTATTTTGATTAATATTTAAGTTGAACTACAAGGAAAACAAAATAAATTGAAACTATCTTGGCTTACAAAATGGCAGCCAAGAAAACATATTTTCAAAATGAACACGTTGACAAATATTCTTTAATAAACGACAATTTGTAATTAGGAAGTAATTTACAGCATTGTTCCTCTTCTGTAATAAATTAAATATGGAGTTGTTTTTTTTAGAAATATAATATTGCCTTCTGTGCCGAAAAAAGCTCTCTTTGCCGTCTCAGTCTATACAGTATTGCCAATATTTTTAGTTCTGAGCTCCATAAAAAAATTAGAATGTTGTGTATTTTTTAGATGTTCACACATACTTTCCCATAATTATAACAGTGCAATACCTGCTACAAGAACATTTCTAGAACAATATATGAATAAGCAATGACACTTTTCTGCACGTCCGTTCTTTAACCGTGAAGGATTTTAAAGTGGTCACCTGTATAATACAAGCCTTACCGGCAGAGTTAGCCCGTTTGTCGTATTTCTTTTTCGCGCAGCATCCTGCTACTATCAGGAGTATGATCATGACTGCAGACACAATTCCATCTCCAATAAGTACTGAAATATAGAAGACTTCTAGCAAGATGAAAAAAAAAACATGAAAAGATGAGAAGATACATGGGTACTCCCAGACCTTCATATTTGGTGTACATGAGTATGTTTGGCATTAAAATACTGGAAATTGTTTAAACTTTCAGAAGGTTTGAGTTTTATTGATACAAGTTTGAAATTGTTGGCTAGATGACACGAGGTGTCAAACAGTGACGAGGCCCAAGTCCCCTTTGACGTGGCTAGGCACACCTCCAGCTGAAGTAATAGGAAGGTCCAGACTTTGACGGCCAACCAAGCTCAAGAATGTTATGGCTTCTTTCTCACAGGCTGGGTAAGATAGGCATCATTGCTTGTTGACCACTGGACGTTTGAGGCTGAGTTACAGCGCTAAACGTTAACCATGTCGCTAATGGAAAATTAATAAGGCTCTTAGGCCAGATGGAGCAAGGCGTGCAGTGTATAGTCAGTAATAGACACAAGGTGGAGAACACAACAGGGCACTAACGAGATGTGTTAACCGGAAACATGCCAACAGAAGAAAGCCTGGTCAAAAAGAAGAACATAAAAACGAAGCCTTTTCTAAGCAACCACACTACATGTATACGCAAAGCCTTTAGTTTCTCACAGGTTAGACTTAGTGACGATATACAATGAGTGGCCCATTGTATCAAATTTATTAAACGAGTGGTGTCATTTTTATTTATTCCGAGCCTTTAGCGAGAAGCAAATGAAAATTTCATCACGAGTTTAATAAATTTGATATAATGGGTCACAACTTACATATCCTATTTATCCCATCATTTATTTTGAAGACATCGTGTGTTTGCTTTGACAAGTATCTAAATGAGATGCGTGTTGATATCCATATATGTGAAACGGTTGGAACTGAACCACACATTTAACTAAATATAGTTGTAGAACACATTGAGGAATTCTGTGATTTCTGTGAACCCAAAACGTAACACAGTCCATTAGTGTGCTATAAAATGACGAGCTTTGATTTTTTTTTTGAAAATATCAGCATTCATAACTGCTCATTTATCGAAACATTTGGTTCCAAAATTGTGACCTAAATCTAGGCCATATATCTATGACGTCACGCGATGACTTGATTTTGAAAATCATGTTGAACGAAATATTAAAAGTTGGTCATTTAAAGCGAACAATTCACCTCAAGGCTTATACCGAGGCATGCTGCTTTCGTTGACGGTTGAACTTGAGTTCACTGTTTGTGAGTGCCTTATTTAGGCTTACAGCGTCAAGCACTTCATTTACCGTCACCAATCTTTACTATTTTTCACATTTCAAGAAGATAAATGTTATGCCTATCTAGTGTCCAAACTACTGAATCGTCTGGTACCAACAAACAATAGAAGTAGTTCGGTGTGAAATTGTACTTTTTCATTGGGTAAGCTTGTCAATGAAAGTTGATGTGACCAATCGAAATCTCGGTTTATTTATATAACGCGTGGAGTACTGAAAATTTACATTTATATTATTTAATGTAATATTTATGTTATATTAGCCTGTAAACTGCATTTAAATAAAAATATTAAATAAATTGTTTGCCAGTTCCATTAGTTAAACAAAGTTGGACTACCTGCCTATCGTTTCCACTGTGGAACCATAGCAGGGTGACGTCATGCAGTGAACATACTGGAATTATGTGCTCGGAAGCTCCAATAATTGTAGGGAAATGAAGGCCTGCGCTATTTTAATGCATGCTACTTACAGTTATGTCCTTGTTTTGTGAAATCACACACGTTAAATGCGACAATATTCTTCTATAAATAATATATGGAATTTTACGAAAAATGCCCCATTAGGTTAGATTACTTCCCCTTGAATGTTAGGAGCTAAAGGGTTATGATAAACTAACAATTAGTCAACAATGACCTTTAAGTTCGGATTACCCTAAACTAATGTCAGATTTAAAAGTAAGGTAAAAGGTTCAGCACACAGAATCGATAAACCCAGTCTTGTATGTTTGAGTATCAGCCTGTGTAAGAAGTGAATCTGGGTACATCCGGTAAGATAGGGCGCTCTCTCAATCTCGGACGTCATCTATTTGGTGGCGGAGGCATCTATGGAGAATTGGTTAGGGTTCCAGTGCTGCACAAGGACCCAAGAACCTCTCGCCGATGCGATGGCTGTGAGTTCATGTACAACTCATACTGGCATCCTTTCTGGTCATACGTGGGAAGGCCTGTCAGCAAACTGCGATAATCGTGGGTTCCGCTGGCCGCCGTCGTATGTGTGAAATTTTCTTGAGCACAAAGTACTGCAACCAAATAAATCTATCTGGTGGATGATCACTTACCTCTGTCAGATTTAGGTTTCTCCGTCGTATAAGGATTGCCAATATATTCTATAAAAAAGACATATCAAAACATAATTTTAATAATTAACGAATAATTGTGTTGATTAAGGCGTCTGGGAACACTGAACAATTGTCACACAATCCGACAGATGCTCTAAATAACTCTCTGTTATTAAGAAGATAGTATATCTAAAAGTTTTGGGATGCACAGAATCAACGACCCTGTCCTGACTCCCAGAAGTAGGCGTAACGACGAGGGCTGGATTCCAAAACGGAATCTCATTTGTTAAGAAAGAACATCCATGGTGGTCAAATGGTTTTGGTAATAGAACTGTTAATGTATAATGAAGTTTTTCTAAAGTATACTTACTGTTTCTATTTTCACATTTCAAATCAACATCATCTGCGTGGCTACAAGCTGTTGTGCCGATAGGCCCGTGAGAGCACTGAATAATGTGTGACTCTTCACCTCCACATTGTAAGTCACCCAACCAAATAGGACCCGTTGCTGGATCACTTATTGGTACATGCCTAGTTATTATGGCGTCTTTACTGAAAGAAAAACACACACATAACAAACATATGCAACTGATAAGACCCTTGGTTAACTATTTTTAAAGTAAACTTGTTTAAGTGAAAAAAAACCCCATCAATTAAGGAAGGGTCGGTAGCCTAACTACTAACAGATATACTTGAAAGTAAATTTACTTAAATATTTTTTTTTTCGAATGTTAGAATTCTATTAATCTGGGTTTTATGGGCCACATTTGGAGTCAGTTAAAGTCAGAGTTTATTTTTCATCCCGCAGTGCCGCAGTTAATGTTGCACTGGATAATCGATACGTGGACACTACACCAGAACAAAACTGACGTTGGAATAGTAAAAACACAGATGTTACATCAATATTGTTCATAATGCTGATCGCAGAAACCACGATTTAACTGCATTTTGGACATAAAAATATATTGCAACAAGATGGGAAATCGCCCCCTCCCCTTCCCTCCCCTCCCCCACACCCACCCCACACCTATTTCGCTCAGGTGGATTGCCAACCCGCTCACACTGACAAATCGACTGCAAAATGACGCAAGAGCTTTCGGGTATGCGGTTCAAGTCATTATGTAACAGATGTAGCCGATAAAATTGGCCAAACTAAAATATTCATTGCTGATCATCAGACTAGTCTACGCTATCAAATGCACAGGATAATATCTGTTTTCGTCTGCTGTTGGTATTTGAAACAAGTTTTGTCTTACGAATTATCCCATGGATATAAGACAGTGTCTGTTTACAGAGCAGACAGGTGCCTCCTTTCTCATTGTAATTGTACGGTATGCTGTTGGCTGAAGTAAATAGCGTTGAGCTTTCATTGGACTTTATTTATTTGATTTACGCCTTACTGAAGAATATTTTTCTTATACGCCCGCGGCCAGCATTATGATGGGAGGAAACCGGATAGAGCCTAGGGAGTAAAACCAAAACAGTGAATACAATGTGATAGTTGCCTGGCAAATGGTGAGAACTAACCGATGAAATCAATACTTGTACATGACTCAGTGTTACTGACTTCCACTTATACAACGTGCTAATTTTACAAGTCTTTCTATGAGCCTTGTGTAGAATTTTAACAACATTCTTATGTGGATTCCAACCACCATGAGCAGTGAGAATAATGGTGAGTGGAAAGTTTGTGGGTAGAGGAAAATGGAGCGCTCGAGGTAAACCGCGGACCTTTGATAAGTTGCTGACCAGCTTTTCCACTTTTGACGTACAGAGCTAGTTGCACGCCGTATAGAGGGAAGACAATTGTGGTCTTACACGTATGTTACACTGCGCAAACGTCGACCACTTATTATGACCAAGGCCCCTACCGACAGTGAAAGCCTGGAATGAACAAGTTCACTCTCCAAGACTCGAATGGTGTCCCTCTTGGTTAGGAGTTGAAGGTGGTTGATAAACAGTTGGTTGCTTGTAAATAATTAATTATTCCAAACGACAAGAATTGGACTAAGATTTATATTCACCCCCATAACTTTGAGGCAGTGCACATGGCTAAGACTTGACAAGGCTCAGTAAGAATGTACAGATTTCACCTTCTTCCCGTCCCATGCTTACACAAAAGAATAACACATCAACAGATATAGTTAATGAAATACAAAATCACTTACTACGGCAGGCCCATTTGTCGGCAGGCCACTTGACCAGATATGTCCCTAAAGAAGTACTTGCACACTGTTCCCCACTGACCATTTAAAAAAATCTCCAGTCGCCCAGCGGTAATGTCTGGTCCATCCACCAAACGTATCGGCATGTCAAGCTCCTCTGGCAGGAAGGAGAAAACAAAGGAGGAATGTGATAAAGCAGAAATGTGGCAAAGCTGATCTGGATATCTGATATCCCTGGCGTTCACTCACTGTTGTCTACGTAGCACAACCTTTGATATAAATCGTTGTCTAGTTAAATTTAATGGTGGGTTGTATTAGTTTATTTGATTGGTTTTAACGCATGACTCCTCGGCTCCAAAAGGAGGGACTGTGACGTATCTATGGAGCACGTCTCTGGAAGCCCCTCAGGAGCGCCCTGGAAGATCCTCAGGAGCGCCCTGGAAGACCTCAGGAGTGCCCTGGAAGTCTGAAGTCCCTCTGAAGCCCTCTGGAAGCCCGTACGGAGTAGTCAGGAAACATCTCTGGAACATTCTGGGACTCCCTCCCCCAGCAGCATCCATGGAGCCTCTTTGGGGTGCATAGAAAACAAAGGCGCATACAACCTTTTATTTGTCAGTTTTATAGCTGTTTTAGTTTCCAAGTTTGGGCAAAGCTTTTAGTGCTCCATGTCTGCATACAGAACCAAGCAGTTGAATCATACATAGTTATAACTGTCCAGTACTGGTCATACATTGACTTCTTTACCGAAATTGCAACGCAGTATTGTACAATACAGTGCAGTTGCTTCCGTATTGCGTACCTCATGACAACATAGTATTAATTAGGCACAGACTTTGTAATACTAAAATGACACTGCAAACGAATACTGAGCAGCTGGATATCGCTCCCAACTTCACCTTCAGCCACATTTGGCACATTCCGCATAAATCTTTTTCTAAATTCAGCCAATTTGCCCCTCATCTCCAAGGTCTATGACCAACGAGGTTCAAATCGAGCTCTCGCTGGCTGGGCAGTAGTGATTTATTTATTTAATTGAAGTTTTACGTCATACTCGAGAATATTGCATTTATATGACGGCAGCCACCCGCAGGTTGCTGCAGGTTGCAAGCAGGCCTTCCCACATCCGGTGGAAGGCCAAGCCAGCATGAGCTGAACTAAAAGGCAACCGCATTCGTGAGAGGCCCCTGGGTTATTGCGCGTTTGACCGATACCTGACATGTGGTGCCGGTTTCCTCTACCAATTAATTGACCTTCGTTTTAGACGTGAAAAATTGGGTTGCTGTGTACAACCGCGTACTCAAAAATGTTTCAGGTATTTGACAGCGGTCGGGTTGATGGTTATAGGTAACCGGAGTGCCCAAATGTACTTACCTAGACTTTTACAAGAGATAACAACATCTGTTTCATGCGAACACTGGGTTTTGTGCTCTGTACTTTGGTGACACTCTCTTAACGAGGTTTCCGACCCATCACATCGTACGGTATTAAGCCATATCGGCTGCTCCAAGTCTGCCTGTCCAAAACCCTTATTGGGCCAGACAAGAGGTACTGAGCTGTTAACAAAATGCGAGAGGTTCAATATTTTTGCAAAATTGCAAGACTTTCATGCAACACATACATGATCAATCCGTTTTATTTGATTGTTGTTTAACGCAATAGAAAGGTTTTACTTTATGCGATGTTTGCCATAGCCCGCCGTAAACCACCGACCTTAGTTAAGTTACAGAGGAACGGCTCCATGTGTGACACACACACATTCACACCATACTGACGGAAGGCAAGTGGTGTTCAAGTAGTTTTAGCCTGCATAAACGTCGCCGACCGCTTAATGTCATCAAAGCCCCATAAGCAGCGAAAGCAAGGGGCGTATAGGGGACAATGCAGTCCAGTGTATAGCTACAATATCCACTCCACAAGGACAGGGTAAATAGACTTCAACAAAAGACAAAGTAACAGAAGGATATTATAAAAATCTCTTTTGTGGGAAGTAGATTCAATACAAAAACCGAATGAGTCCAGAGAAACGCAAAAGCACAAAACATGCCACTCTGATGAATATTAACTCACTTTCATGGGCTACACATAGAACTTTGAATCAAACAAGTATACATCTAAGTCGATATTTCTTTCGAAATTCAGACTAGAGTCATTGTACCTGATGTTTATTCTGCCTTGAGCTACTCGGAATCCAGGGAACAGCCTGACAGGTGACAACGTTTAAAATTCACGAAAACAATGCATTTTCTGGATATGAACACAAAATCGGCAACCTTTGTCTTGTCCAGTATAACAAAGTGCTCTGCAAAGAGAACAATTTAACCGATTCCTTATCGTCACAAGCTTGAAATTACCACTGTAGTAAGCGCTCAGTCGTTTGTCTAGACTATAGACTATTTTTATAAATAAGGCACATCCTATGCAATTTCCTGCATGTTCACCGAGAAATGAGCCCTGAAGTTTGACCTCACTGCAGAGTGTAAATCATTTTGGCACACTATCTTTAGCCAAAAGAAAGAATACAAACTCAAAACTGTGTCAAAACATGATTTAAAAAAGCACTGCTCACTTGTTAAAACCTAATGTTCTGCAAGCAACTTTGGCGCTCCTGTCAGTAAATGTGTTATTGCACACCGTGCCCCAGATGCCACCGATTTTGACCTCCAGACGACCTCTACTATTGTCACCTCCCACGAGGCGCACATCATAGCGTGGATCTGTAATTATATACATATGCTGAAGTTAACCACATTATCCTGTCAAATTGGAGTTTATTTCCTACAAAAAGACATTTCATTGATCGCCATGGTGTATAAGAGTGGTTCACAAAAGCCTGTGCAGTAAACTGCTGGTATACCTGCGATTGAGGGGTGAATAAGAAAGTTAGTACTGAAGAAAACACATTAGTACAATAGGTCAAATTCCTGGACAATTCATTATCCCTTCGACATGGCATCTTACTGTTCCAAGATTAACTTTAATTAATGCCATTAATGAAATGTCGAATGATAATTATGTAATCCACACCCCGTCATTTTCAGAAAAATTATTCAACATTATTTCCCTCATACCATGTCGCTTACACCAATCACAAATTTCATGTAGTGCTTGGAAGTAAGTTTACAATCCTAGCCCTTTCGCGTATCACTTACCATCTGAGCACATAATTCCAAATGTCTCATTACAGTCCCCATATCCAGGATATACCCGACACTGTGAAAGGTTACTCGGCGATCGCCAACAGCTGAAATCCACCGTGGTAATGGGAATATTCTCTGATGGATACTTGATGGATGTGGGCAACTTTAAGACGAAAGAGCTTGCAAAAGATAAATCACAATAATGACAAATTACAAGTTAACATCACACCTGGAATAATTATGACTTTATAGTTTTTGCTGGCATAGTTTAGACCCTTCAAGTGATCATTCGAAATCGTTTAGATAAAAAGCTGATATACTGAAAAGATAGGTAGCGTATGCTAGCAACGTTCATACCTAGGCAGTCCCATTTCCCGACACGCCACCCGGATTGTCTCCTCAGCCATCGTTCCACACAAAGCTTTCCACTGTCCGCCAATCTTCACATCTAGACGGCCGTTCAACATAGTAAGATTCTTTGTATGAGCAAGTCTCGGAGAATAATCATCACTTCGTCTACCTACAACAAACCACGTGAAGTACATTCAAAACACGTAGCAATGACTGGACTACACGCATCAGTGTAGAATCAGAGTTTCTTAACATTACGACTAACATTCCCGCTTTGATTAAAAAAGAAGTGGAATAAAAATACTGACTGGTTAAATCAGTAGTATTTGAATATTTTTTGCCATTTAAATATAAATACATTATATTTTATTTATATACATGTAATATTTTACCAAAACATCCATACAATGGTGGGGAACTGGGGATAATCAAGAAATGTTTTAGAAATACGACCTCTACTTTTGATTTGCTTTTCGTCAATCCAATTTCTGGTAACATTTTTTTGAAAATGGCGTTGTCATACTTCGATTGCGTGTTTAAGAATACATAGTGTGTTGGTAAATAGCTTTAGAGAGGTTTGATAGTACAAGTGGACTCGTGTTTTGCCCAGTAGTCAATAACTGTGTCTCTGATGTATTGCCGTGGTGCTAGGCTTCAAAGTTGCCTGTGCGAAGATGAGAGAAATACGGTTGAGGTAGCCCTGCATTGGAACGGAATATGTCTTGACATAATACATAGACACTTGCTCGTTTCTGTTGTAAAAGCTGTCATGTTTTTGTGGAAGAATTGAAGGAAAACTATCTGCTTTACAATGATTTTATGCGCTGATGACTGAGTACATGTATTTGAAAACTGGACAGAAATAGTAATAAGGTGCGCAAAATCGAAACTGGGTAATTTGAGCATTTTTTTTTTTTTGCAAATTGTACTTTTTGATATATTTTTTTTTTCATTTGACTGGTGTTTTATGCCGCACTCACGAATATTTCACTTATATGACGACAGCCAGCATTATACTGGGAGAAAACTGTATAACAGGGGTAGAATTGGGGAAACACCACGACCATGCATGTTCTGATATCGATACTGTTGTACTAAACTTACACTCCACACCAGCGGCCTTTTTGCACGAATTCGCCCGGAAGCCTAGGAACATGTGGAAACATTCAATAAGACGCTGCTCGTTGCCTGTGCATCTGACCCGTTTAAGAGATGTGTTTCCGGTAGCCATTCCGTCAAGATAATAAAAGTGTGCCAGTGATCTGAAGAAATGGAGGTGTATAAAGTGATTCATGTAATGCATTTAAGGAACAATATGAGGATAGACGGAGGAACAGAGAGGGAAGACGTGGAAAGCTGGGAAAGAATAATAAATAAATAGAGAATAATAAAGAAAGACAGACGCATATGGGGGAAGACGAGTTAAAACAGGGGAAAGACAGGGAAGTAGAGGGAATGTTTGGACGAGTTGGGAAAGATGGAAATATACAGGGATAAGTCGTACTTATATTTTATCTATCTATCTTTTTTTTTTGTACGCCACAGCAATCTAGGCTGTGGGAAAACAGAACCAAATCTGTCCGCGGTATGTAAAACATACCTACATCATTATTGACAGGACCAGCCCATCATTATATGACTAAAACGTCACAACCGGCAGACAGATAGAGCCAGGACAGACACAAGAAACAAATATCCATTAAAATTAACAGTAAAACTTCCGCCCCAGAATAGGGGGAACAGAACGCAAAGAATAGAATTGCGACACCAGGTGGTCTTGAATGTCGCCAACTTTCCGAGCCTGCGATGCCGTTCAAAAACAATCAGCAAGTGGTACTGCAGGTCCCTGTGGAAAAGGCTGGGCACCACCTTAAGATGGTCGATCACATGATTGTGTGCTACCACGTAGCACCGGTGCCTTCAAATTGACCAGACACAAAGAAACACCTGATCTCTGACGACCGGTTTCAATGAAGGCCGCACTTGTCTCAAGTACTTGATACCTCGTCCGGCTGGGATTCGTGACAGTATCCGGCAGATTGAACCATGCCTTCGGTATTGCCCTTCGCACAGCTGCTAGGTGACGCAAATTGACCAGCCACACTCTTGTGCCTGCATCCACAATATCCGACAATCGCCGGATACTGGGCGTGGCCGTCTTACCAGGCATCAAGGGTCTTCCACCCTCTCCCAAAATTAGGGGATTTCCATACAAAGGCTGATCCAGAGCTTCCTGCCACGAAATCGGATCAGCCTCAGTCCGTTTCAGCTTAAAGAAGGTTTTCAGATGGTCGAAGTACCACCGAGGAAGAGAACTGAAACGCGTTGGAGCTTTAAGCAGCCGGAAAAAATCAACCACAGCGTGAGGTTCATTTTTCGACTCCACAAGCCTCCGGCCTACCTGAGCCCACCGAGACGAACTCAACATAAGCCGCTCCAAAAAAGCCTGCTTTAAGGACTGAACCTTCTTGGGGATATCTACGAGGCCTAGACCTCCACTTGCCTTGGGGAGGGTACAAACTTTGGAAGAGACCAGAAGCTTTTTACTCTTCCACAAAAAATCCCGACACATCCCAACTAATGTGTGCTCCTTATCCGCCGGCAAGTCAAAAACTGAGGCAACATACCACAATTTCGAAATTGCCAGCAAGTTTAATACAAGGACTCGCCCAACAATGCTTAGGCCTCTCTTGCTCCACCCCTTGAGCGTGCTGCCGACCTTCTGGATGCGGTCATTCCAGTTAACAGAAGCCGCGTTTTTTGCACCTTGTTTTACCCCCAAGAGTTTGACGTGATCCTGTGACCATTCAATACACAAAGGAGTATCATCACGACCCTTCCAAGCACCCAAGAATAACCCTTTTGACTTGGATCTGTTGACTTTGCAGCCAGACGCTTTCTGGTTCTTGTTCAAGATCGTCTCGGCAATGTGGAAGTCTTCATCATCTCCCACGAAGAGAGATGCGTCGTCGGCATACTGGGAGATTTTGATCGGTTCTTCGACATCAGGGACTCTCACTCCCTTCATGTCAGAAGACCTCACAACCACCCCAAGAACCTCTGCGGCCAGAACGTAAAGCAGAGGAGACAGAGGACAGCCCTGGCGAACTCCACGCTCGAGGAGAACAGGGTCACCAATAAAACCATTCACCATTACACAACTTACAGGGGACTTGTAAAGAAGCCGGATGCATTTACAAAAAACAGGCCCGAACCCCATCCGCTCCAACACTTTGTGCATAAAAGCCCATTCCAAACGATCGAAAGCCTTCTCGTTATCAAGGCTTATGATTGCCGCCTCGATATCCTCGTGTTCGACCAGCTTTATAAGGTCCCGAACAAGGAAGCTATTGGTGAGGATTGACCTCCCTGGCACAGAACAGGTCTGATCACTGTGAACAACAAGGCCCACCACGGATCCAAGTCTGCGGGTTAGCGCCTTCGTGATGATCTTATAATCGGCCTCCAATTTCGCAGGTCCTCTTTTGGTCCCCGCTTGTGAACGAGCCTGACAAGAGCCTGCTGTATTGAATCGATCAACTCACCCTGCTCAAAAGCCTCGTTGGCAACGTCCAGCAGGATAGGGCCTAGCACATCCCAGAAAGCCAAATACAGTTCGACAGGAAGACCATCGATACTGGGGGACTTGTTCAGCGTCATGGATTTTGCTGTAGAATGCAGCTCATCCAAAGTGAACGGCTTCTGGGAGATCAACTCCTCCATGCAATTTCTCTCAACTCCCTCTGAGGTGAAGAGGCTCTGGTAGAAATCGCATGTGGCCTGCAATAAATCCTTGGTGGAGTTGCTACTTCGCCGATAAGATTTTCAGTGGCACCCGACAGTGGCAATAGCGAGTTGGGTTCTCGCCTTCCAACAGCCACTTGACTCTGGCACGAAAGGCGGCTGCTTTATAAGCCTGTTGTTCACCAGCCCGCACTTTACGTTTTAGACCTTCCAACAGGTCAACTAGATGGGTCTCCCCATCACTAACTCTTTTAGAGACCCTGTTGTAATCCTTCAGCAGTTTACGTTGAGCCCGTTTACGGCGACGTGCCCTAGCCCTACTGTACGACAGTGACACCCGCTTAAGCCCAGATTTGCCCTCCTCCCAGAATTCAGCAGCGGACCTAAAAGAATCCCTCTCTGACATCCAAGCAGCAAAATAATCTCGCATGTTCTTGTGAAACTCTTCGTCATTCAAAAGGCTGACGTTGAGTTTCCAGAACCCCGGACCTTTCTCTACCCAATCCCCTGAATCAAATTTGGCTGTGACCATAGTACGATCAGACATGGCAGTGGGTTCATGACCTGCATGAACCAGATGTCCAAGGAGATCCTTGCTACAATACACTCTATCCAGACGCGAAGAGTGCGCACCAGTTGGCGAGGTCCAAGTGTATTCATGGGCATCAGGGTGAAGGAACCTAAAAGTATCCGACAGAGAATATGTTTTTATCAAAGTTGTCAAGGGAGTAGTAGACGAATCAGAAGCTACCGCGGCCGTGCTTCGCCTATCTATTAGGGGATCTAAGACGCAATTGAAATCGCCGGCCAGGAAGACGTTGGCGTTTGAATCACCCAGAACACCTTCTAGACCTTGGAAAAACCGACAACGGCCAGGAACATATGTTGGTGCTTGTACGGCGACAAACGTAAACTCAAAGCCTGAATACTCCGCCTCAACCTTGACCCAACGACCACCGGGATCAGTGACAGATGACACTATGGTCCCCGAGGCGAGGAAAGAAGCAAGAAACACAATAGCCGTGCCCGCTCTATGATTCGAGCCGGAGGAGAAAAAGACTTTCCCTTTCACAGCTGTTTCAATTGACGTCAGTAAAATGCGTCTCCTGTAGAAAAGCAACATCTGCTTTTAATGACCTGAAGGTATGGCCAAGGGAAAATTGCTTCCAGTCCGAAAGCAAACCCTGACAATTTAGTGAGACAACATTCAGAGCCATTATGGATCTATTTAAGTTTTGTTTTTCTCGACTTCTTGTACAGGGCAGCCTTGCGTGCAGCAAAGTCCTCCTGGGACAGGTAAATTACTTTCCTCTGTTTCAAGAGAAATTGACTTTCTCAATTTTTGAGTCGCGGCGCATGGTCCGATAATGGACTCCTAAAGAAGTGGAGACAGGGACTAAAACCTCGCCTTGATCGTTAGCGTATGCCGGCATTGACTCGTCTAGGTCTTCTCCCGGAACTGAATCCTCCATTTCCAACGTCCGTGTCGTCCATGGGTAACCGATCCAGAGGCTTCAATGCCGCTAACTTGGACTTTTGGGTGTCTACAAAAATGGCCTCTAAAGCAGTGCTCCATAAGGACTCATTTACATCTTGTTTTGCAATTGGCTGGGAAAAGGTAAATGACTGACTCCACAAGTCTTGTGAAGAGTCTTGCTCGGGAAACCAACGGTTCAGTGAAACCCAACGATGCTTCCTCCTGTTTGACCTGGCTACAAACTGATGAAGTACCATCATCTGCATTTTTGTCCACATCATTTTCCTCCTCTTTACCCCCTTCCTTCCTATCACCCTCCAGCCCATCCTTACCATTATCCATAGCATCTTTATCATTCCAGTCCTCTGCCGCATTCAACTCATTTTTATCATCATTACCCACTACATCATTGCTACTCTCCTGTCCACCATCCGTATCCCCATTCATCATTTCACAATCATCCTCAGCCTCATTACTATCATCCGTGTCATCATCACTGTCATCCTTTCCGTCATTATCTCCCTGCTCATTGTCATGATCATCATTATTTCATATCCTCGTCGTCCTTATTACCATTATCATCCATCACAACTGCGATGTCATCTTCATCTCCACTACTTGTCCCATTGTCGCTACTCTCAGTGTCCAGATCTTGAGGACAATTCTTTTGGAAATGACCTTCTTGCTTGCAAATCAAACATTTGTTTTTCAGTGGGCAGTCATTTTTGAGGTTATCTGTCGCCTGGCACAGGTAACAAGCTCGCACCTGCCCTCTGTACCAGACTGGTAACCGAAAAGATGCTCCCACCCATATGGCTTCAGGAATGGTGGACGAAATGTTGCTCATCCATACTCTCCTAACCCCATTTTGCAAGGTTCTGTCGAACAGGTAGCATTCTCGTTCGACAGAGTGCACCGTTCCAAACTGTTTGAGAGCAGCCCCTATCCGTTCATCCGGAATCTCATAGGGGCTCTTCACCTTCACCAAAGTTCTGGATTGTTCAACTTCATAAACCGGACAGTTTACTCCATTAAGCACCAGATCTTCATTAAGTAATTTTTGCTTGGCCTCCTCATTGGCGACAATGACATTCCACAGATCCCCAGTAACGTTGACCAAACCCCTCAACACTCCGCTGCCGATGCGTTCCTGCAACCCATGATAAACGTCAATCGCTTTTACATTGCCTTTAATTGGGCAATTTAAGGCTAAGAGGCCTTTTAATGCGGAAAGCCATTCTGGTAGTAAAAAAAAAAAAAAAAAACCCGCCCAAAGGAGCTACCTGGCTGACACGTCCAACTGTGTGGACGGCCAGTCAGGTACTGCACTGCGTTCCCAACCCCTTGACTGATCAACTGTCAAGTGACAGTGGCGAACACGAATTTGTTGCCTGTTAGTGACACAAGCCTTTGTGTGCCCTGCTAGCCCGGGATGAATGGAGCTCGACCGGGCCAGCTGACCTTGTTCACTGTCCTATGCTGAACCTGTATAGGCCTCCAACACAGGCCACGACAACTGGTGCCTGAGCCAAGCCGCGCGGGCTGGCCCACCGGCCACGCCGACCAAACACCAAAACGTCAAAAAACTGGTCAAAAATGGAATTTCTGACTGCAAACTATATCAATCGACAGCTCGTGACAAGAAAAATCTGTGAGTATCAGAAACACACAAGAAATCACTGGAAATCCAGAGAACTGAAAACTGACAGATGAAGCGATCTGACAACACGTCTGACCTCCAAAGCTCTATCTATCGACCTTTTTTTTTGGTACACCACAGCAAACTCGGCTGTGAGAGATATATCACACCTTAAAACATATACCTACGCCTATCGACAGGTCCAGCCTATCGTATTGCAACTATAACGCTGCAACCGCCATGTAGATAGAAACAGAAACGGGGGATTTCAAAACAATTAAACAATTTTAGAACAACTGGGCAATTGTAAAACAACTAACTGAGCAACTAAAGGCGCACGCCAATTTCGCCATCCCGAATAATGGCCAGCACGCCATTCCTACACCTGGCCGACTCAAAATCAAAGAGATTCCCATGCCTTTTATGTGGTTCAAACTGTGTCAACAAATGCACGCACAAAGTCCTCTTGAAAAGGGTCACGATAAGATCGGCGTGATTCTTAACGCCATCGTGTGCAATAACACAGCACCGATGTTTCCAGATGGTGCCGATGCTGAGGACGACCAGCTCTCTCAGAACCAATCTCTCCGATTTGGGATGTCTGGAAAGAACACCACCGAAAGAACATCCTTCAGCACCAGCACCAATGGGCGCATAAGATAACCCGTCATTAAGGTCTCTAACGACTTCCAGGCTTTGCCAACTACAGGACATTCCCACAGCAGGTGCAACAATGCCTCGGGTTGTAGCGAGCACAGGTGACAATCAGCTGATGCAGACAGCCCTGCTCTCATTAACGCCGATCCAACCCACCACTGGCGATGTCACAACTATACAGCTTCTTTGCTCTTGGTGTTCACATTGGATGCTCACAAACTTGGAAATAAATGAACCCACGAGTTGGGTTTCTTTCCCAACTGCCCCCAACGCTGAATGCCTTCAGGTGCTAGAATCCTTTAAAACACCATCAAGGGCTAGGAAAACTCTAGGACATATGTTGACCCATTTAAGGCAACGAACTTGAACTCGAAATCAGAGTGCTCGGCTTCAATCTCGCCACAAAGTACATCAAGGGATAGCTTCTTACAAGAGGATCTATGAATACCAAAAGTATGCAAAAGAAAACACTCAAATTCTAGAGTTATCAAGTAAAACAGACGGAACGATCTGACAACATGTCCGACCTTAAGCTCTATCTATTTACTGTTGCTTGTATATCCGTCCTCAAGAGTAAATACATGGATATGACTATAACATTCAGCACACTATGATGTCTCAGTTATATTTTTTCACATTCACATTTCACGGTCAGGAATTAATCTGCTGAATTTAAAACTCTTCAACTATACAATGAGTGGGCCTCCGAGGCCAAGGGGCTTAGCACGACAGCGCGTCGCAATGGCCCAGGAGCTTCTCACCAATGCGGTCGCTTTGAGTCCAGCTCATGCTGGATTACTCTCCAGTCGTACGTGGGAAGGTCTGCCAACAACCTGCGGGTGGTTGTGGGTTTCCCGCGGGCTTTTTGTCCGGTTTCCCCCACCATAATGATGGCTGCCTTCGTTTAAGTGAAATAAATGAATAAATTATACGATGACCTGAAAAAAGTAAAAAAAAATTATTTCCATCTTATATCTACTTGAGCTTCATGTCTCTGTTGCACCTCATTTTTTACATAGATTGATTCTTTCAATGTCAAGGTTGACGTTAATTAGACATCTCATTCATCCTTAAAAGAACATCGTTTGACCTTGAAGCAACGCCCTGTATAAGTGTAAATATATAGGCCAATGTGACATTGTGTTCGCAACACATTTCGTGTCATGCTAGTCCTTACCGACACTAAGTTTACAGAATATTTTATACATACGACATCAGTACCATCACAACTGAACGCATATGGATTCTTACTGAGGGATTCTTCTTCCCAACTGCGTTTGAAATCGACACTTGTTATAACAAAGCTGCTTCCCCTTAATTACGTTGCTATTTAATACACGCAGTCATCGCCCGGCGCTTGAATCCAGGTGGACAACTACATGTCATTGGATATATGTTACATTTGATATATTAGAAGGTGGGAGGAAGGGTGGTAGGAGAGGGAGGCGGGTGGGGGGGGGGGGGGGGGAGAGGATAGGCTAAAGGATTTTACCATAGTTCATTCGGACGTTATCTAACCAGCCAAACGCAAGTTACTTTCACATGTTTGGTAGATATATAAATCAAAATTTCAGCTAGAATTCTCACGAGGCCATAGAATACGCCATATTACTGAAACAGGAAACACGATATCGCGTCACTCGTACATCACGCTATGACTAAACGGCAATACAGGTTTCAGGTGACGTCACCGGGTATAGCTGCATTCTCGGGTTATAGATATAAGTTGTGCATGATTGATCAAAATTTATAACATGACAGTGTTTTCGATTTTCTCAATGTGGGGGATTTTGCTTACCTCGAACTGCGATACTGCGGTGATGCAACGTAAAAAGAATTAAAACTTTACATGAGACACTTTAATTATGCATTTGTTCAGGTCTTTTCTTTTCCTTTGAAGTGTAAATTAACCTTTGAGGATATGCAATAACAAGTCTTGCCCTCTCTCAGATTTCCTTATTAATTTAATGCCAACTTACTCGTTAAATCCCATTTGCCTGCATACAACTTTGGCATTCAATAAACTAAAAGTTTCCCCGCAGATTGTCCCCCATTCTCCGTTCCTCAGCATCTCCAGTCTCCCACGTCTCTCGTCCGGCCCTCCTGTCAGGCGTAAACTTAAGTCACGTGATTCTGAAGCTGGGCCTGACTCGAAGTAATAAAAAAAGCAATCAGATTTTGAAAGAAGGAATAAATTATAATGGCTTTACTCCATTTAGGAGATTGGGATAAGTAACTATTTGATGAAGGCCAAGCATCTTCCTTAAGGTCCAGATGTTACTAAGGCATTACTCCAGAAGATTTGCCATCATATGGTAATTTTATCAGTTTTGTGGGTAGATAAACCGGAATATCAAGGAAACACAACCGATCTAGACGATGACCTTTGCAACGTGTGATATAAAGATATGGCTCCGCACATCGTATTTGTGAAAGATAAATGGTTTTCAATGAAGGCTAAACTGCACAAACAACCACACGAGCTTCGTCGGCAACTAATAGGAAACTCATAGAAATCCACACATTCCTTGCCAAAAGCTTGGATTGAACCGTATATATCTCGTGTATCCCAAACAGCGATTGCTTGAGAGGCATGCGTCTTCAACGCTAGGCCATGACCTGATCCCCTTTGTCTGTAAAGGTTCGAGCTAATGAAAGGACAGTATATTGTTGAACAACAGAAGACAACTCCCACTGCCACCTACGATCCATGCGGTTTTGTAAACATTTGTTGAGTTGTGGGTCGCATGAGGAATCATACAAGTTCCGCAAACTGAGCCAAACTGCGTGTTCCCGTGGGATTTGCTATCATTATCTAACCAGGGAACATAGCATCTTCAATTTAGGAATACGTGTACGTCAGTCTATGGAGACCAATCGGCAAAACACAAATACGTACAGATATATCAGGAGTTCAACTTATTTTTGGACTACACAGTTCTCCTCAAGTTCTCAACTATAATAGCAATATAAGACTCCTTGAAAAAGTCCTCGAATTATTGTGTACACAATGTTCATACCGATACATACACCCTTCAACACAGCTGGTCCCATTCGTTTAAATGAAATAGTTTATAGTAGGGCGTAAAACAAAAATATATAAACAAACAAATAAGTAATTAAATTACAGTAGGGGTACTCCGCAGATACATAAACTACTTCTGTATACACTACTTAGCGTTGTATATCACACTAAACATATAAGCACTCTCCTAATCAGGGCATACTTACAATAGATAAACAGAGTTGTGTTCGTTGTGCACTCTGACCCGAGGCTAAAAGTACAGGTTCTGTGATATGGACATTCCGCATTCACAGATGGTGTGTCTGGGGACAGAGGCTGACCATACTCTGCCTCAGCGTATGATCTGTTGAATGAAAAACATAAAACGATATCAAGTCAAAGAAATGAAACATATGCAAAACTTGCGCCCAGATCCGGTTTATTTTTGTACAACTAGACATATATCACATTTATAAAATAAAATGCGAACAAAATTTTACCTGACGCAAACAACATTTTAAGCAGACATAGCATGAAAAGCGTCTACCGAGCCGAAAACAGGAATCATTAAAATACGAAAAACTTCAACATAAATCGGGCTGGTTTTCATCCCGAACTTTCGATCGGAAATTTAGATTAAAATCAGGGAAAATCTGGAGGAGTTATACACATATATGAAGAATGGAAAGCAAACCACCAGTCAGATAATCGGGAAAAGCTAAATATGCAAAACTTATGCATCAATCCAGCTGGTTTTCAAACTTGGCCAAAAAATGAACGAAAACTATTAAATAAATCGGATAATATTTGAAGCAGTTATTGCACATTTCAAACTTAATCCGAGGTAATAAAAAATTAACCAGCACACAAAATTTTACAAAACATAACAATAAGCAGTTATTACACAGAAATCAATAAAAAAATGGGAATAACGGAATCAACTAAATATGCAGAACTTATGCATGGATCGGGCTCATTTTCCATTCTGATATAAGGGCCCACATGAACAATGTAGGTTATGAGTTTTCGTGATTTTCCTCAAACCAGTTTTGAGGATATCAGCAAATTACATGAAACTTGCCCATGTCCTCTCAGAATCAAGGTAATGTTTATATAGGCATATTTATGTAAGATTCGAACTGGTTTTCAACATTAGACTGCGGTTACAGGATAAAACCCTGCGCTCAGTAATTTATAAACATCTGGCAATATTCAAAGCAGTAATTGCACTGAAATCATAAATTTATTAAATGTACAAATTTGCATGAATCTGATTAGTTTTCGTACATGACCTGGGGGCTTGCTTAGTCATTATAACTTGACATTTTCATGATTTTCCACTGCTCCAACGACCCACAGAAAAAGCCATGGCTATTACATAAAACCATATTTTTATCAAACAAGGTTTTAAACAAGAACCGTTAATTGTGTGGAATCAAAAACTCACACAGTCAGCCCAAGTCTAGTCTGGCAAATCCAGTTGGCAATCTTCTGTTCCTTGTCACCAAAAAACAATCTCTCACTGTAGCAAACCGGATACCACGTAGGATCCGACGAGGACATGCGTACCTCGACCTGCCCCCATCGTTCTTTCAGCCCATGAACTCTCATCAATTGATCCGCAGACTGGTGAAGGACAACCGCGTTCGAAAAATCCGCATGAGCTGTGCGGTCAAGCAAAAGTTAAGATGTTACTGTGTTTGTAAACAATGCACAACAATCAGCTGTCAAGGAGCACCACAGTCATCACGAATAGTTCATTTTTATACAATTACCTATGGGAAAGCTTTCAGTTCAAAAATGTTTGTAATGCTGATTAAAATAATTGTAAAAAAGACAAAATATACTCACTAGATGATAACACATCGCTAATTTTCACTTTCAAATATAGATCAAGCCATTATTGTAAAATAATTCGAAAAATTTTTAAATTTACTTCAACAGATTAAATTTTAAAATGCAGATTAAATCGCTTCACACCTTAAAATCAAAAACAAAACATTTAAAATGTTTATAACAGTCGTTATACAACACAAGAGTGTCATTACTTTAACATACACATCTCATTAACGGACGAATATGCTTGCTGTTATATGAATGAGTTGGTACACCTAAATTAAAACTTCTAGCAAAAAAACTATTGATCATAGCACTGAAAATGTGTAGGGTTACAAGTTGGTACACATTACATATTTCTTGCTGTGATTGTTTTCGATTTCCAAGGTCATTCAAAGTATGTAACGTCAAAACCTGTAAAACTGTGTTTTTGGATTATACATATAAAAATTTAAAACTGACGTCATATTCCACCAATGGCCCGCTTCTAAAATGTTTAAAGGATATGTTTTGTTCAAACTGTATGTAACCGCATATGCCGCTCAAAGGAAGCACATGTTCGACAGGTTTACTAAAACGATTTCTCCAAATGCTCACTTATCTATTTTCCTTCCGCATTGCTCAAAACATATCTCAAATATTTTACTTTTTGGATCAAATGACCTATCTCTTGAAGACAATAAAACCATATTCTGTTCTGTGCACAAATTCATTCAAGATACTCGAAGATTTATCCATCGTACTCACCAAGTAGTTCAAACAAGCTCCTTTTAAGGTACAAAGTGCTAAGACTGAAACCCATTCCTAAATCTGTTATATAATCGGTACTTAATGAAGTATATGAGTGTGTGCAGTATTGGATGCCTATGTGTATTGTACATATTGTAAATATTTTATTCTTCACTATCAAGTTTTGATTATATAAATGTATGATGTATATAAGTTTGAGGAGACCCCCTAGTGACCCATGGGTTGTGGGATATCCTCAGTAAACAAATAAAGAATTAAATTAAATTAACTAATACCGCTCCACATGAATATTAAATTTGGAAGGATTTGTCCATCGGGTCTTGAGAAGACGTTTAAAGGCTTCAAGCTGTAAACTTGAAACCCAAAAAGAAAACACTGAAAAAGAGACGAGTAAGTATTCATTTATAAAGATACTATATATTTTAGTCCAATTATTAATCAGTAACTATATAGGTGAGGTGATATTTGCAGTTTTCTGTGTGACCTCAGTTAAACATGTTAAAAGAAAATGAGGTATACTCAGACTTACCCGTGGTCAACAAGCCTTTGGCGGTAACAAGGGCTGTGAGTACCGCTACCATCAGCCTCACCATTTCTGTACAAAACAATCACATCCCTCTTATTAATATTACAACATGCCAGACGTTTTAAACCTGTTTGTATAAATTGTTTCGGTTAAATACACCAGACATCGCCGTGTAAGATGTTCAGGTGTCTGTAGGCTGATGGTTATTAACCCTTACATCTTCCTGATTTGTGCCATGTTAGAAAAGTAGCCTAATAAATTCGTTCTTTATCTACATACTTTTTCAGGCCATCTTAAGAAATTTTCCACATCCACACTGGCACTCAGGCATATTACCGACCAACTTTCCCGCGTAAGGCATACAAACTTGCACGCCATGATAGTAACAAACCGCACAAATGACTCCATGCACGCGCGATGTCAAAACCACTTATTGTCACCAGAGTGATACGAACATTGACACCCAACATTACAATTAGTATAAATGAAAATTACAGAGACTGTAAAAACGCATAAAACCTTTAAAGAATCCAATAAATAAATAAATACATAAATGTGACGGTCAAACCTTGATAGTTGCCGTTGTAAAGCATTCTAGGAAAATATCAGTTAAGGACTGTCAATGGCCTCAGAATCTAAGAGGTGAGACGGTAAGACGGTAAGACAGTGAGACGGTAAGACGGTAAGACGGTAAGACGATAAGACGGTAAGACGGTAAGACGGTGAGACGATAAGACGGTAAGACGGTAAGACGGTAAGACGGTAAGACGAGAATTTACTCCATAGTTGACGCGTTGAATAGGATCCATAACTAATGTTTTACTAAATTCTTGACTTCGCATATTAAATATGAGTTTGTTACAAAGTAAAGTAACATTTATTTATTGATTTGATTGGTGTTTTATGCCCTACTTAAAAATATTTCACTTATAAGACGGCGGACAGCATTATGGTGAGAGGAAACAGAGCGGAGTACGGTGGAACCCACGACCATCCGCACGCTACTGACAGACCTACTTACAGCCAGAGAGGAAGCCAGCACGAGCTGGACGAACTTACAGCGAGAGGCTCTTGGGTCACTACACCGCGCTGGCGCATTAACCAGCCCGGCCACAGAACCCTCGGTGAGAGCTGTGAAAGCTCTAATAAAAACCCTGACTGGGGAAAATGGTGCGACCATTTCCCAGCTAGCACACTGTCGTCCCTGCTCTGCTCTTACTCTCTATATTGTACGTCTTAATTATACTATAATATCCAAAGAGAATGTCTTGTGTACCAAAACATATCTACGTTAGTAAATTAGACCACAGGGCGCAGATGTTCAAAACTGTTTTAAGAATTAAAACCAGATTTAAGCCAAGTCGTCAGTTTTGTACTTTACCTAAAAATATTGCTTACCATTATATTAAATATGAAATAAAACTGCTATTTTTATAATTTCACTTTATACAACTGCATTGGTTGCTGAATTTTGCTAACATTTTAAAAATATAATACAACTTAACACCAGTATGAGTGAACGCACTTTTGAACAACTGGGCCCAGATCCTTAGCCACATTACACTTGACACATATAAATCTGATTGTTTTTGAATTGTAGATTCCATATACTTTTGTGCCTTTATGTATAGTACATCTGTGTGCCAGCAAATAAGCTGATGGACGGTCGAAGCTCATACATTCAGCGTAATTATCCTTTTCACTTTTGCTGCATTCTGGTGGCCACGCTGGAGAAGGTTAGAATTTTGTCAGGATTTCGGGAGGCCTAAATACAAGAGTTTTTGAAACAAGTATTCGAGAAAAAACTGATGAAAAAGACTTCAAAATTGTGGATACTGGACAATTTTTCCTGTGATATATTATATTGTTTAAATTTTGGCCTTTAATTAATTAAAAGCTAGTAGTTTAACCATTACAATCAGCCATATCTTTACCATGTTTAACTCCACTTGCGGATCACTCTTCGAAAGTGTAAGTTTTGCAGAGAATTTTATGAATCCAAGTCTGTTTTAGAAAAAATATATGTTTTTCAACTTTTATCGTGCGATTTTTTTCCACCCTACCTTCAGCATAGTCTTGTATAAGTAGTCATCTTATGTTATCAGGTTTTGTCATTCTCAAGAGAACGAAAAAAGATCTATTAATATGATGTGTATAAGTCATTAAAATGCTACCTACAGTGATCGGAACAAAACTGTAAATGTGGAAGCGCTAAAGTCTGTATTATATTTACTTTGCTAAAATTAATAGTGCGAGTGTTGTAATTTTCACGGTCGCTGTGAGTTCAATCCAGCTCATGCTGGCTTCCTCTCAGGCCGTACGTGGGAAGGTCTGTCAGCAACCTGCGGATGGCTGTGGGTTTCCGCCGGGCTCTGCCAGGTTTCCTCTCACCATAATATTGGCCGCCGTGGTATAAGTGAAATATTCTTCAGTAGGGCGTAATAAACCAGTCAAATAAAATCAAATAAATCTAATTTTCATATTTTTTACACTGATAGGTGTAAATTTGTCGATCACTCGCGGCATCAGGCATCCATATTTTATAATGCATACAGATATATAGGCCAATGACACCAATGCCATCGCTGTGAGCTCCAGCTCATGCTGGCTCCCTCTCTGGTCTTAAATGAGAAGAGAGAAGATCTGCCTACAACCTGCGACTGGTTATGAGCTTTCCCCGGGCTCTACTCGGTTTTCTTCCAGCCCTCATATAATTGAAATATTCTTGAGTACGGCGTAAAACTCCAGTGCAGACAAATCAAATACTGGAACAGCCGCTATGCTTAATTAGTGCGCAGCGATATACTGTATATAAAGCGAACTTCCGCGATATTTACACGTACATAAAGCCTATTAAACTGCCTGTTAGGTGTGTAGGCGTAAGTGTAATTGTGCATGACGGATACACGCTTAGAAAATTAATCTCTTACATTTAACAGTAAATCTGTTGTCTGAGTGAACCTAGAATGTTTTCTGTTATTACTACACAATATTCTGTCATGTTCAACCATAATATCCTGTTAGTTTAATAGAATCGTTGTGTTCTATTAATAGAATATGTGTTATTTTTAACAGAATAATCTGTTGCAATAACGGATTACATTCATCACTCATCAGATAACAGACTTTCTGTTAATCTGACGGATTATTTCTTTAGTGCAGTTATTAGTGAAATCAGGTCTGCTATATCAGCCCAATTTCATTTCCGTGTACACACTACAAACAGGGCTTTTTTAGACGGACCTGAGAGCTGAATCGCACTAGGGCTTGACAGTCAAGTCTGGGATAGGCAAATCCGGTTACATGCAGAACAATACAATATCGCCTACAAAAATCACAGATGTACACCCTCAGGCGTGTACTCTATAAACCAGTCTGTCAAACTGGCAGAATACTGTATGTACACATGTACGTTTTCTGAGTAACGTCAGAACAAATTATACATGTATGTACGCTTGAGGGTTTAACGTCGTGCTTAACAATTTTGAGTAATACGACGACGAGGGGTGTACTATGTCTTCTTGTGACAGGGCGAGTCCATCCATGTCATGTTATCATGTTGTGTATAGCATAGGGCTGAGCTCTTCTAGCATCACTCGGAAAACACAACATTACAAAAATATTATATCGTTTTTATGGTAAACATGGACTGCTTGGCTAACTTCACTTATAAGTTTATATTGTATGCTGATTATTTTTTTTGTTTCAGGCTCGTAAACTCAACAAACTACGGACATAAGATTATGAAATGAAATTTTAAAATATGCGTCTTATATATACAGTGGCCATTTCGTAATAGTGACGATTCACCTTGCATGGAAAAGAAAGATGCACAGCATAAACGATGGGACCGGGAGTTCTTATTCAGGCAAAAGCGAATTGCGGACATCCTGAGCCCAGTTTCACAAAGAGGCGTAAGACATTTTCTTATCGTACATTTGTCGTACGATATTTTGTTGTATATGTGCGACTATCGTACATGTAGGATATCTTTGTGAAACTGGCTCCAGTACGCTATAAGTCATTTATATAGCTGTTATTTGTGGGCAATATGGTAATACATAAAACAATGGCGTACCTCTTCCAGCACAATGGTGACTCGGGTCAGGAGGTGAATGAAGTTGGTATACGTGACACAGTAAGAGAGTCGGTTATCTACACGGGTACTTCACTTTCTTCCCAGCATGAACTTGATCGCCGTAGTGTAAGTGAACAGTTATTGTACTTTTATCGACAAAGTCTTAGTGGTGCGTTCATTGCATGAACGGTTATCGTAATCGGAGTAAAGAGTCACAATATATTGAGGACCTCTCCGAATAGAAGCATCAGCTTGCCGCTCTTTTCCACGTGAACTGAAGAATCCGTGTTGACGCCGGTTTTGTTCGCTTAGATGTCAACATTGTGTAACGCAGTTCCGGATGTTGTGTATATAACTGTACATACAGCCGAGCCGATACTAGCTTGTGATTTACCGGAATTTTCCGTTACGCACAACGCGTGAATCATCAGTTTAATTATAAAACCAATCCAGCTGTCAATAAGGAGCGGCTGGTTTTTTTCCATGGCTGTCTAAAGATATATTGTACCATACAAGAGTAGACAGAGTACTTGTTTATTTATTTATTTATAGTATTGGGGTTTTACGCCTTACTCTTAAGTATTTCACCTATGTACGAAGGCGGCCAGTAACGTGGCTGGAGGAAATCTGGTAGAGGCTGGAGGAAATCTATGACCATCCACATGTTGCTGGCAGATCTCCACACGTACGACCGCAGAGGAAACAAGAATAAGCTCACAGTGACAACATTGACAAGAGGCTTCCGAGCCGAAGTGCTGCACTAGTAGGATAACCGTGGGGCCACGAAAACCCCTAGTAATGTGTATATATAGGCTTACTATGCGCAGCCGTCACCTGAACGACAAAATGTTTGCCGGTATGCGGACAATATCTAGGTTGGTTTATAAGCAAATAATTGCTATTGGTAATGTTCCCTTCTAAAGTCTGAAAATGAAATATTTGCCATGTTTTTACCACAAAGGTATGAAGCACCCGGATAGAAAATTATCACTTTGTATCGTGCGGTATAGACTTACGGAGAAAGTTTATCACAGCTACATTGTCAAATGACGCCGGAGTCTCAGGGTATAGATGTTTGGAAGAAAATGTGGAACTGAAAATACAAAGATTTATAATAGGCTATGTTCATTGCAACTTCAAAATATGTTATATATACATGTGTGTCTAAATATATACACATGTATGTCGCTCTTTTCATTGTGAAACACAGCTCATGCAGAACTGTTTTAGTTCAGCGGTTGTGTGTTGTAGTCACTAAAACTGTGATGTTCAGTCGAGACATTTGGTCTTAAACAACCAAACTCATTTTACCTAAAATCCGGTTTATTAGTGATTAAGGAATGGTTTATAGCTTTTCTGCGGTGCACAATTTTACCTGAAGTTCACCAATTCATATTGTTATATTCTGAAACAACACAAAATAGGGACCTGTAAGAATATTGCCCATATAGGATAATTTCGGGTCTCGCTGGCACAGTCATCATGAATGATCATTGGTGGCATTGTTATTCAAGTAAGCAGAGAGCACTGCTGTTTTATGATTTAAGAGACTTTACTTTTTAAGGGTTGGGGAACTCTCTGATTTCATAGATACCAAAGGGCGGTTGAAGTTGTTAGGAACACCGTCTGTAAACATTGTACTATACTTTTTTTATTTGTCAGTGTCTGACCTACATATTCCCACTGTGTACGTTATAGCCGGCACTGTAATTCAGTCGAGCGTCGTCGAGGTTTCGGTGTTTATGAATTTAGTGCCATTGTACATAGGGTATACATTCTGGAAACATGTATCGGTGCTGTAAACATGTTCACGATCAAACCATCTAAGATTTTCTGTACTTTAGTCTATAAATATGAGCGACGGAGTTGTGAAGCTTGCAGTCATTTATTCAAGAACATTTGAGAGCAGTCATTTATTCAAGCCCATTTGAGAGCAGTCATTTATTCAAGCCCATTTGAGAGCAGTCATTTATTCAAGCCCATTTGAGAGCAGTCATTTATTCAAGCCCATTTGAGAGCAGTAATATTTACTGTGAAGGATTTTGCTGGGGTTGGAGATATCGGCTTTCAACCATTCGACAGTCGTCATTTCTGTACGCAGTACTTTGTGAGCTTGTACTTCGCCACTTGCTGTTTCTTGAGACGTTATTTTGGAGCTTGTGTCGCTCATTCTCTCTTTGTGCAATTGCGTACATTTCATCCCAGTTTACCCTGAAAGTAACTTTGAGTATCTTCCCGAGGAGTGAAACTTACATCGACAGCTCGGCATCACGGCCTCTACTGTCAAGCGGTCCGCCCTAAGAAGTTACCCATTCACAGGCACTTGGGGAATAAAAGATCGCCAGCGTGCCGCGCCCACTACCGCTTGTCATCCTGTTCATCCGTCGATTGAGGAATTCCTCTCGTCCGTGAATTCTGTGTTAACGTGGACTGACTATCCTTTGAAAGTCGGAATATTCCATCCGGATTTAGACGCTGTCATCTGTCAGATACTATATATTTTGTTACTAGTCATATTGTTTTGTATATTATTGTTGTCAGTTGTTTTATTTGTCTGTTTCTTCCAAATGTATGTATTGAAACGTCTTTCTTATTCAAACGTCTTCGTGTTTCTTCGTTTGATCTTGTGCAAGCCCTATCGCTTATCGGAGAGTCTAACAAGCCAGTTGTTTCTCATCTTTACTCTCCGATAGTGGTACCTTTACAAAGTACCTCAACCCACGATAGGTATCTTGTTTTAAGTGTCAAGATCCTATAATGAAGGTGTTCTCTTGCAACAATCCCATGCCAAGGGCCAATTCCACAAGGCCAATTTTGACTAAAGTCGAAACTTGAAATACGATTGTAGAGTTTATTTTGGGGGCCTGTAAATTACAATTTTGACGGCCTCATCAATGTTATCTTAAGATAAATGTGTGTCAAGAAACTGGGGTGATAAGGAAACTTCACAACACCTGTAAGGCTGGTTAGGGACGTTCACAACACCTGTAGAACTGCTTAGAACGTATTCACAACACCTGTAAGGCTGTTTAGGGACGTTCACAACGCCTGTAGGACTGCTTAGAACATATTTACAACACCTGTAAGGCTGTTTAGGGACGTTCACAACGCCTGTAGAACTGCTTAGAACGTATTCACAACACCTGTAAGGCTGTTTAGGGACGTTCACAACGCCTGTAGGACTGCTTAGAACGTATTCACAAAACCTGTAAGGCTGTTTAGGGACGTTCACAACGCCTGTAGGACTGCTTAGAACGTATTCACAATGCATGTAAGGCTGTTTAGGGACGTTCACAACGCCTGTAGGACTGCTTAGAACGTATTCACAATGCATGTAAGGCTGTTTAGGTACGTTCACAACGCCTGTAGTACTGCTTAAAACGTATTCACAATGCATGTAAGGCTGTTTAGGGACGTTCACAACGCCTGTAGGACTGCTTAGAACGTATTCACAAAACCTGTAAGGCTGTTTAGGGACGTTCACAACGCCTGTAGGACTGCTTAGAACGTATTCACAATGCATGTAAGGCTGTTTAGGGACGTTCACAACGCCTGTAGGACTGCTTAGAACGTATTTACAATGCATGTAAGGCTGTTTAGGTACGTTCACAACGCCTGTAGTACTGCTTAAAACGTATTCACAAAACCTGTAAGGCTGTTTAGAAGGCATTACCAGTTCATTGTACAAGCTCTTTATAATTAAAGCGTATGCATATGAACAATACAGACTGGGAATGCATTTGGTATATTAAATAGAATAACAGCATTGAATTAATGATTGGAGTATTGAGTTGTAGTGTTGTCTCCAAATACTTGAGGTAAATATCGGTCTCATACGCTACCAAAATATTAAACTTTTTACCTCGGAGTCGATGGAGATTAACTGGTGATAAACAGAGAGCAGAGCAAAGCCCGTATTCTTAATCTCTAAAGGTCATAAGAAAAATCCACTACAATATGCACTGAGCTACCTTTGTGGGTCATAATTTGCACTGGTAAACTAAAAAGATTTATATTTATTTATTTAATTAATTAATTTGTGCTTTACGGCCCTCTCAGGAAGGAATATTTTGGTCAGGACTATGGTGGGAGGAAATCCACAACCATCTGCGGGATGCTGATAGACCTGTCCACGTAGTACCGGGGAGGATGCCAACCGCTTGAATCCACAGCGATCTCATTAGTGAGAGTTTACTGCATGGATACATGTGTTGCGCTAGCACGCTGACCACTACGTCACGGAGCCCGCCAACACCCCACCCCCGAGTGGTTTATAGGTTTATTATTTTAGACGTAACAAACGTTGGCGATAAGTGGTTTTCCTTCTTGACCTACATGTATGTACGGCTTCTCTCAGTTAATGATGGTTTCGAAAATTTTATTAATGACTTTTTATTCTTTAGTGACAAAAGCAGACACAAAACCAAGCTCCACATTACAAAGATGTTATATTACCAACCAGAGTAAAAGCAGGTATGCCGTATATACACACTGGGTATTAGAACTGTAGATATCAGGTCAATTTCCCGTGGTAAAATACAGAATTACGCTTCCGAAGCTTTGATAATAAACTATGGCAACAAAAGTTTCTTCCAAGGCACCTGTAAGATGCCAAATTAAGCCATGTTAATGGTGATGTATATTCCCGACATAATAAATAGATTACTAAAGTGATCGGAATGTTCAGATTATATGTGTCAAGTATATATGAATTGAGATTTCCAAATAAACTTTATAAAAGTATTATTATCATGTGGATGTAAGATTCCTTGTTTAATTGTTAAAAAGAATGCAAATGAATGACCCTTCGTTAATGCCTTTATTTATTTGATTGCTGGTTAACACTACACCAAAAATTCCTTCACATGTGCAACGTCGGTTAAGTGTATGCCTGGAGATTGCCCGGATGCAGAGGGAAACCACTCACCTTCGGTAAGTTACTGACCGACTTTACCATGCTTGACAAACACTGTTTAACTAGCATAGGACTAAAGTGTAGACACCGCGGGCTGCCTTTCCCGCATCAGTGTGGTTCTGGTATAAAGTCCAGGAGGAAAGTGTCCATCTCGCATTCACAGCCACTATACAGAACTTCAAAACATTTACCATCTGTTTCTCTACGATAAAATACTTCTAAAACATATACCTAGTTTATGGGGTATCATCACAGTCTATCGATTAGCTTCAGAATGTACATATCAAGACAACACCATAGTTATACAGAAATGAGTTGGTTGTGACCTCTTAAAATAAAGTTCTTCCTTACCTCTTACAAATCAAAGATCTTCCTTACCTCTTACAAAATAAAGATCTTCCTTAGCTCTTACAAAATAAAGGTCTTCCTAACCTCTTACAAAATAAAGATCTTCCTTACGTATTACAAAATAAAGATCTTCCTTACCTCTTACAAAATAAAGGCCTTCCTTACCTCTTTCAAAATACATTACCAGGCAAGAAATGGCTTAATAATTCCAAACCAATATCACCACATGTAAATCTGAAACAACCAGTGACTAGAACCAGGAAAAGCCTAAAATATATCATACGAAACGAAAACTTTAAAAAAAAAAACCCATTTAAAAGTTGAAAATTTTAAAAGACATATCAAAACCCTATATTATAACTTGCAAGGCACTGATAAAAACACAAATTATACCAATTTAATTAGAATTACAACAACCAAATGACTCTCACTATTTAAACTCTCCATCTACGGTCAAATGCACAATGTCAGCTCTTGCCAGCATTACCGCGTGCTGTAATTGACATTTTATTGGACAAATGATCGGTTGAACAGATTAATCAGCCACTTTATAAGACTGGGAATTGAATACATGGTACATTGTGGTATAACGTCATCATATGGGTGTATAGTAACCTGGTAATTATAGCCTATAGAAATCTGGCCTCATGGGAGTGTGTTTTACTTACATTATTATATCTTTCATATGTGTATCCAGAAATCCATGGGCCTCGTGGCAATCAACATTACACACATAGTTAAATATAAAATGAAAAGGGGGGACTCCGTGGCAGAGAGGATTAGAGCGCCAGCAGGCAGCAATGACCCAAGAATCTCCCACCAATGCGGTCGCTGTGAGTTCAAACCCAGCTCATGCTGGCTTCTCTGCGGTCGTACGTGCGGAAGGTCTGTCAACACCCTCCGGATGGTCATTGGTTTCCCCGGATTCAGCCCTGTTAATAAATAAATAAAAAATGTAAAATTCCTTGAGTAGGCTACAGATGAAGTAAATAAGTACAAGTTGTATAAACCAGTGGAGCACTGGCTTCACCCATGGTAGTATAGTGTATAAAAGTAACTATACACCTTTTAAAAAATGAGAAGAAAACTCATTTTGGCAATGTAATGGCAATGTAATTAGCACATACAGGTATAACAGTGAACATATATGTAGCTATCACAGGCGCAAGCTGGTAAATCAGATATCTGGTAACACTTGCTTAAAGCCTTTAAAAATTACCTGTAAAAGCAAAACAAATCAAATAAATGCCGTACAATGCCCTAAATACCACTGGGCAATGAGCGCAGTTGCAAGAGACAGGCTGTTTACGAGATAATACAGACCCAGGACCAACGACCTTGAAAAACAGGCCGAGGTCAATGACGATTGCTTTCTTCTACATGTAACATGTTGCACAAATTTCACTTCAATTACGTAAAAACTTGAAGACGAACTATCGTACTTACAGGACTGCCGCAGAATATAATATAAATGTGCCTGTTAGAAAAAACCAAGGTCATGAACGATTAATTCTTCCCAGTGCCCACGTGTACATGGGGTACAAATTTGGGAAACCAGACTATACTGGTCAACTTATTGCCGTGGGGTATAAACTATTGTAAACAAAATACTGTCACCAATGGTTGACGGTGGTACTGCAGTACTAGTGGTCTTTACAACTCCAGAGTTCCTGCCAATGACCTTCCTCTACTATGGCGCCCTGGACTGCAAGATTGGTACACAAATCTGGTAATGCTGACGTACGAGAATCACAGGTTGAATCCGCTAAATCTGACTAGGGATAAATTATAGATGCCTCTTTTATGGAGGAGGAGGTGTATCTTTGGAAGCTTCATCTTTCCCAAACAGCTCTCACTATGAGGATAATGCAGGCGTAATGATTTGGCGTAAACATCAGGGTCATCTCGCAGGAGGAGTGGGGAAAGAACCAAAAATCAAATCAGATGAAATCTGTAACGTGATGTCCACCAACGGCAATGGCGTGTTTGTTCCTTTGTAAACTTGTTTCACTTCTAACGTCCCTATCAATATTATTTTGTGATAGCCCTATCTCCTTGTAGCATGTCAGATGGCAACACGGCAACAGTACACAGACACTGGTTATGACACCTTACACACTAACACTACAGTAACACCAGATACGACACTGACCCTGTCACCAGATGAAACACCTTACACAGTTACAGTGCACCTACATCAGATTTGACATCTTATTCAGACACTGACACCAGATAAGACACCGAACTCAAACAAAACTAGAGGGTATTACAACATACATATGATAGGACACAGGACACACTAACACAGAACACACGAACACGGGGACACACGAACGCAGGACACACAAACACAAGACACACGAACACAGGACAGGACACAGGACACAAGAGTGAGTGAGTGAGTGAGTGCTTGGGGTTTAACGTCGTACTCAACAATTTTTCAGTAATATGACGACGAACTGGACACAAGAACACGGGACACACCAGCACAGGACACATAAACACACGACCAGGGGACACACTAACACAGGACACACGAACACAGCACACACTAATACGGGACACACAAGCACAGGATACACGAAACACACGACACACGGACACAGAACACACAAACACACGACACATGAACACAGGACAAACGAACACAGGACGCACGAACACAGGGCACACGAACACAGAACACACTAACACAGGGCACACGAACACAGGACACAAGAACACGGAACACAGGACACACGAACACAGGACACACGAACACGGGACACACAAACACAGGACACACTAACACAGAACACAGAACACACTAACTTTGAGTACATGAACACAAGACACACTAACTCAGAGCACATGAACACAAGACACGTATACTAACACAGAACACAGAGCACACTAACACAGGACACACGAACACGGGACACACAAACACAGGACACACAAACACAGAACACACACACACAGGACACACATACTCACAGGACACACGAACACACAACCACGGGGCACGCAAACACGCGACATACGAACACGGGCAACGCGAACACAGGACACAGGAACACACGAACACGGGGAACACGAGCATGGGACACACAAACACACGAACACGGGGCACGGGACAAACGATCACGGGACACATAAACATAGGAAACGCAAACACAGGACACACGAACACGGGAAATACGAACAAGAGACACACGAACACAGGGCACGCAAACACGGGACACATGAACACGGAACACACGAACACGGGGCACGCAAAAAAGGAACACACGAACACGGGACAAACGATTACGGGACACACAAACACAGGACACGCGAACACAGGACACACGAACACGGGACCCAAGAACACAGGACACACGAGCACAGAACACACTAACATAGAACACATACACACAGGGCACGCAAACACGGGACACACGAACACGGGACACACGAACACGGGAGACGCGAACACAGAACACAGGAACCCACGAACACGGGGCACACGAACAGGGGACCCACAAACACACGAACACGGGCACACAAAGACGGGGCAAGCGATTACAGGTCACATAAACATAGGAAACACGAACACACGACACACGAACACGGGACATACGATTACAGGACACACGAACACGCGAACACGGGGCACTCAAACAGGGGACAAACGATTACGGGACACACTAACACAGGACAAGCGAACACAGGACATACGGACACAGGACACACAAACACAGGACACACGGACACAGGACACACGAACACGGAACACATGAACACAGAACACACTAACACAGGACACACAAACACAGGACACACTAACACAAGACACACTAACACAGAACACACAAATACACGACACACTAACACAGGACACACACACATAGAACACACGAACACACGAACACAGGGCACGCAAACACGGGACACACAAACACGGGACACACGAACACGGGAGACGCGAACACAGGACACAGGAACCCACGAATACAGGCACGCAAACATGGGACAAACGATTACGGGACACATAAGCATAGGGAACACGAACACAGGGCACACGAACACGGGACATACGAACACGAGACACACGAACACACGAATACGGGGCACGCAAACACAGGACACATGAACACGGGACAAACTATTACGGGACACACTATCACAGGACAAGCGAACACAGGACACACTAACACAGGACACAGAAACACGGGACACACTAACACAGAACACACAAACACAGGACACACTAACACAGGACACACTAACACAGGACACACAAACACAGGACACACGAACACGGGACACACGCGACACACGCACACAGAACACACTAACACAGGACACACGAACACGGGAGACACGAACACACGAACTCGGGGTACGTAAACACGGGACACACGAACACGGGACAAATGATTACGGGACTCACAAACACAGGACACACGAACACACGAACACAGGGCACGCAAACACAGGACACACAAACACAGGACACACGAACACGGGGCACGCAAACAGGGGACACACGAATACGGGACAAACGATTACGGGACATACAAGCACAGAACACACGAACACGGGACACATGAACACACGAACACGGGGCACGCAAACACGGGGCACACAAACACAGGACACACGAACACAGGACACACGAAGACGGGACACACGAAGACGGGACAAAGGAACACAGGACACACGAACACAGGACACACCAGCACAGCACACACGAACAGGGGACAAACGAAGGCGGGACACACGAAGACGGGACACACGAACACACACAAAACACAACCCCTTTACATAGAAAGGGCTAACGTAACTTCTACACTCAAAACATGAATCTGTTAAATTTAGTAGAAAGCTTGTTGCCTGTTGAGTGCTGCTAGAATGTTTTCTGTTATTATAACACAGTACTGTGTCATATTTAACATAATATCTTGTTAGTCTAAAAGAATTGTTATGTTGAATTAACAGACTATGTGTGTTATATTTAAGGTGGAGAAATTCAGATCAAAGAGTTTGAAAAGATAGTTATATATATATGATATAACAGAATAATCTGCTGCAATAACAGAATACATTCTAGGATAACTCAGATTATGGACATATTTTTAAATTTAACAGATTTTTTGTTTTTGGAGAGTAGCATTTTACGATTGGTAAGTTAAGTGGGGTCCTGACTTTTAAACTCGGGGTTCTGGTTTTAATCTCGGCGCCTCGACATTTAAAATCGGGATCTCTGTTTTTCAACTTCTTTTTTTTTTCTCTTCCAAATATTTTTTTACCACGTAACTTTTACGGCTCCGTACACTGGTCGCCGTCGTATAGGGGAAATGTACTTTTCAGTAGGTCAAATCAAATAGATGAATAAATACGAGAAAAGCAAGAGTGACGTTTTCAAAAACCACTGACCAATACCCAACTTGTTTAAGCAAAATAAATGAAAAATTGAGAAAAAATAACTTTCATCGTTGACTACAAATATTATAATTGACCCTAATCATTCAGTGTGATTTTAGTTCCCCTCAGTGTATGCTGTTTGCTTATTTGACTAAAAACTAATTGCATGAAAAAATAAAGTACAGCGTGCTGACGCTTCTTGACTCGCCAAAGGCGTTTGACACCGTCATACTAGAACACAGTTAAAAGAAAAAACTATGACGTCCCAAAACTGAGTGGAATAATTAATTTAAGACATTTTAAAAATTTTATTGCTTAGCCAAATGATATAGTGAGATAGCCAAAACGTCAGTGATCATAAAACAAACAGCACATAAGCTGTTATATAAGAATATATACCTGTGAATAATGCGCTATTTATTTCTCCCTTTACCTGAATGACCCCTTAATAGGTTAGGATAAAGGGAGTTTCGCAGAGCTTTATTCCCACCAACGCTGTTCTAAACATCGCAGTATGATATGTACAGTATGTCGGGGATCAAATGATTCAAATGCACCGCATAGACAAATAAGACCATTTTTGCTTCACACCACACAGAATGGTCTGTATATGGACGTAAGCCTTTTTCCCCCTCACATCGCACAGAGTGGTTCACACGTGGATCAAATACCATTTTACTTCACATTGTACAGATCGGTCCACACATTGATCAAATACCATTTTACTTCACATCGTACAGAACGGTCCAAACGTGGATCAAATACCATTTTACTTCACATCGTACAGAACGGTCCACACGTGGATCAAATACCATTTTACTTCACATCGTACAGAGCGGTATAAACATGCATAAAACACCATTTTACTTCACATCGTACAGATCGGTCCACACATGGATCAAATACCATTTTACTTCACATTGTACAGAGCGGTATAAACATGCATCAAACACCATTTTACTTCACATCGTACAGAGTGGTCCAAACATGGATCAAATACCATTTTACTTCACATCGCACAGAGTGGTCCAAACATGGATCAAATTCCATTTTACTTCACATCGTACAGAGTGGTCCAAACATGGATCAAACACCATTTTACTTCACATCGTGCAGAATGGTCCAAACATGGATCAAATACCATTTTACTTCACATCGTACAGAGTGGTCCAAACATGGATCAAATACCATTTTACTTCACATCGTACAGAACGGTCCAAACGTGGATCAAATACCATTTTACTTCACATCGTACAGAGTGGTCCAAACATGGATCAAACACCATTTTACTTCACATCGTACAGAACGGTCCACACGTAGATCAAATACCATTTTACTTTACATCGTACAGAGTGGTCCAAACATGGATCAAATACCATTTTACTTCACATCGTACAGAACGGTCAAAACGTGGATCAAATACCATTTTACTTCACATCGTACAGAGTGATCCAAACATGGATCAAACACCATTTTACTTCACATCGTACAGAACGGTCCACACGTGGATCAAATACCATTTTACTTCACATCGTACAGAGTGGTCCAAACATGGATCAAATACCATTTTACTTCACATCGTACAGAGTGGTCCAAACATGGATCAAACACCATTTTACTTCACATCGTACAGAACGGTCCACACGTAGATCAAATACCATTTTACTTTACATCGTACAGAGTGGTCCAAACATGGATCAAATACCATTTTACTTCACATCGTACAGAACGGTCAAAACGTGGATAATACCATTTTACTTCACATCGTACAGAGCGGCCCACATGCATATGGATCAAACGCCATTTTACCTGGCATTGCACAAAGCGGTCCAAACACACATCGATCAAACAGAATTTTGCCCTCATCACACAGCGCGGTCCATAAATGGACCAAACACCATTTTACCTCATATTGTACAGAACGGTCCACAAATGGATCAAAAACCATTTTATTTTTATCTCACATCGCGCAGAGCGGTCCACACAGCGGTTAACGCATGGACCAAACAAAATTTCACCCCAAACCGTACAGCCGGCCCCGCACAGTTACAACATCTTTTATCTCAAACTCCTCAGAAAGGCCCACACATGAACAAAGCCTTTTGCCTCAGAACACACGCGTAAAACATCAAATAAATAAATAAATAAATGATTGACGTCCTTCAAGTGAGTCGCTGTGTGCTGACAAAAAGAGGTACGTAGATACATTTATAGTGTAGTATGTGACATGCGGACTCTATCTGCCCGAGGACTGCAGGGAATTTTCATATAATTTAGTGGTAGAAGCGTGGACTCCAAGCCCAGAGATCATTGGTTCACATCTCCAGCTCAGTTGGCAAGCCCCGTCACACTTGACGCAGAAGAAGGACGCTAACGTATCCTACACAGCAGGCCGTGGTGCTTTGGTGGGCCCTGCGTGTGTTCGACCAAAATCCAATAAATCTGACACCATACAACCAATTTAACCTTATACTTTTGGTCTCTTGGTAAGCTAAATTTCCGCCTTTCGGGTGGCCTCGTTAATTTTCGTGACCGAAACGTCACATCGATATTTGTCTGTGACGTCAGGCCATTGTGTTTTGTTTATGACAACGTTGTATCGTATATTGACGTCCTTCTGTAGACGACTCGCTACACACACGTGCTAATAAAAAGTGGTAAGTTCGTTATCTATGCCTCTGTATCACAAATTATTTGTTACCCCTTGTATATTTATTCCATTTGGATAACACAGCAGACCAGTCATTGCAACTTATTCAACGCTGACATACTGATTTTATATTCTAGTTTAAGTGGATAAATTTTACTTACATTCTTGCACAATGTTTCCGGTTAAAATTATTCTTGTTTTATGTGAAATTTCCACATGGGCCTAATAGTTGTATAGCAAATGAGCAAATGCGTAACAGTGTTCAATTCTCCTGTGCATCCACATATCGAATAACCACTCAATCCTCCATGCATCGATGGCTACATCGCCTTTTATTCACCTTAAACTGTTCAATGGCGCATCTTTCCACTTAACCACCATCGGTTTAAATGTACTTACGTTTGTCTCTTCGGGCCTTATCGTTAAACTCCGTGATTGTAGCGTCACGACAGTTTCCGTGTATGACGTCACACCATTATACTTTGTTTATGGCAACGTCATTTCGAGTATTGATCTCCTTCAAGTGATAAGAGAGGTAAGTCTTATGCCTATATTTGCATAAACTACTTCTCCTCCTTCACATGCATGTTATTAATTTCCACTACCACATTTAGTAATTGTTTGCCGGCGTTCAGTTTTAATCTTATAACAAGATATGGAATATTTTAATTTGCAGGTTTAACAAATGGCGGAATTAGAAGAGGGCGCAAAGCCCGATGATGTGGGCGATCACGCCCAATATAGCAAATCGGGGGATGGTAAGTGAACTTTTTCGATAGGAGGATAAAATAGTCAGAGAATAATTGTGTGGCATTTTCACCATGACATCTTCATGTCTTACCGTGTCTAACCACTTTCAACTGTGTGTGCATATTTCTCTGTTTTCATCCAAGCATGTCTGTCCATTTATCACTTTTACCGTGTTTATGTCTCACTGTGTTTTTAGCCATGCCTTCACATTCCTACATACGTCTACATTTCTTTATTCTGATGCTTATCCCGCCATATCCAATTATTTGCCTTCTTCCTTACATGCATGTATGTTTTCTTCTGTCTTCATCCGTCTATTTGTTTAGCGGCACATCACCTCGAATTGTCCATTTACCTACCATGTCTTCGTCACTACGTGTATATTTTCGTCTCCACCCGTTCATTTGTGTAATAGATCCTCATTCCGACATGCCCAATTTTCTGTCATGTCTTCATATGGTATATTCAGATTTGCTGAGGGAATACGAAGCTGAACCTTTGGGATATACCCCAATCTTCAGGACTGTCTGGTTTGGCCCTTACCTAGGGTCTCTGGGGGCATTCCCTGATATCTCTGATCGTGCCCTTGAGATCAAGATCTGGAACCCTAAAGGGCTCCTGCCAACTTCCATCCTACAACCGGAACAGGCCAAATGGATGGAGGTAATTTTAATAATATTCGGTAATATTTTTGGTAATATTCGTTTATTGCCTTCCCCTATTTCTTCGTTGACCTATAGCCCACAGGACTTCCGATAGAGCTTTTGATGTTTTCTGCTGTATGATGATTCTGTAACCAGTTCCATAAAACCACTGGTGGATTACTATTAAAGGTAAAGCTGGGAGTTTTTATTTCCTCTATGATAGACTGTGCGACGACGGAAACGCTGGAAAGGGGCATGCTATCAGATACCTTTTATTAAAAGCATTATATAGTCCTGTTGATTAAAATCTCCAGTGCAGTACTACTCAAAGTGACAACGCCTCGTGTTTGTGTCCCCTTTTTAGATGGACCCTTGGCTAAGGGAACTTTTATGCCGAATTCACCTGGTCGATCGAAAACCCGAAGGTGGAACATACAGTAAGTGGCTGACTTTATTATGCACAGTAAATCAGTCTGTTTATTTGAATGCTTGAACTAGCTGTAGTTTCTCACTTCTGCAGAGAGCCGCTCAATCTACAACTCATCAGCAACGCATCATACCTGTATACTTAGATCATCTGTCCAATAGCAATTTATTAAATTATTTTCCTTCTTAAGAAATGTGATTCCACTGCCTAAAGCTCTGTGTTGTTTACTTCAGCCTATTTCACCACGGTTTTTGTGAAGTTCCCAGAAACCGGTGATCAAATTGTGGAGTCTTCAAGAGACGGCCCCCGTGTAAGTACTACTCACGTTGCTGACCATATGATCTTCAGTTGAACAGAGACAAAGATTTTATTCCTCGAATGCAGACAATGGTAAAATGGGGTTTAAATACAATTTTTTGCACAAATTACATTTGCACTAGATGGCCCAGCTTTGCGAATATTTTATGTTTTAAACTTTTAATGTTTTACAGCCACTGATCGAAGCAAACAATATCCGAGTCGACTTTGAGAACTGCCCCGTTGTTGACAGTAAGTTTTTGATTAGCAAACCGTAAAAGTTAATTCTGTTGGTGATTATTAGCTGTAACGTTTTCTGGTGTTGAAATTATGAGGATAATAATACCGTTGGAATAATGACGAAAGCCGTTGTGGTGATGATAGTGATAGCGAAATATAAGCCGACAGTGAGAAAATGTAATAACTGATGTGATGATGGTATCGATATCTATAATGAGAACTTATGATGATTATAATGGTATGGGAATATTGAGAAAACCACCAACACAGAGACATTAATTTTTATCGGGTATCAAGAAATCACTGTTTTTAGGTTTTAATTCTAAACTATTGAAGTACACCCACGGATTCTTTGCTTTACAATTTGTTAACAATGATGTGACGATGAATTTAAGGTAATCTTTTCTAATTTAGCCACTGGAGTCCGAGGTCATGCCAGAGGACTCGTTACAAAGGCCCTTCTTGAGAGGTTGGATGGGACGGAACACTTTGGGAAACACAAGGTAGGTGGCCAGATGCGAATTGATCGCTCGGAGTATTTTCTCCTGTAGGTAACAGATGTGACCACTTCTACGAGTTTGTCATAATTTTCGCCATATATATATATATATATATGTGGGTATAAAAAAAAATAGCTTGTGGTTCAAACTAATATTGTCAAAGGAAAAGACAATTTATTTGTCGTTCTGGCTAGTCGTGGTCGGGAAATCCGAGACTTACTTTCCCTGCACACTAATACCGTAAAAACACAGAAGCTGTCTACTTATTCTGAATTTTGGTTGGAAAAATGCAAAATCTGTTTATTTGTCGTTCAGGCAAATGCTGGGAAAATAGAGAACCTATTAATTTGGCGTTTAGATGGTTAGAATAAAGAAAATTTTTTAACTTCTTCAGTAGCATACTTCATGGCATTTAGTAGCCTTTCAGAATGAAAATGGTTCGAAAAGGGGAAATCTGTTCCTATTGTTCAAGAAAGAAACAACAGTTTACTTGCACACATTTATGGTGTGCAAAAAGAAAGAAAGAAAAAAAAATATTGCTAGCGGCTTACACTGTATGCAGTATTTACATCTTAACATGCTTTCTACCAACATGCTACATATATGACATTTTTGGATGTCCTATACCATTGCTGCACTTGACGTTCAGATTGAACATAAACCGTATCCTTGATTTCTGTTGAAGGTGGGCTCCTACAGAAAACCCCAGATTGAGTTTCACGTGTTCCCATCTACCCCCGGGTTCAAAGTCCCCGCTGACTTCCGGCCTCCACAACTGAACGGCATCAATGGTAAGTCTGTAACATTGTGTATCTTTTGTCCATGTTAGTTTTTAGTCTTCAGAGTAGATTAAGTTGATCCACTGAACAGTTTAGCATAAAAATGAGCAAAGTAACTCCGAAGACATTCATTTTGACGATCTCAATATTTCGACTGTAATTAATTTAATTTCTTCGGAGTTACTTTGTCTATTTATTGAGTGGATTTAAATTTTCCAATTTTTACACGAATACAGTTGTCATCTTTACATGGCTCTGTTAAATAAATCAGAATAGAACCTAAATTTTAGACGACACACGATCCTTATGTGCACGTGACTGCGAAAGCAGCCAGTACAAGAGCATTCAGGTTAATCTTTAGCAAAGGAGAAACCAGTATTAAATGTCTAATTAAATTTTTGGTAACAATTCACATGACATGTTAATGTATATATGTTATTTGATTTCTGCTAAACACCGTGCCCAAGGATTTTTCACATACATGACAGCGGCCAGGTTTATGGGTGGAGAAAACGGAGTGCCGGGAGTAAACTAGTAACTTTGATGTGAATTTAATCCTATTGAATGTTACAGCTTGTCGCTTTAATCTGATCTTCATAGAACAAGTGAATATGTCAGTCATTCTCGTGCCTTTTGTACAATCATTTATATAACCAGTATATATCTTTGTCAGCTGCCTGTGCGGATGCCCTTAGAGACACCATTTTCGAGACGGCAAAGGCGCTGGAACGCAATCTCCGAAGCACCAGTGATTCATCACGGCATTCTAGGTCTTTACAACGCCGGGTCAAGCCGAAAAAACTCCCTGACAACAGAGAAGAACGTCCAGACAAACAGCCTGACGAACGGCCCGACAGACTGGTGTTTAGCAGCCAAGTTAACGTAATACTCAGTGATGACGAAGATGTCCTCAATTCTCGTCCAGATGGTGAATTATTTGCCAAGGTGAGTATAAAATCGACAAAAAAATTAAATGGAAAGAAGCATTAAAAGCACTGAAGTATAAGCTTCAACAGAAACACCCGGAGCCATTAAAACTGTGTTATCTTACATTACAACCATTTGATTGAGCTTATATCAGTGAAGACAAAAAGGTCAACAGAAATAAATAAAATAAATCAAGAAAAAATACACCAAGCAACAAATAATTGAAGGTATTTTTAAGTATATATTTTCATGGACTTTCTACTTCTGCTTACTTCAGTTTTAATGTTTCTTTTCCTTTAAATTATTTTATATGACTTACAATAATCATGAAATAAATTGAAGATGTGAACTCAGGAGAGGTCATGTAGGTTCATGTTGAAATCATGTTATATAATGGCTGAGGGCGCTGACTGAATTAAGCGCACGTCAAATGCTTTGTTTCTCAACACGGAAGTACCTAATAAATAAGTAAAAGTGCCTAAAGTGAAAACAATATATCGGCTGCATGAGAAAAAGAATGTAAAAGGATGAACTTCTTGTAAATCATGTTATCATGTTTTTCTTTTATTTTTCCTTCCGTTTTAAAACAGATTGCTCCAGTAGATGACAGCAAACCTGTCAGCAGTGCTGCCCAACTGTATGACATTGCTGTGAAACTTTCTGACACCGAATCAGATGATACTGACCTTGAGAGCGTCAAAACACCAGACATTTCCGTCACTGACGCCGACAAAACCAGTAAGTAGACAAGTTCTGGAGTAACCCTAGGCACCCTCAAAGCCAGTTTTGAATTAAACCAAATCCGAAGTTAGCTTGTGGAACTAAGGACCTGGTATGGTAAGGCGGGATATCGGCCCCACCGCAAGAAGCTGTGCACTTCAAAAAGCGAAACTGACTATAGCTGTGAGTGACAACTGCTAGCTACTTCTTATTTCAATTCTGTTTTACTCTTTTCCTGTTATATGGCCAGCACGCGACTTATAAAGCTCCAAGCATGCACTAAAGCAATGCATAGGTCATAAAATCGAACATTAGCAGCCTGTTCCAATCACACAATGAATATCTTTTTTTTTTTTGGCATAGGACACTACAGAGTGAGAGAATCACTGCAGCACAAATGTAACTTTCTAAAAAAATTCTTGAGCACGCAGTTATGCATCAGTCAATTAAATACATATATAACAAATGTTCTGCCTTATGCTTTCGCCACGCATAACATGTTGATGTTAATGATAGCTTGAGGACCACATGTGCTGTTAACCAGGATTCACGTATGATTTGGCTATAATTACTACACGTTACATAATACCATATCTTAACAATTTTTCTTTCTAATTCACTTATTAATGCAACACGGCCTATATCTTTACTCACACAACAAGAATGTTGTCTTCGAAGTCTTCCTCGAGGGGCTAGGTGTGCTCCTTAGTGACTTCTTTTTTTTGTCACTGTACTATGAAAGATGGCCGACAGATTATGGCAGAAATACGGATATTAATCTTGCGAAAATAAGACAAAACTGATCACATTATAAAGTTTATTTTTTTTACACATGAAGACAAACGTTAACCAAAAAGAAACTTTGACAGCATATAGCCATACACACATGAAAGTTTCAGTAAAGATATTTTCTGGTTAACGTTGATCTTCATAGTGTAAATCAAAGACACAGTGCCTCGTTTGAACGAAGAATTAGGGTTTTTGATCGAGAGTGCATTTTTGACGAGTTATTACTAAGCAGCCATCTTTTTTATGCCCATATAACTTTTTTATGTCATTCAACCAAGTTTTATACTTCTGATTTGGAAATTTTCAGAATTGTACTGAGATTTTGAAATCTTCACCTTCTTATCGTACCTGCCTGGTGCCGATTCTCCGCCTTATCGCACCAGATCCTTTGTGGTCTGTGGTTATTAGATTGGGAACAAGTGACAAGTGCAATATTAAGACAAAGACATCCCAGTTTGCATGAGCTTAACTATGGCGTAAGACTGCACGCGCTCTTAGGAGTCAGCGCATGAATCTTACACTTATTTGATCAAAAAATAATCGAATCATAACGCCCGTCAAGAAATAATTTCTCCATAGTGTTAGCTCACTCAATTCGCCGAACCAAAAAAACTAACATTTATTTATTTATTTATTTATTGTTTTTGACAGAACTAGCCAAGAAGTCATACGGCAAAAGAATTCGCTCCTTCCTTGCCAGATTATTCTGCTGCGTCCCAAAGCGCGGACGCAAGTACACCGATTAATAAGTTAATGAACAGAGGGGTGGGGGTAGGGGTGGTGGAGGGGGAAAGGGGGAGAGGGTGTGGGTGGAAACGGAGGGATAATCTGTGGATAGAAAGGGTTGGGGTTTGAAAACTAACGGGATCTGATTTACAATTTTCGTTCATGTCAGTCATTTTAAAGTTGTTATTTTACGTCTGGGATGGATAGAGAATTCCTCTGGCTCTGAGACGCATAAACCTCCATGTAAATATGTATGTACCTATATCCAATGTGTAGACCATGTTTTTAACATATCTCTGGCTTCTTTGTCAAAATTGTATAGTATTTTAATTATTGTATATTTTTATACCATTCCGGTAATTCAACCTACGCTACCCCTGGTTTGATGTCAGCTTTGAATCTAAAACTTAGTTTTTCATTTTTACTTTAACTTCTCATAGATGAAGGCTAATGTCAAGCGATTTTTTATATCAAGGCACGGTGAAGTTAATGTTTGCAGTAGGGAAAATAATATGTGCCAGTGCACATTATAAATGACACTTCTGGCAAGGGAAGTAACTGTGTGAATGTTATAGGAAACATCAGCCGTGCTGATGAGGCTCCTGCAGTAGTTGCATGAGTGCTGAGGAAGACAGTTTCTCCTATAGTAAGGAAAGTCGCTATGTGAATGCAGGGGACAACAGTTCTAATTGTAGTAATGAACACTGTGAGTGTGAAGGAAAAGGGTTGCAGCTATAGTAAGGAATACCATGAATGCGAAGGAGAAGGGTTCTAACTGCAGTGGGAAAAGTACGTGTGTATAAATGATAACGAAAAGTTCTTATTGCATAAAAGAAAGACTGTGTAAATGATGAGGAAAACAGTTCCTATAGCATAAAGGAAAGACTGGATGAATGATAAGGAAAACAATTCCTATTGCATAAAAGAAAGACTGTGTGAATGATAAGGAAAACAGTTCCTATCGCAAAAGGAAAGACTGTGTGAATGATAAGGGACAGTTCCTTTAAAGGTAAGACTGTGTGAGGGCTGTTGAGATTATAGTGACAGCATGTTCAAGGGCTTGTGTGTATTGTTCTGTGTGTTTTTCCCTTTGAAGTGTTTCTTTTTGGGGGAGTGCGGGGGGGGGAGGGGGTGTTCTGGTCATGTATAGCGTAACTGTTTATATGATTTTCTCATAGACCAGCCATATATGGGGAGAGTTAAGTCGTGTATGAACACGTATCTGGTCAATGTACGTACATCTTGTGGTTTCTCATGCATCTTGTGGTTTCTCATGTATCTTGTGGTTTCCTTGTGGTTTCCTGGTGGTTCATGCTTAGGTGTCTGTCTGTATATCTCGCAATTTAGACACGCGGGTTCGCGTGTTATACTGTTATGGTGGTTTATCTCTTCGTGTAAAAAGTGCTTTAAGTCTCTTGATTTTCTAAAGACTAATATGAAGTGGTTTATGTCTGGTGATCACGTATGAAGTGGTCTATGTCTAATTATCTTCTCGTGTGAAGTGGTTTATGTCTCGTGATCTCATTTAATGTGGTTTACGTCTGGTGATCTTCTCGTGTAAAGTGGTTTATGTCTGGTGAACGTCTCGTATAACGTGGTTTATGTCTGGTGAACGTCCCGTATATCGTGGTTTATGTCTGGTGATCTTCTCGTGTAAAGTTGTTCATGTCTATGATCTCATGTAAAATGGTTTATGTCTGGTGGTCTTCTCGTGTAAAATGACTTAGGTCCGGTGATCTTTTCTTATAAAGTGGTTTATGCCGCCCGGTTTTCTCGTATAAAGTGATAAATGCGGTATGGTTTAATCTTGTACATTTTGACATCGCACTGTACGAAGATTTAAGGTGTAATATTTGCTCTGTGTCGTCAGATCTGTACAAGCGCAAAAGCCACACATCTGTCTCATGTAATAACGATTCTGTTTTACATTTTATCAGTTTGATATTTTATCGCTATGAAAACGTTTTATTTTTGTATATGTCCGAATTATGCATATGTTAACGCCGTAGGACTGGGTTAAGTCACGTGTATGACACTGGTATGTGAGGATTTCAGTGTTTTCTATCTAGTGTAGTGCTTTGCTGGCAATATGTCTTCACGTGTTACCGGGTTTGTACATTAACAATGTATATGAGTTTCATATTTTAGTTTTGTGTATCACCGTAGGCGACAGGGATTGGGTAGGAGAGTAATGTGGATAGGTTTATATGTCACAGTGGGAAAGCGGCTGTCGTCCTTCACATAGTAATGAACGGTTGAAAATTTAACTGAAGGCTGAAGTATGGCGGTGTTTACACAGTTACTTCCCTTGTCACACGTATGCAAGCCAAGTTGGTATCCTACACCACAACGGCAATGTATATGATACAGTATACTACTGTCGACTTTTTTTTTACATAAGTCATGTATTATACAAATCGACAGTAATTTATATAGTACATAATGGTGCAGGCGCCTTTGAAAACATCTTTAAAAGTGTTTGACTATTTGCCTTTGTCATGATTTTGGTATAAATTGTTCAGACATCTTTCCTTATAAAAACAAGGTATGCCATTACATTACAAAAGTTAAACCGAGCCATGAAATAGTGAGTAGAAAGTTTCATGCTTTTCTCATACTTTTTTCCTCTTTTTATTGTCATATTTTTTTCTTGCCACTTTATTTACTTTTTATCTTATTATTATTTGTTATTATTATTATTTTTTTTACATTTGTTCCTGTCTATTTTTTGTCCTTTTTACTATTTTTCTTGACCTACAAAGTTTGACAAGCTAGGGGTTAGAACCGACATCGTTTTACCACTCCGTATTATAAATCTACAAATGAAGTAGCACTATAAAATAACAGCAATTCAACCCAACATCTGTTATTCTCTTTTACAAGCCAAATTATTATACCTGCACAAAAACTGTATTTCATGTATATGTAGTGGACGACAATAAAATTACAATAAATAAAACTGTTTCGTGTTTTGCTTTCGTTCGGAAGTTAACTGGCTGTTTAATTTACATCGCTACTCATATCAGAGGAAATATTCTTGTGCCTGGCGTAAAAGACTATACGTGCTTCATGTTTAACCAAATACATTGATTAATTCATAAAAGGGCTATATGATGACGATCTGTATGCTTTAGGGGAATGCATGCCACTATGCTTCTTCACCGACTGCGTAGTTTTGCGGTATAAGAAACTATTCACTTTTCTCGTCGATATTTATCAGCGGCAAGCAGCTCCATATAAGGCAATCGTTCTATTTGCCTCTCTGTCTGCTGATCGGTCAGTCTGACCATTAACACTCTGTCGTTTAACCTGTGCGTCCAATCTTTTAGCACGGGCTTACATGGGCAGGGGCATTAAAACCCCATTTATTAGTAAGGCGCTAAGGAGTTACAAGGTGAAGTCTAGGTGACAAAACATGTTTTATACCAGCCGTCAATCAAAATGAACATTACCTGTCAGTAATCGTTTGGCCAATTCCTCAATAGACGTTCAACACAAATTACATAACAAAGAACTAAGAAAGTATATAAAGTACAAAATTAGGACGGAATCATGCAAAAAAAAAATCAACATTTTACTTTGATGATGGAAAGTCGCAGGTAATGTTCTTAGGCGAATGAATTAAATCGGTATTCAAATCGTCTATCATGTTAACTCAGTTGCACTTTGTTTGCAAACATTTTTATATTGAACGTGGTGATTTAATTCAACGGTTAAGTGGAATTACTTACAGCCATGAAGACGAGTGCTAGAGATTATGGACATTATGTTCATATTAACTTACAAGAGAAATATACTCATTGTAAAACTTTACTCCTAAAAGACCTATTCCATTGACCTATTGGCTATAAATGACACAACCGATTTTCGACCAGATATAAGGGGTAATGAGGTAATATAATGCGCTTTGATCTTTAACAGTTAGGTTGTCCATGCCCAGAAAAGGCAGAGGAAAAAAATGTCCAAACACGGAGAGTACCCACGGCGACACCTTTCACCAGATCTCAATGGCCAACTGATGGTTCTTTTACAAGAGAACCCATTAGACAATAACTCTATGGTTGTTTCCTCTACAAAGGAGCGTTAGGCGCTTGTCTGTCAATAGCAGACATTTAGCCCCAGACATATACACCTCAGATATATACTTCCCTGACATATACACCCCAGACATATACACCCCAGACATATACACCCCAGACACATACACCCTAGACACATACACCCCAGGCATATACATCCCAGACATACACACCCCAGACATACACACCCCCGGCATATACACCCCAGACGTATACACCTTAGATATATACAGCCCAGACATGTGCACCCCAGACACATACCCCCAAGACAAATACACCCCAGACATATACACATCAGACATGTACACATCAAACATGTACACCCCGGACATATACACCCCAGACATATACACCCTAGACATATACTCTCTAGACATATACACCCCATACATATACACATCAGACACTCCCCAGACATATACACCCCAGACATCTAAACCACAGACATATACATCCCAGACATATACACCCCAGACATATACTCCCTACACATATACACCCCAGACATACACACATCAGCTCTATACTCCCCAGACATAATACTCCCCAGGCATATACACCCCAGACATACACACCCCAGAAATATACACCCCAAGACAAATACACCCCACACATATACACCCCACACATATACTCCCAAGACATATACGCTTCAGGCATGTACACCCCAGACACGTACACCCCAGACATATACAATCCAGACTTGTACATCCCAAACATATACACTCCAGACATGTGCACTCCAGACTTGTACACCCCAGACATATACAATCCAGACTTGTACACCCCAGACATATACACTCCAGACATATACACCCCAGACATGTACAACCCAGACAGGTTCACCCCCAGACATATACACATCAGACATATATACCCCTGACATATACAAACCAGACATGTACACCCCTTACATATATACAATGACGTCGGGCCGACGTCCAAATATCGTCCATACCGTCGGTTTAACGTCGCAAGCGGTTAATGGTCACGTCTCTGACATCCTGCCGATTTCAAAGATAATAGGATGTAGAATATCCCATTTCCATGGCTGCCTTAAAACCAGTTTCGAGGATCGTAGGAACAAAACCCTGAATGAGGTAAAGTGCTAAGTTTCCACACAACACCTGTCACGGGTAACTAGACACCAATCCTGACACTGCCAAGGTACTATGGTTCGAGTTACTTTCATAATTTTCTTCAAGGTGATCTAAAATATGTATTCTACAATGTTATTTCCTTTACTTTCTGAACAATGAGTCCTATCCCATGACCGCGTACTTCCATGGCTTTCACACAAAAAACTGAGAAAAAATACATTCTCTATAGCTTAGAAACATAATCCCTTGATTCTCCGAACTTAAGTTAAACCTTGCTGTTGCCAAAGCACACCCGAAAGACTTGTAGGGCCCATTTTGGTAAGCTTATCTGCACGGCCAGTGAAAACGAAATGGCCAAAGAGATAAAGAGAGCCAAACTTACGACATTTGATGAGAATTATAATCGTTCAACACCTTACACCGTATGAACACTACGATCAAATATGTCCGTCTTCGTAAACTTACTGCATAGCGTAAATGACATAGTAGGCCTATTGGGAACAGGGGCGACTGAATTAATGACGGTAATTTTTTTTTCATTTATTTATTTGATAGGTGTTTTACGCAGTACTCAAGAGTATTTCGCCTACACAACGGTGACGATTTATCACCCAATGTATGACGCTGAGAATTGAATACATGGCGCCTACCGCACGCTAATTCCACTGCGCTACATCTTCTGACAGGATATCTCGCTAAAAAAACTGACACAGTGGATAATATAACAAGAACAGAGGTCTTGAGTCTTGCAACATGTGGCACATCAACAGCTGAAAGCTGGCAGCAAAAAATCAGGGAACCTGGACAGAGGTCAAAGTAAATTTACCTCATTCCTACGTGCAACCTGCGAGTAACCTGAATCGATTACCGTTCGAACGTTTAAAAACAGTAGTCTTTTTCAGGACTTATAATACCAGACTGTGATTACACTGTCATTATTTATGGAAATTGTCGATTAGCAGAATTAAATTGACCAAACTATGACAGAACCCGAAGGCTATTAAGACTCCAGTGCCTTAATTGGCCACTTAGGCTCCTCTGAACACCCAAGAATTAAGGCGAAGCATTATTTCGAAATACATGGTATACCTTTCTATAGAGGTGCTCCCGATGTTTGCCAAATTAAGTTTAACCAGAAAGCAGAAAAATACTACTGTTGTTCAAGAGGCAGTGATAATTTATGTTATTCCTGCGTGCAGTCTACGCGCACGATAATGAAGGCGATCAACGAGTCGAACACTTAAAGACAGTAGCTTACTCTAAGCTCATTATTCCAGATACACTAACATCACTTTGACTGAGAAATTCACTCCTCTCATCATTTATGGTGATACATATGAACTTATATACGGCAAGTCGACTTTTTCAGAGAAAAATTTATAAAATTACGAAAGATTTATTGTTTATTCGATTGCTGTTTTACACCGTTCTCATGAATAAGAAACTTAAACGAGGACAATCAACATTATCGTGGGAGAACAGACCTCGGGGGAAACCCACGACCATCCGCAGGTTGTTGGAAGATCTTCCCACATACGCCAGGAAAGGAAAATTATGAATGAAGCAATATCCAAATATCGGTTCATATCAACATGTGTAGTATATGCCGGCTTACTAAAATCCATTAAATATATCTAATTATCCCAGCTAGGACTGCTTAATTTGTCGTATAACGACGAGGAATCATCAGGTGTGTAAACACATATTTACTATCTTCTTGTGAGAGCACATCTAAGACTTAAAAGAGGAAGTTGTAACTTCCTCGCTTGGCGTTCAACATGAAGGGGATAGTGCAACGACTGGTTGACCCGTATCAGTATAATGGCTCGGGCTGGGCACCTTACATGCCTTCGGTAAGTCGTCTCAGTGAAGCAGCACTAGATAAAAGGGCGGTGGAAATCCATCCTGCGAAAAGGAGGCACATTACATACACCCTAAGGATTCCTTCGTCGTCATATGACTGAAATATTAAGTACGACGTTAACCCCCAAGCACTCACTCACTCCTGTGAGAGAGCGAGTACATGCCGCTTAAGTGCTGACGCCACTAACACCCAGTCACATTATATACTCACACAGGCTCGACCAGTCTAGATTCCTAGCGCCAAGCCTTTAGTCATGAGCGCCAAACGAGGCAGCAAGTGCCATTTTAAAAGTCTTTGGTTCTGACCCGGTTTTGATCACAGGTCTCCCGGCTTCCAGGCGGACAATCAAACCATTGAAACGGCCAACAAACCTTATGAGAAGATTTTTTAAGTAATTCACCTGCATTTAGAGTTATTAATGGACTTATTACTGCTTACTCTTTACTATTTGCACATTAGAATATATAGGCTTCAGCGCTATATATATATATATATCCGTGGGCTTACAATATAGATCTTATATATAGCTACGCCAATCGATGATCGGGTCAATTAAGGCTGATGTATGGCTAATTTGTGAACACCTGAAATAACTGAGGTACGTGTAAATTGTAACGAGGTCCGTGATTACCGGTTACACGCGGCCATTTGCGGACTATCACAATGTCGTTGCTGCTCGAGTGTTACTCTCCATGGTCTTTTGTAATGCGATATACATAAACCAAGATGCTGACTAAAGTGTTTCGGTCCAAGTAGAACTTTTAGCCCATTTTTTAATGTAAATGCTGCTTAAATGTGATGATAGCACAGCATTAATATTTTGAGTAAATTTACACCCGCGACGTCTAATAAATTGCAATTAACATCACTGCATTTCAAACCTAATCTTGTGTAAGCCATTATGCAGGGTGGCGTGTGATTTGCTACTATTTATACATTTACATCAACACTAAGAATAAAGCTCTAACTGGATCAACTGATAACCGGCCAGATTTCACTGTTTACGTGTAACCATTTGCTCTATATTTACTCTCTATGAAGTAATCTTTGGTATTCAAATCCTTATACAAACCATTAAAGGAGATCTCCAACCCCTTTATTTTCACACTAAATATTTATTAATATAAATACACAATATTTTTGCTATATTAGTCTGTAAACTGCATTTTAAAATAAGACGAACTGAGCTGGTGGGTAATCGGCCGTACTTGTAGCCTGCTGACCGTTTATTCCAGGGTAAAGCCTACTGGCTCCCTTCGACTTTTTTTGTAACCAAACGCTGTTTTCGAAGAAATCTGGTCAATTTTGTCTCAATCTGTGTTTTTTTTCAGGCCATTTGTGTAACTTTACAGTATCCTGCCTTATATTACTGCAAGCAATACTTGGGCATGCAATAATCTCGAAATTAGTTGTTAAAGTATAGCTATTGCCTCGTGTGGTCTGTGACACAGATGACCAAGCTGTTCTCCTTGGCTGTACTTTTCTCGTCGTGAGATACACCGCGGTGGTTTCCCGCTCTTTCGGGTTTCCTTGGCTTAAAATGATGACCAATTTATGTATTCGTAAGTATGTACACCGCAGATAGAGAAGAAAAGAGAAAACCAAGAAAAACCGCGAGATATCTTTTTTTTTGTTTTTTATTTATTTATAATTTTTCTTTAACTGTAGAACTTGTTCGAGAAGTTTGATCCTTGTCTAGAATTGGTGGACATTGTGTTTATTTCAGTTGGTATTATCGGGGAAGCATGCAGTCGACTCAGAGCCAGTGCAGGGTGACTTGACGTGGTGTCATGTCTGGCATGATGCTTCACTGTAACATCAATATTTAGGCCAATAATGTAGTCCTGCAAGCCGTTTATTTAACCATCCCGCTGTTGGTATATTTAGTTCTACACCGGGGTCTCCACGGGGCCATATTACTAATATAATGTTGAACTGGAACTTTTGATTTATTTATTTGATTAGTGTTTTACGTTATACGACGGCGGCCAGCATTATGGTGGGAGGAAATCAGGCAGAGCCCGGGGGGAAACCCATGACCATCCACGGGTTGCTGACAGACCTTCCCATGTACGGCAGGAGGGGCAGCCAGCATGAGCTGGACTTAAACTCACAGCGACCCTATTGGTGTGAGGCTCCTAGGCCAGTGCGCCACGTAGTCCCCGGGAACCTGTGAGATTCTGTGATCAGGCCTTTTCCAACTTATCAACCTTGCCAGAGTGCCACTTCAGAAGATTTGTCTTTAAAATGCATGGGCGGCCCCTTGGTCTCGCCTATTGGGCTTGGATAGTGGTTTAGTTCTCTCAGTCAGCAAACACAAAAAGGACAAAAACTGTATCCCCGTTTCCATGCCTTTCATGACGCGTCTCAAGCCGTCTAGAATCTCGGTGCTTCCGGGGCCTAGATGGCCACTGGACTTTCGCCATTTATGACTGGGATATAGCCACCTCGGAAATATTCCTGGCGAGGCCTGTGTTACATTATACCTGATACAGTGCCCTCGCATCACAGTGAAACTTTCTTGACCAGACTTACCTTATAAGACATAAATTACCTATTTTATTATCCGGAAGCCTTAAACCCTTGTGGAAACATCCCAAGTATTTAAATGGAACAACAATACATTCATTTGGGTCACACAATACATTGCATACGTGGCCATGCAGAGTGTGTAGGTATACGTGACTGCTGAGGATACCGGGCCTATATACACTGAATCTACTCGCAGAACATGTTCAGACAGCCAATGAAAAAAAAACCCAGTCGCTCATTACGACACAAATGACTTGATTTCACAGATGAAGTGATAATTCACTCGTGCGTAATGGAACATAAAACACTGGTACGCCACAGGCTGCTTTCTACTCAACTGTATGTACATGAATCTTGAGGATCACCCAGTCGTTTTCAAAGTGACGTTTCAGAGTACGGCATGACAGGTACGGGTCATGTGAAACTGGCTTTCGCCCAAACACAATGACAGAAATGAAAATCTCGCGAGATAAATGGCGTTTTTTCAAACGTTACATAGACAGAAAAATAAAGTGGCCTTGAGCGATACAATTAACACCGAGGAAACATGTATCCCTGTATTAGCAGGTGTCCCTCTCCCCACCTCTCGCGTATGCAAATAATTGGGGCTGTCTTTTTACTACTGTTTAAATCTTTCAGACTGCAATTTATTGATACTTAGGCTGATAACCTTTGACCATTGATCCAATCATGGAGGCGTAACTTATTTGTCATCTATGTTCACAAAAGGGCGAAAAATTTCCACTGACACGATGACTTCAGAGAATTTATGTGTTTATTTATCTAATCGGTGTTTTACGCCGTAATCAGAAATATTTCACTTATACGACGGTGCCCAGCATTATAGTTGGAGGAAAACAGGCAGAGTCCGGGGAAGCCCACCACCATTCGCAGGTTGTTGACAGATCTCCCCACGTATACGACCGGTGAGGTAAACCAACATGAGCTGAACTCGGACCTACCGCATTGGTGAGAGGCTCCTGGGTAATTGTACCTCGTTAGCAAACTAACCACTCGGCCGACGACGGAGGAGAAAGTGGAGTGTCCGGAATTTTAACCACCGATTTTAATTCGTCAGGTATATACGTTACCAACCCGCTGACAGGAGCCGCAATTGCGATGAAAAAGATATCTATATACCCAATTGCTTTATCTGTGTAAATACATCTTTTTCACGCTGTTCAACTACATCATATTAAGTAATAACCCCATATTAAATGGTATAGCGCACAGTATGGTTATCTGTAATTCGCCATTGCGTGATTAAGAATTCCCGTCATATACTAGTATGTGATTCGCGGCCTTATCCGGCAGATCGACAACTTACAAGTCATTTTTCATTTCAGAATCTTGATTCTGAGTCCGCAAACCGGTGACTATGTCTCATTTTGAAAACCTCACGTCCACATACAATATAATCATACGGCATTAGTCAAGCTATCCATGTTTATGCCTTAGGCTGTACACAGGCAGCCATGTGCTTTATGCACGTAGGCGATGTTAGTGATCCGTGCAATGTATTTAACCTGACATACCTCTCTCAGCCTCGGCAGTCTTTGTTTTACCTGCAGTTCAGCACTCTGCCAGCTCTCAGGTAAGTCTAATTAATTTACTCGTATGAATATTGCTTGATATAGCAGACATGATGCAATGCATATATATAAATAACTGTATACAGTTACACAGCATATGTATCCGACAAAACTATTCCCACACACCGAAAAGAGAGGTCTAGACTTTAGGCACGTAACCTTGATTCAATATTCACAGTCATCGCCTCCTAAAGTAAATATGGCGGCCGTCCCAGTATTTGATTGCTGTTTTGTGCGATGTGGCCACAGATCCCCATTAATTTTCCATAAGCGACAATATTAACGTTTAGCACTGTAACTCAGCCCCAAACATTCCGTGGCCAATAAGCTTTGGTGCATACCTGGCCCAGCCGGTGAGAAAGAAGCCATAAAAATCTTGACATAAGTTGACCGTCAAAATCTAGACCTTTCTATGCCGTCAGCTGGGAGGGGTGCACAGCAACGTCACTCGCAGCCTCATCACCACCTGTCTCCTGGTGTCCTCTCGCCCAGAATTTCAAACTTTCATCATTAAAAATTATACCTGCCCAAAGCTTAGACAATTTTCATCATTTTGATACAAGCATGCACCTGTACATCAAAAGCGGCAGGCTGGCAGCAAAAAAGGACTTCACACCCTAAAATACACAGAATTACATTCGCCCCCCTCCCCCCGAAAAATGGAAGCTGGAATGGGGGTCTGTGTCCTATCACACCAACCAACTTTTTTTAGAATCAATAATTTTTGCACCACATAATTCCTACCGCCTCTCAACCTTACACACAAAGTTATGGCTTGATATATACAAAATCTTTTGAGCAGGAGGAATTTAACTTGGGGTACCCCATTCTTGGAAATGTGTCTGTTTGTCCGCTCTCAAGCAGGAAGTTCAAAGCTCTGTAGTGCACATACCGTTCAAAATATCTCAACCAGGTCGCATGTTTGGAAAGCTGGCATGTATATCTGCAAGAAAAATGAAAACATTCCAATGACCAAGTATTTTAAATTTTCCAATAACACACATTTAGAAAATTATGGAGTGTCAACTGGATTTTCTTGTTTGCAGCAGTGCTAAGAATATAGCTAAAGGCCAAAAGTGTCAAAGTATATATCAAAAGATAGGTAATTTATTTGACAATTCACTTACAAAATATAGGACATGACTTTTAGCAACTTTGTGCAAAATTTGACTTACAGTGATACAGGGGGGTACCAAAGCGGATTTTCAAAATTCCACAAAAGTCCACTTTGATCAACATCAAAGTAAACATATGTATCCAAATTGATATAGAAATGTTCATAGGCACTGTTTCCTTGGATAGGGCTTGAGAAAAGACTAGTATCCCTTTCACATACTCATTCACATGATAAAACCCTTAAAAGAACACTCACTCCCCCTCTCCCTCCCCCATGGCTGCCACTGGTTGGCTGGCTTACCTCAACTCACAGTGCAAGAGAATCCCACCACCTCTGTTGTCTACATGCCTACAGTGGTTCATTTTTAAGTTTAAAGAGGAAAATTAACCTTGTCACCTTCAAGCCTATGCCCAAGATAGCAGCCAGTGTTGCAGCAAAGATGCCTGTTTTTGATGTTTAGTGACTGCAGGTTGATTTGATGCATATTTACCTAGTGTGTGGTGGCTCACATGGGAGTAACCTGACTTGGTTTGTAAATTAAATACACACTGGCCTTCTCTACTACTCTAGCCAAGTAAATTAATCTGCTGATGTGTTTTTATCCACCTGTGTGAGGCTGGGCCCTAATATGTGATGCAAGGCCTTACTGACTATCCTTAATCACACACCCTATCTACCAGCCACATACTCCAATTTCACTCACAGCACTCAAATTTTGCATTATTTATCCACTCTCAGCCCCAAAAGACACATTTTAAACACCAGGAACAATGAAACGTTGTCTGTGTTTGTTCCAGCGTGCTCATACACCTGTACCACCCTCGACCACTGAGCGTATAAGCCGATTTTTAGACAAAACAGATATATGGAGAAATATAGAACCAAAAAGCTTTCAAACTGCTCAATCAAGTTCCATGTCAATGCAAACCACATCGCAGATGTACCCATCAAATGTTATCAGGCTGCTGCGAAATCTGAGCACACAGTGACATATTACATGTTTTGGCACAAGTGGACAGATCAGGCCACAGATCCCCATTAATTTTCCATAAGCGACAATGTTAACCTTTAGCACTGTAACTCAGCCCGAAACATTCCGTGGCCAATAAGCTTTGATGCATACCTGGCCCAGCCTGTGAGAAAGAAGCCATAAAAATCTTGACATAGGTTAACTGTCAAAATGTGGACCTTTCTATGCCGCCAGCTGAGAGGGGTGCCTAGCAACGCCATGGGGACGTCACTCGCAGCCTCATCACCACCTGTCTCCCGGTGTCTCGCCCAGAATTTCAAACTTTCATCATTAAAACTCATACCTGCCCAAAGCTTAGACAATTTCCAGCATTTTGATACCAAGCAAGCATACTCGAGGCCCTGACACATAATCCATCATGTAGCAGTAGCCCTTTATGCAGCTGTACAATGAATATGACTACAGTACAGAGAATAAAACCAGAGCAGCGACGACAGTGTGATAGTTGGTTAACTGTCACATGTAACTGGTAAAATCCATCCTCTTGGCAATTGACCTCAGTTAGGGTTTTGTTCTAACTGTTCAAATACCATAAACCAGTGATCAGCCTTATTTAACAGAACCATCGATTGGCGTAGCTTGTAAGCCCTCTTTTGTATGTGGGTATAATTTGGATGGTATCAATATGTAGGTATCAGACCATATACAGGATGTATGATTATGACCCATCTGTAGGTCCGCTCTTGGAGGAAATGTCACCAAATAATAAAGACATCACCATGGCTACTGTACACGGGTACCTCACTGAGCCTGTATAACGATAGAACAATTTCATTAGTTCTCTGCAAAAACACTGGACCTAGAACTCAGAACCAATCAGTATACCCAAGGTATCAATACACCTTCATCAGGAGCTATTAAAAGCAATTAATCACACTACGTCAATCACCTGAGTACAACATAGTGGTTACTGAAAAAAACATTCACATACATTATTGCGCAGTATTCTGGTATACTTTAGAACAAATGGCAAGGATTGTCAGAAACTTAATTCACTTATAACCTTATTAACTTACAGTATCACCTTTTTATGAAAAAAATATTAACTCCATAACTACATTTACAGCTGTTAAAAATGCTGTACTAGACCAGTATTTCAACAACACTACACACAAATCTGCATTACAGCTAGATCCTATTTAGTGTACATTCATTTAGCTCAGAAAAATGAACGTGTACAGTATACATGTTAAGCATAAATGCATCATTATGCAGTACATTGAATTGTACATTTAGTTTTAACTTGAAATATTACCTGACTGCTCATCATGCAGACTGCTCAAAACATCAATGGCAGGCAGAATAATGCTGGTTGCAGCTATAAGAAAATAAAAATGACATCATGAGTGACATCTCACAGTCACATATTTTTTCTAGTGTAACGATTTTTTTTACAGTGTACTAAGTAACTTTACATAAAACTATATGCGACCAGTTCACTGCTTGCAGCAAAACTAGTATAACCAGCAACAGCAATAAAGTCAGCAAATTAAGAAAAGAAGTTTATTTCACTATTATCCTATGACAATATAGTAAATGCACGTGTTGACTATACTGACAGCGTGCAGATACCCTGCACAGTCACAACAACGATAGCATGTTCAAACTTTCACAACCAAACCCAGCAGGCCTAGACCAACTGTAAATTTAACAAATATTTTCTGGTCAGTTATATACTAGAACGTGTTCAGCTCATGTTATATCTACAGTTACGTAATTCTTGGATCGACGCACTCAAGGCATCTTACAAAATGTCCCGCCGTCAACAACACCTTTACAACTTCGAACAAGTTCCGAACTACATTATCGCTTTCTCACTACACTTTGTCAGTGAAATCCGATAATGGCTCGAACCACGAACAGTTCATTTCAAATACAACAGCGGTGTTTAGACCTAAAACAAACTGGAAAAATCAATAAAATAGTAAAACAACAACCTTTAAACAGCAATTTGCAGCACTGAACTATTATGCATCTCTGTCTTCCAAGCGCAGAGCCAAAAAGGGGAGGTAACTTTGCATAATCATTGTGACCACCTGTTAAAGGTTTTATTTATAATTCTAAATGCAGGGAATTAATTAATTTATGAAACTCTTCCTAAGGTTCTGGTCCAATCCCCGCCATGGATAGGGAATGTCCTCTCACCCTGCTCACGTTGTATAACTATATTCTGATCATCAGTAACACACACAAGCCGATTTGTCTGAGGCTTATAATTAGCGATACAAATTCGTCGATTCAGTGGCCTTCCTTCCTGAAGCCACAAGCAGGTGCGCATAAAAGAATTACATATTGCATTTCAATAATCCGGTATATAGGCTTTGGTGTATATATTCATAGATCAGTATCTCTGTGTAGGCCTACTGTATACAGCTGTCAGTTATTCGTAGGTCGGAACAACGGAATTGTGTACTAGTAAACTCTTATGAACCTTTCTTTATTTGATCTACTCAAGGCCCAAGGGCGTAATCAAACAGTGTTTGCCACAAAACGAGACAGGAACGACACGCCAGTGGCCACTACCTCCTCCAGTGGCCATCGGGGAGCGAATGGAACGGGCCCTATTCAGAAAACATTGCTTCGCCTTCTCTGGTGTTAGAGGAGCAAACGTTGCACAAGCTCCCGGGTCTCAACAGCCCTCTGGTTCAGTTATATTTTAATCAATTTACTTCTCCCAGTTTTCACTTTCCATAAATTATCATTTTTAAATAACAAAACAAAATGATTTCCGAACCAATATAATCACAGTTTATCTGGTATAATGAGTGCTGACTACTGTATTTAAACATTCGGAACGTTTATCTCTCAAACTATCAGGTTGCACATAGGAATGAGGTAAATTACGGTCACCTCTGAACAACAACAACATCGCCAGGCCGTCTCGTGTTTTGTTGGCAGCTTTCAGGTTTGAGTACCACATATTGCAAGACTCAAGGCGCATACGCGTTAATTTTCTTCTTTGTGACAGTGTCTTTGCGCAGAGCATGTTACTCATTGGAACTACCCAACGGTAATCGCCGACTGATTGTGAAAGTTGGAAAAGTTCGGCCAATGGCAGCTATATCGGCTAGGCCTATACCAGATACCACATCTCATCTAAAAGAAATTAATTTATACACTCAAATGAATATGTGGACATGGACTGCACTCCCGTGAAAATACAGCGCACACGAACAAATTTATTGTATTTGGTAACGATAACTGGATCCTCGGTGATACAGGCATGGGGTATCACTAGACGTCACCGAAACGCACCCAAACGATCCAGAAATACCGGTATTATTAGTGCTGTTCATCCACTTTCTCTACTTACAGTTGTAAATATACTATATATTTTCATGGGAAATATACTTAGCATGGGTAGTCACCTTAGAAAGTAGCTCAGACTGAATATATCCTCAAAATTACATATCGTCGTCATATGACTGAAAAATTGTTGAGCACGACATTAAACCCCAATCACACACTCACTCACTCACTCACTCAAATTGACAGGGGGCCTCCATGGCTCAGTTGTTAAGCACTCTAGCGCAGCGTAATGACCTACATGTAGGTCCCTCTCACCCATGCGGTCGCTGTGAGTTCATATCCAGTTCATGCTGGCTTCCTCTCCGGCCGTACGTGGGAGGTCTGTCAACAACCTGCGGATGGTCGAGGGTTTCCACCGGGCTTGGCCCGATTTCCTCCCTCCGTAAAGCTGTCGGCCGTCGCAATAAGTGAAATATTCTTATAAATATATAGAATATATGTATATATATATATATATATATATATATATATATATATATATATATATATATATATATATTGTTATGACCAGTTACCCCCTAGATAGAGCCGTAGATTGCGAAAATAATCTCGTGATGCATGCTATATTACACCTCCCATCATGCTCCACACTGCAAAAAGTTCTCTACTTTTGGCAGCGAAATGCTTAAAATTTGTTGAAAAACAGTGACTTGTGACGCAATATTCACCCAGTTTTGACCCTAGCATAACATTCTTTTGTGCCCAGTTTTCAAATACTAAATTTTGAGCGAACAACAAACATAGTAAAACGGATACGTCGACCTATCGGTGTTCATCGTTCTCTTTACATGCTTCATTTTCGCAAACCGGTGAACATGGCCTCAGTACAACTACGTGTACGTCAACGAGATACGTCTCAACGAGATACGGAAAATCTCACATTTTCGAAATTCTTCCCTTCCTGAAGGAGGAGGTGAAAAACTTTTACTTTAAAGGTATTACCTCCCTGTGAAAACGAGGTGCAATGTCCAAGCGTAAATTCTGTCATAGCACTGTGGTGCTTCTGAAGGAAGAATTCCCAAGTGACTGGGCTCACCCCAGCAGTTTACAATTTATTACCTCTGCCTAAGAATATCTCATCAAATGAAACAACAGCAGTTGAGCAAGTGTCACTGGCTTCATAAAGATGAGGCAATCCAGTTGCACATGTAAAACACAAAAGCTGTGCCTTGTTTGTATTAATACTTGATACACATGCATTCATTTTATCTAAAGTATACAGAACACGATTCTTATTTGATATTGATCAATGCTGATTATAGTCCTGTGTATGGACACCAGTGGTGAAACTAAGCCTAAGCAAGCTTGCGTGCGTCGAACCTTGAAAAAGTCAAGCTTGTGTAGTCCTTGCAGTGATGTAAAGTTAGCGTGTGTATTACAGTGTAAAGTCTTTTTTTCGCTGGTCGATGGCCCTTTGTTGTGCATAAGTGCATCCTTGGTAAGAAAATAATGGAAAATGTGTAAACTTTAGGCAGGTATGAGTTGAAATTTTGAAATTCTTGGTGAGAGAACATAAGGTGCCAGGAAGTGATGCGACTGCATTTTACACACTCAGCTGAGTACTGTTTCTTCAGTTTGTTTTCAATTGTGATTTTGGGAGGCTAATCATCAAATGCCTATAAAAGTAAATGTGTCACATCAGATTTTTGCAAGGTATTAACAGAAATAAGCTGCTGGTGTAACCGGAGATGACTCGCATATCATCATTCTACAGATTTGTCTCTCGTTCATTTTATTGGTTTTCCCGGCCTTGGGCGAAATCATTGTGAATCTTGTTGCTCTCGTTGGGTCCTAGGTGGTTTTACATAAACCATTGCCTTCTTTTGTGATTATCCGAACAGGTAGGAAATTGATCGGTATAACATCCAAAAGCCGACGTCTTACCTAGTATCTAGTACTCGGTTTTCATCCACCTATAAAACTGAACGCCAAGTGGAAGGTATCAATCAATTGAATAGTTAAATTATTGCTTTTTTTAAAAGGCATATCATTGCACAACAAACTAACAGCTAAACGTAGAACAGGGTTCGCACGGGTCCTTGAAAACCTTGAAAGTACTTGAGTTTTATTTTGGTAATTCAAGAACTGGAAAGCACTTGAATAGCCATTTTTTGGTTTGACGGTAAGATCTTGTGCTGTAGTCATTGAGAGTGATTTTGTGCGTGAAAAAAAGCATTAGAGATGCCAGGCCACTATCGTTTTAGCGATGAATGGCTGCAGTTCCCAGATTTCACGGACTGGCTTATACGCGACGCCAGCAGTGTCAATCGGGCGTATTGCCGATTGTGTCTCCGAAGTATAGATGTTTCCAGTATGGGCAAGTCCGCCCTGGACTGAGAATGGCGCTGTTTACGAACACGTGCGTATTGTGGAAATATTTTAAGCTGCGCTTTTTATTCTGACGGACAGTGGAAAATTTATAAGAATCAATGATGGGTTGTCTGATTATCAGTGATGTCTGGACCGACTGAAGGTTATGGCACCAACACAAGGCTGCGCACCGGTCGAATGCCACGGCATGGCTGTACCACGCTTACGAAATGACCTAAACAAGTATTCAAGCTGCGTATGTTGTCGCAGTTTATACGCGAAAGCGGAGATTGTGACTGTCGTTTGCCTACTTGAATTTGTATTTTAAGTACTTGAAAGTACTTGAAAAGTCTTTGAATTTTCTTGGCAGTCAGGCGTGCGAACCCTGTTAGAAGTAAAGGTCACTGACCTTTGGCATGCAGCTGCAATTGCCGCGACTTCTAACTGCATGCGTAGTGCTGTCTGCTGTATATTTAATCAAAACAATCATTGCATGCCAATCAGATTAATCCATCTGACGTGAACCAATAACATAAAAATGTGGTTGTATTTGTACAGAAATGGCGGGGCTATTGATTGCGGTGCAGACCGTCTTGGTAGTCGTCCTCCGTTTACTGACCACAGGTAAGTGGGAAGGTCTGACAGTAACCTGCGGATGGTCGTGGGTTTCCCCGAGGCTCTGCTGGGTTTCCTCCCACCATAATGCTGGCCGCCGTCCTATAAGTGAAATATTTTTGAGTACGGCGAAAAACACCAATCAAATAAATGAATTAATAAATTGTTTGATATAGACAGATTAGCTCACATAAATCTGTGTTTATTGATGCTTTGACCAAATAAATAGTCATTTTCCTGTTTCCCATGTTTAATAATAACCTTTTGTGTTAAGTCAGTAGAATCTTCTTCTCATGAGTGTACGATTTGTGAACATATTTGCTTCTTCCAAATAAAACTGTGAAAACGCCAATTGTGCGTAGTTACGATTATGATAGAAATAAGTAGTAGCTGAAACTATACATGTATACGAATTCAAGTGAATTCTTTTAACATCATTTTTGTTTATGTCGGTTGGCGTCCATTTTTGGAAACTAAGACTAACTAGAATTAGATTTGTTACTTTGTTAGTGTTTGACATCAACTCTTCTGTCTGTACTGAAATCCGTTTTAAAATGAAACTATTCTCATGAGTATGAATATAATGACATTTGACGAAGCTAATAACCTTTTATCTTTTGTTTCCCGCAAGGTCACGCAGATTTCTCGAATGCAATTGTCCATCACCAGTCTGCGGATCAGTTGATGAGGATTAGAGGGCTGAAGGAACGTTGGGGGCAGGTTGAAGTACGCTTGTCCTCGTCGGATCCCACGTGGTATCCGGTGTGCTCCAATTCGAGTTTGTCTTTTGGTGACAAGGAACAGAAAATTGCCAACTGGATTTGCCAGGCTAGACTTGGGCTGACTGTGTGAGTGTTTTGTCCCACACAATTATCAGGAATGTTTTTGTTTAAAACCATGCTTAACAGTTAAAATGATTTTATATAATTTGTTTTGTGTTATGTTTTTCATTGAACAGGTCGTACGCCGAGTTAGAGTATGGTCAACGTCTGCCCCCAGACGCATCGTTTATGAAGGCGAAATGTCCAAACCAGACAAGTTGTACTTTCAGTCTCGGGTCAGAGTGCAAAACAAACCGAGCTATGTTTATCTATTGTAAGTATGCCCTGATTAGGAGTGTAGTTCTGTGTTTAGTGTTATATACAGTGTTAAGTAATATATACAAAAGTGGGTGATATCATCTACCCAGTCCTACACAGCAGAGTGTCCACATATGGTAATTACAGTCTTGGTCTATTTTCCCAGAGCAGAATGATGGGACACCCAGAACATAAATGGATACTGAATCATCGCAGATTGTTTTGGGCTGGTTGATTAAAAGTGTATTGGGTGTCCAGGATTTTCCTCTGTATAAACATTCTCTGGGTCAGACTTGTTCAAGTAGCATCATTGCTATAAGGACAATGACTATGCCTCATGTTAGATCGCATTAACAGTGTGGGCTCTAGCACTAGACATTGGACATTCTGTGGCAGTAGTTTATTGGACGGGCACGCTCTTTGTTGATACCACGAGAAAGATGATTGCGAGAAAGGTAGATTTCCTTTTGCGCACATACGTAATTTACTGTATGAAACCCATAATTCCGATGAGTAGAAAATATTAAGCAATGTGAAGTTTTTTTATTTGCAGTATTTGTTATATTAAATATCCCCTCACAGAAACTGAGAATTTACTCAAAACCGTAATAAATCTTTAGGGACAGTGAGGCCACGTTGGATATATGAACAGTTGCAGTTAAAGCACAACTGAAATGCATGTTTGATTAACGAAGGCTTCCAAACTAGCATGTTACATGGTTTGGATACTCACCTTGTTCAGTCTCACAGAACAATACCTTGGGTCGTTCCAACATCATTGAAAACTGTTGACTGCTTGGTTCTTTCTTGGTTTGTGCCAGATGTTGTTTTTGCGATTGTTGATTCGGAACGAATTGTCAGTTTTGACGCCTAGATTTAAATACATTTAATGTCTCTCTGGCTGGTTTTGTGCAAGTCAGGTCCAGCCCCAGAATCACGTGACCTAAGTTTACGCCTGACAGGAGGGCCGGACGAGAGACGTGGGAGACTGGAGATGATGAGGAACGGAGAATGGGGGACAATCATGTGAAAAACTTTTAGTTTATTGAATGCCAAAGTTGTATGCAGGCAAATGGGATTTAACGAGTAAGTTAGTTTTACAGTGTAGGTTGTTACAGAGCTGCTTACAATTAAATTGGGGCCTCCGTGTCCAAAGGAGTTGGAACACCAGCGCCTCGCAATGACCCAAGAGCCTCTCACTAATGCAGTCGCTGTTAAGTTCCTGTCCAGCTTAAAATACACTTATCCGAAAACAATGTTAACAAGCAAATCTAACAGGGATGGTGAAAGCGACCGAAAGTGTCACTGAAACCATGTTAGTGTTCCTTACCAGAATATGCGATAGCTTAGGAGGTTTTTTTCCGTGTTTTTCTTTTTAGTGTCTTTTTTTTACAAACACTTATCTTTGCGCTCATTCTGTGAGCCAATGTCATACAGCAGAGCCAAGAAATTCGTAGCAGTCTTCCAGATACCTGATGACCGAATATATAAAAACAGACGATTCTTTTATCGTCGTACTTAACAATTAAATTTAAGCGTTACTTCATGGACCAATATGCAGGGCTGCCTGATTTATGGATATTATGACTTTGTACGCAAATTTATTTATTTATTTGATTGGTGTTTTACGCCCGTACTTAAGATTATATACGACAGTGGCCAGCATTATGATTGGAGGAAACCGGGCAGAGCCCATAGAAAAGCCACGACCATCCACAGGCTGCTAGCAGACTTTCCACTTACGACTGGAGAGGAAGCCAGCATGAGCTGGACCCCATAGGTGAGAGGCTCCTGGGCAATTGTGCTGGGGTAGCACGCCAACCACTCGGCCACACAGGCCCCATCTTACGCAAATAGCGTTAACAAACTGCCTGAAAGTATAATTTATTAACTGACAAAGTTCATGTATAACTTGATATAATGCAGCTTGCACAGAACACAGCCATAATTTTACGGGATTTCCGAGTTTTGCACGTAAGGGTTAATTGATCAAAATTTAAAATGCTTTCCCTCTTCATGATTCCGTAATTTACTTTATTTATTTTTTCGATTGATGTTTCAACCTTTATTCAGGAATATTTCACGACGGCGGCCAGCATTATGTTGGGAGGAAACCGGTCAGGCGGCGGGGGAATAATTTAGTAGTTGACAATCTTGTACTTTTACTAGATACAATGTGACTTGCAGAGAACAATTTCCACAATGACGTTCAACGCCATCCTTCAGTGAATGAATGTAAGGTTAAAGGTATATTCCATGCGACTCGACAACTGCCCAAGTCTCTCGTCAGTAAGAATTTTAGACTCATTGTCATTGTTTGTAACTAATTGGTTTCTGTCTTTCTGCAGATCCCTGGCTCACTTGTATTTTGTGGGCGAAATGGGTGTCGGAAACGTAACCCTAACGTTCATTAAATGCCAAGGCAACGAATCCCGCCTTATAGACTGTTTCCACATGATCTTGGGCTTTCCCTTTGAAGTCTGCAAAGAGAGCGCTGGTGTGGAATGTAAGCTATGTGTAGTATTATCGTAATCCCATTAAATCCATACATAGCAGTATTAAGACCTGAGAACAATGGTATATTCATATTACATGCTGCCCAACGAAACCAGGTAGCCAATCATGTGTCGTATTACGATAATGCATGTGGTGTGATTTCGGATTATGTTCAGTTGTAGGCAAGATTTTTTTGTCTATATGTTTTCTGGGATGAAGTTGGGATAAAGTGGTATGATGTTGGCGATGCCTTTGAAATCTGCTATACCGGCTGAAATGGTGGAATACTGAACTTTGCACTGTACGTCATTTTCTGATTTACCTTCTCTTGACTTAGGATGCGTGCAAAATGTAAGGAACATATGCAACAAGAGGTACGCTGCATGTGTACAAACTGCTTAACAGCAAAATTGCAAGGGTATGCTCTTTTCTCGATTCAAAGAGCAGCTGAATTGTTTGCAAATACTTTAAATTACCCTACTTGTAACATGTAGCTATTAGAACCATTCTGTCGCAGAACTTCTTAAACACATACAATAAAATGTAATATTTGAGTCGTATGTCTTTGATAGTGAAGAAGGCTTCACGTGCTTGTAACATGAAGCATAAGAGGTAAAACCGCAAGAGCGACGACAGCATGATAGTTGGCAAATTGCCGCGCGTTACTGCGGTTAAAAGAATGTCTTGTTTTATCTCACCGACCCCGATCTAGTAGCCGTCCAAATCTGAAGTAAAATATATCGCCTGTTGTTGGTCCAATCATATTGGTGCGTCCGCATTTTGTGAAGTAGAGGGGTCTTGTTCAGCCATTTGCGTACTGAAAAACAACGATCGTCTTTGCTGGTTTAGCTGGACTTTAGCTGGATTGATCGTTGGCGTATATACTGGTTCTGTTGGATTTAGTTTGATTTGATTGGTGTTTTACACCGTACTCAAGAATATTTCATTTATACGACGGCGGCCAGCATTATGGTGGGTGGAAACCGGGCACAGCCCGGGGAAACCCATGACTATCCGCAGGTTGTTGTCAGACCTTCCCACGTACGGCCAGAGAAGGAAGCCAGCATGAGCTGGACTTGAACTCACAGCGACCGCATTGGCGAGAGACTCCTGGGTCATTACGCTGCGCTAGCGCGCTAACCAGCTGAGCCACGGAGGCCCCGTTTTTGTTGGAGTATCAAGGTGCGGTCAGCAAACGTGGCTAGCCTTTAATCCCGTTTGAATAAATCTTACTGTGTATATGTGGTTACATCATGGTATATGTACGCCTCACACAGCACTTGGTAAGGAACAGTGTAAGTCAGTGGCACACGCAGTTTGTAAATTCCTCAGGGTAGCAATTGACAAAAGTCCGAGCCAGAGCAATTATTTTTTTAAACAACGTGAACGTCTGATGAAGAAAATTAGTCATCTTGGGATTGTTTTGTTGTAGGTAGGCGGAACGATGATTACACTCCGCGAATCAGCGATGGACGGAATTTCACATCCCCAAACGGCCGTCTTGATCTGAAGATTGCCGGACAATGGAACGCTCAGTGTGGAAAGATATCTAATAAAACGGCCATCGTGGCATGCCGGCAAATGGGGCTGCCTAGGTATAAACATCGCACAAAATTCTCGTAGATAGTTGTCTTTCTTCTAAAAACCTTTCATCAAGAACATTTTAAATGGTTAGCTGAAAACGTTTGCCGACAGCTCACAGCCTTAATTAGGTTTGCACAATGACGTGAAATATTGATTGTAATTTCTCTCGTTGATATAATCTTTTTCAAGTTCTTTCGCACGGATGTTGCCAGCAAATGTCAAGTATCCAGCACAGACTATTCCCAATATCACCTTGGAAGTACGCTGCACTGGACAGGAGAATAACTTGTTGGAGTGTCAGATACCTCAGAAATCTGGCCCTTGTGATGCTACATTTGGAATTGTGTGCTCAGATGGTAAGTTATATGCGACGTACTAAATGAATTGCATGACTGGTGTAAGCGACGCTATATGGCGAAATAATATTGAAAGCTTATCTGGAACACAACGGAAGCTGACCGGAAATGATAGGATGTGGATGAAAAAAGTATCGCTGTATGGAAGCAATAAAATGTCATGTGAAAAGGGCATTAGGTTTGAGAGGAATTTAGGTCGTTAGACAGGATAAAGCTAGCAAGTCCAGAATGTGTATATAATTACAGATCTATATTATTAAAATATTGGTCATCTGGGGCAAAGTGCGCGATAACACATTTCGTGTATGATTGATGTAAGCGACGTGATATGACAAAAATGATTTTGAAAGCTTCGTTAAAACACGATTGAAGTCAGCTAGAAATGAGAGAGTGTGGATGAACCAAATTGTATCGCTGAAAGCAGTAAGATGTTATACTGAATGGGCACCGAATCTGCGAGAAATTTGGCAAATATGTTAGTCTCTCTTGGTCCAATGCCTTTTGTTTATCAATCCTTCTCTCATTACATGAACTTCCATTAACCCTGATAGTTAACCATTACTGTGTTTTTGTCAAAATCTCTAATAATACAACGACTGTCGACCCCTGAAAATCTCTCTCATGTTCGTGGGAAATACAAAAAGGACTTTTATCGGTCCCTCTAATTCTAATAAGACTTCAGTTCATCATTACAACTAGTACATATACTATCATCCCGTCAGATAGTGTTTGGACATATAATATTGCAAACACATTTATCAACCTCTCTTATATTGGATGGCACTTGGGAAGCTTTTTCAACAACCTGCAGATGGCCGTGGGTTTCCTCCCACCATAATACTAGCCGCCGTCGTATAAGTGAAATATTCTTGAGTACCGGGTAAAACACCAATCAAATAAATAAATAAACATACTGTTTCGGCGAAGGGCGGTGAGGACTCCATGGCCTAATAGTTAGTGACACAGGGCCCTGTCATCAATGCGGCCCCTAAGAGTTCAAGTCCAGATCAAAGCCGGCTTCCTGTGCAGAAAGGTCCTTCAGCAACCTGAAGGTGGTCGTAGTTTTCCACCTGAAACTGCCCGGTTCCCTTCCCCTTCCCCCATGACATTCACCCCCGTCGTATAACTGAGATATTCTTGACTACGTAAAAACTCCAATAAAGTAAATAAATATAATGGATGGTGCTGTCAATAAAGTGTTCATATCTAAAATGGAATTATACTCAAATATGGCAGAATACACTTTTAAAGTGTTTAAGTAATATTCTTGAGCACGGGGTAAAACACCAATCAAATAAAGAAATAAAAGTGTTAAATGTGATTGTGTATATAATTTCAGATCCAGGTTATCAGGTGCGTCTTGTCGGAGGTGAAAACCATACAGGCCGACTGGAGGTCAAAATAGCGGGCATCTGGGGGACAGTATGTGATAACAGCTTTTATGATCGGGGCGCCAAAGTAATTTGCAGACAACTGGGTTTTGACAAGTGAGATGTTTTCTTATTAAATTTTTAGGGTCGGTTGCTTAAAAACAATCATCATCATCTAAAAGACAATTTCGAAGTGATTCCAAACATGCTTTAGATGATCTTATGTTTACATATTTTTAAATTGAAACGGGTAAAAATTAAGATTGACGGAAGACTTGTGACAACGTTGAACAAACTGAAGCCTAATGATGTCGCCGATTATTTTCAGACTAAATGGGCTTTGATTTCCATATTTCTACATTGAGTATAAATATACTGTAGTATAGCAGTTTTGTTCTATTATATCTATGTTTGAATTTAATGTGGAAATATAATAATTGTTAAAGCACGTGATGTCAGTGAGTTTTAACCTTTATTGGATATGGCCCAAAAAGCCCACTGCAGAAATTCAATGTATTTTCACCTGTTTTTTACTTTTTAAGATATGTATATATATGTAAATTGCCTATGTCCAATTTGCATCAAGTGAGAAAAAGTTGTGATCATTTCCATGAACTTGTCCTCGATAAGTTGCTACTGCAAATGTGACATTAGCGCTTGTGCACCGTACGCCGAGCTTTGCTCTGTTGTTGTTAAGTGTATGTTTTATGGACACATATATGTCTTTTTAACATAACAACGTAGTGAATTTGCTGCATTTATATATTTTAAGTGTCACAGTTTTGCAAAAATACTCCAGGCACGGCGTGAAGCATGAGTCGCATTCTGTTGACAGTGCCGTGCCACTTGTTTGGCCAACGAAAGACATTGGGCAGGCGGATCCTAAGCAGCCGATATGGCTGACATCCGCCTATTGTTCTGGGGATGAAGGCTCGTTCAAAGATTGTAGCTACAAATTCGAACACAACGACATGTGTTCACATGAAGCAGATGTGATCGTCTCGTGTAAGAGTCTTGGTAAGTATACCAGGTTATGCATTTGTTTACTTGATCTAGTTTAACGTCGTGCTGAATAAAGACTTATTATTTTCTATGGTGGCAGCGATTAGGTTTATGGATGGATTTGATTTATTTAGTTGATTGGTGTTTTACGCCGTACTCAAGAATATTTTATACGACGGCAGCCAGCATCATAGTAGAAGGAAACCGAGCAGAGGCAGGAGGAAACCCACGATAATCCGCAAGTTCCGCAAGAGAGGAAGCCATCATGAAGTGAACTTGAATTCACCGCGACGGCATTGATGAGACGTTCGTGGGTCATTGCACTATTGTCATGCTAGGTCACGGAGGTTCTAGGTTTATGGACGGATGGAAGCGCCGTCCTTGCCCGAGTATTTGACAATCGCCCTGACAAATGCCCATTGCTTAATCAACTTAGTGGGCTTAGCACTGGGAAGATGACACTCATAATATCAGCGGCATATCTATTCAATCTTTTGCTCAGTCAACCACTGATCAATATAGCCTTATCCTCCGTTACAACAGTTTCGTGAACCAGTTATCAGAGAATCCATGGAATGGCCGATATGCTTGGGAGCTAATGATAATCAAAACGGGATCAAACCCAGGTCGGGTCATACAAAGACTATAAATATGCTATAAATACTTGCTGCTGCCTGGCTTGGTGCTCAGCACTGAGAAGTTAGAGCAAGGAAACAGGACTAGTTGGCCCGGTGTCAGTATAATGTGTTGAGTGGGGTGTTATGTCCGGTGTCTTCGACATGATTCTTCGGTGGCGGCAGCACTTGGTGACAGGGACTCGCCTTGCCTGAAGAAGACACAATATATGTACACACACTTAATGACTCTTTGTCTTCATATGAAAAATTGTTAATTACGACATTAAACCCCGAGCATACATACATACACACGTTCAAAATATCATTACTGTTTACGTCATGTGACCCTGTTTAAAGTTGTAGCAACATGACTGACTCTACATGAGAACTTGACGAGAACTGTGAAGGATTTGAAAAACTAAAATAGTGAACTGAAACTAAGCTTTTTGAAAAGTTTGTTAGGAAAATACGGCGGATTTAAAATAAGACAGGCTTGCAAGTGTGCCGACTGACAGGAATCCGGGCAGTTCCGGAAAAAAACCACGACCGTCTGCAGGTTGCTGACCGACTTTCCCATGTACAACATGAGCTGGACTTGAACTCACAGCGACCGCATTGGTGGGAAGTTCTTGGGTCATTCTGCTGCTCTAGCACGCTAACTACTAGGCCACAAACGCCCCGGGGCACTCTTACATTTGAAAGACAAAAATGATTTATGTGCTATGTTGGAGTGTAGTGCATTGGTGCTTGGGCCAAGCTGTGCAAACATTTCATCTAAATCTGTGCTTGATTTATCAGTAAACCAACGTCGGCAAAAACGTTTGAGGTGGTAACAAGATCCACCATTAGTTTATCAGAAAGAGACTGTAGAGGAGGTAAATCAGGGGTCGAGTTACATGTAGCTGCCATGCCATGGTTACCCCTTCTCAACATCAGCTTTGTCACATTTGTTTTCTCGCTTCTGCTAGAGGAACTTGACGTGCCGATACGTTTGGCTGGTGGAGCGGACAATACGACAGGGCGACTGGAGCTTTTCTATGATGGTCAGTGGGGAACTGTGTGCCGCTACTACTTCTCTGCAAAGTCAGCTGAAGTAGCCTGTCGACAATTGGGTCTGCCCTAGTAAGTGCATACCTTTCATTGTAATTTTGCGGACTATTCATCTCATTGAATTGAAACTTAGTAGAAATGATCACCGATTTTGTCCTTTTTCAAACCGACTGGTGATATTGAATTGAATTGTAGTACATAGCTTTAGTATGACCAATTTCAGCCGTTTCGTCTATTTTTTCTAATGTTAATGTCATAATGTTTCCCACCTCGTTAGTATTTTGACGTTGTATATCAGGCAGTAACTTTGTGTGTGTTATATTTCCAGAATTGTTGAATTCAATTTAATCGTATATGGCTATAAGTTTGAAACTGCATCATCCTTACAAGATCAGACCCATGCTGTCTTGGAAAGGAAAGATAGATGTTTCGCTCCAAAAAAGAAAGTGGAAAAAGCTAAGATCTGAAGCCGCCTTTGCTAAATTTGATTCAATTTGGGTACTCATTTTCTTGCCAAAATTTTCGTTATCTGAGTAATTGTTTTAAAAAAATTGCCAATAACTAGCGCACCCTCTAGCTCTATTCCAATTCACTAGGTTGTAATATGGACATATTGGCGCGCTATTACAATCTTAAATACCGGTACGGCTGAAAAAAGTTGGGGACGTGTTTCACGCAAAACATTTGACACTTCTTTCACACCAAAATTTTAGGAGGAACATCTTTTACGCCAAAACTTAGAGACATCTTTCACAGCAAAACTTTGGAACGTCTTTCTCGTCAAACAGTTGGGACGTTTTTCACTTCAAACATTTGAAACATCTTTCAGGCCAAAACTTTGGTACATCTCTCACAGGAAAGCTTTGGGACGTCTTTCACAGCAAAACTTTGAGATGTACTTCACAGCAAAACTTTGGGACGTCTTTCACAGCAAAAGTTGTCCATAAAAACCAACTCAGACTTTGACTGCATTCAATTCATAGAAAGAAAAAAAAACCTCTAAAAGATATAATGTACTCAAAAGTGTATTTTCTAGTAGGTATTTCGCCAATGCTTTTTTGTTTTATTTTTTATTTTACTTTTGTTAACAGTATTACTTTCACAATACTTGTGAGTGACAACTTTTCCTTGGGTACTATGAGTTGTATGGTTTGTTATTATGTGTATAAATATGTGTGTGTTTCAGTACAGACGCGACACTCATCAATTCTTTCGGTGATCCAGCGACGAGTCCTATTTGGTTGAATTATTTAAAATGTAAGGGTGGAGAGTCACACATTATCCAGTGTAGGCACTATCCTATCAACACATCAGACTGTGATCCTCGGAGAGATGCTTTTTTGCAATGTCAAGATTACACGGGTATGTATACTCAGTGAAGACATCATACCTGAGCAGTTTTATCATCAGGGTTTATCACAGTACCAAGGCACAGTATATCAATTGCATGAAAGCCCGTACAGGGTGGACTGTCAAGGCATGTACATCACGTGGACACACTGTATACCTTGACTGCCCGTACTGTGTGGACTGTCAAGACATATACACCACGTGGGCACACTGTACACCCTCATTGCCCGTACTGTGTGGACTGTCAAGGTACGTACATCGCGTGGGTACAGTATATACCCTGCCTGCCCGTGGTGCGTGGACTATCAAGGCTTCTTCGCCACGTGGACACACTGCATACCTTGAATGTTCGTATTGTATCGACTGTCAAGGCATGTACACCACGTGGACTCACTGTATATCTTGACTGCCCGGGCTGTGTGGACTGTCAAGTCTTGTTCACCACATGAGTACAGTGTATACCTTTATCGCCAGTGCTGTTTGGACTGTCAAGGCATGTACATCACGTGGTTACAGTGTATGCCCTGACTGCCCTGATTGCCAAGGCATGTACACCACGTAGTTACTATTACTGTCCAGACATGTACACAACGTGGGTACAGTGTATACCTTATGTGCTCGTACTGTGTGCACTGTCCAGACATGTACACCACGTGGGTACAGTGTATACCCTGACTGCCCGCACTATGTGGACTGTCCAGATTTGTACACCACTATGTGCTCGTACTGTGTGGAATGTCAAGGCATGTACAGCACGTGGGTACAGTGTATACCCTACTGCCCGCACTGTGTGGACTGTCCAGACATGTACACCACTATGTGCTCGTACTGTGTGGACTGGCAAGGCATGTACACCACGTGGGCACTGTGTACACCCTGACTGCCCGTACTGTGTGGACTGTCCAGACATGTACACCACGTGGGTACAGTGTATACCCTATGTGCTCGTACTGTGTGGACTGTCAAGACACGTACACCACGTGGGTACAGAGTATACCCTGACTGCCCGTATTGTGTGGACTGTCAGGCCATGTACACCACGTGGGTACAGTGTATACCCTATGTGCTCGTACTGTGTGGACTGTCAAGATACGTACACCACGTGGGTACAGAGTATATCCTGACTGCCCGTATTGTGTGGACTGCCAAGGCATGTACACCACGTGGGTGCAGTGTATACCTTGACTGCCCATGCTGTGTGGACTGTCAAGGTATGTACACAACGTGGGCATAGTGTATACCTTGACTGCCCATGCCCTGTGGCATGTACACCACGTGCGTACAGTGTATGTTCTGACTGCCCACGCTGTGTGGACTATCAAGGTATGTACAACTCCTGGGCACTGTGTATACCTTGGCTGCCCATGCTGTGTGGACTGTCAAGGCATATACACCACGTGGACACAATGTATACCTTGGCAGTCTGTATTGTATGGACTGTCAATGTATGTACAACAGGTGGGTACAGTGTATACCTTGGCAGCCTGTACTGTGTGGACTGTCCAGGCATGTACACCACGTGGGCTCAGTGTATACCTGGCCACAGACCCCCATTAATTTTCCATAAGCGACAATGTTAATCTTTAGTGCTATAGCTCAGCTCCAAACATTCCGTGGCCAATAAGCTTTGGTGTATACCTCACCGAGCCTGTGAGAAAGAAGCCATTAAAATCTTGACATAGGTTGATCATCAAAATCTGGACCTTTCTATGCAGGCAGCTGGGAGGGATGCCTACCAACGCCATGGGGACGTTACTCGCAGCCTCATCACCACCAATCTCCTTGTGTCATCTCGCCCAGAATTTCAGACTTTCATCAGTACAACTCATACCTGCCCAAAGCGTAGACAGTTTCTATCATTTTGATACCAAGCCTGCATCTGTACACCAAAAACGGCAGGCTGGCAGGACAAAAAGACTTTACACCCTAAAATACACAGAATTACATTCGTCCCTCCCAAAAAACGGAAGTTGTAATGGGGGTCTGTGTCCACCTTGACAGCCGGTGTTGTGTGGACTATCAAGGGCCTGTACACCACGTAGTCACAGTGTATACTGTGACTGGTCGTACTGTGTGGACTGTCAAGGCGTGTGTAACACGTGGGTGGAGCCCCTGCTGTGGGGATTCTGAGATAGTATTCCACGCAGATGTAGAATTCTTAAATTGCCTTGTCCCCAGGCTAGCGGTGTGTTGGCTTTGGACGCTACTGCCGGCATCAACCACTGGGGCGAGGGACAAAACCTCTTTTATTCTCTGTTACTATTCACGCTGCCCATTATTAGTCACGACCACATCAAGACCATTACCAGTAAGTGTAGAAACAAACCTATTTTTGTGGCAGCTCGTCTGATGCGGTTGCGTTTTCAACCAGTGAAAGATTTTTTAGTTTGAATGTGCCGCTTTGAATGTCTTTAAAATGGTTGAATACTAACTGACACCTTGTTACACGCGTTTAGCGTGTGTTTTGTCAATACACAGCCACAACCTTGATGGTGGTGTTGATTGAGGCATCAGGTGCAAATGGGTCTTAAGCCATCAGGCTCGGGTGAAACTGAAAAGAGGCTGTTACTTATGCTTTTCCCTACTATTGAAGAACAACAACAACCCAGACAGCAGGTGCTCGTGAAACAGGCTTGATAGAACAAATTGTTAATCAGCTAATCATCATTCGTGGGGATCTGATATACGCCACACAATTGGTACAGCAGTTTTCCTGTATTTGCTTCTGTCAGCTGGAATCCAAGTCGAAATTAACATCCTTTTGATACAAATTCCCAAGTTGTTTAGCCCAGCCATCCTTCTGTTGGCTATCAATTACGTCACCCGCTGAGTCGTAGGGGGCGACCGGCTGGAGATCGGTTAGGGCATTAAGTCTAAATCAAAAGATCTTGCACTTCTGAGATGATCGCTGTGACTTTTGTTTCATCTGTGTGCATGGTTTTGGCAAACACTGTACGTCTTGCGCTTTCTGTGATTATCGCAGTGAGTCTTGTCTGATATATTTGTATGTTTTTTACAAACACTGTACGCCTTGCGCTTTCTGTGATTATCGCAATGAGTCTTGTCTGATATATTTGTATGTTTTTTACAAACACTGCACGCCTTGCGCTTTCTGTGATAAGTATAAATATTATGTTTTCATTGGTCTCCAAGGGTCAGGGTATAAAGAAACCAGTTTTACGTTAAAAAGTTAATGAAGCTCTTGCGCCGTGCATAAACTGGATTTGTAACTATATGTCCAAAATTATGAATTTTCCTTGTCTTCCTCTCTAGATCTTTTTAAGAAATATAAACCAGCTTCTACAACCGTTGCAAGCAAGAAGAATCCCACGTCAGGCGGAGGTAAGACATCACTTAACTATACAGGAATGAATCTTGATGCCCGTCCTTCGATTTTCTATACGGAATAATTAAACCTGTAATTATGACCCGTAAACCCGTAATAATGAATGAACGAGTTTTAAGTATGACGTAAAGCTCCAAGTATACATACATATATGGTTAATTTCATGCACCTCGTTCTTGTTGGGTGCATTATCGATGACCCAAGGAAATGCAGTGGTAAATATTAAAAATTTGTGTAACCCGATATATTTGTAGTACACTATCAGGAGAAGCATCCCAGTTACATTCTTTGAAAGATATGGCAATTATTTTCAGTGTGCACTGCACCAGCATTGTTTACGACGAATAAATTCATGTTGATATAAGATTAAATTAGAATAGATTAGATCATATTATATGATATCAGATTCAGACAAATGTCAAATTTATAAAATATTTTAGCAGCGCATTAATGCGCCATTTGCCAAATGTGACTAGATGGTGTTCGAGTATGACTTGCATGAGGTGTCAGTGTGGTCAGTGAATCAGTGATTTTTTTCCATATGAAGTCACACAGCTTTGTAATCCATGCGTCGAAACAGGTATCCGTCAACCAATATGGACGTTCCAGGTCAATAATCGCAAGGTCAATTCCAAAAAGGACACAAACACAATACCCTGCTGAATAATACAAGAAATGCGCCCGTTTTCATGGCTTTACCCTGGTTAGGAGCTGTATATTCATCGCGTTGAATGAGATCACCACGTTGGATATATGATCTGTTTCTGTTTCGACGCATTGATTCCTTTTTGTTTTTTTTTTTTTGTTTTTTTTTTTGTAATGCTTTACATCACTGCCATCAGTAGTAAATTGTGGACAGAAATATTGAAGAACGCCTAGGTCGCTGGTGTCACGGTGATGAGGCAGGGAGTGATGTCAGAAAACTCACACAATACGTCTCAACCTGTGCCTGTAATAATACTTTATACACATGCATTCTCTTTATCTAGAGTATGTATAACATGATTCTAAGCAAAACCTAAAACAATTTTATTGATGAATGCTAATTAAATACTTCCACAAGAGGACCAACGTAATGAGGCTAAGCCTAAACAAGCTTACGCGCGACTCCAATGGTCAAATTTGTCTAGTGGTGGCAGTCATGTAAAGCGAAAGTTTAGAGAGTGACGCATGCGCTGTAAGGAGTATGTACTCTACACCTGTCCTTTTTCCTATCTGTTAGTTTTCGGGAAACACTAAAACATTCCTGCTTCTTTATTCTTCCTGTTTATCCTAATATGTCTCGTCTGCTGATATGTTCGTGGCACTCTCATCGGTTTTCATTGCTTTGTCAAGCACTGCACACCTTATTCCTTCTGTGTCGTTGGCACTGATTCTTGTGTCATCTGCTTTTATACCTTTTTCAAACACTGCACTCCTTGCTCCAACTGTGATGTTCGCACTGACTCTTGTGTCACCTGCTTTTATACTTTTTATCAAACATTGCACTCCTTGCTCCAACTGTGATGTTCGCAGACTCTTGTGTCATCTGCTTATATACTTTTTGTCAAACATTGCACTCCTTGCTCCAACTGTGATGTTTGCACTGACTCTTGTCTCATCTGTTTTCATACTTTTTGTCAAACATTGCATGCCTTCCTCCATCTGTGATGTTCGCACTGACTCTTTGTCTCATCTGCTTTTATACTTTTTGTCAAACACTGCACTCCTTGCTCCAACTGTGATGTTCGCAGTTACTCTTGTCTCATCTGCTTTTATACTTTTTGTCAAACACTGCACTCCCTGCTCCAACTGTGATGTTCGCACCGACTCTTGTCTTATCTGATTTATTGTTTTGTTAAACCATGCATTCTTTGTTCATCCTAAGCTGCACATTGACGCTTGTCTCATATGTGTGTATGGTTTATGCAAACATTGCACGCTTTGCCCTTTCAGTATACCGTTCGCAGTGACTCTTGTTTCATGCATCTGTGTGCATGGTTGTGGCACTGCACGCCTTGCGCTTTCTGAGATGATCGCAGTGACTCTTATTTCATCTTTGTACATGGTTTTTTGCGAGCACTGCACGCCTTGCGCTTTCTTTGATGATCGCAGTGACCTTTGTCTCATTTGTGTGAGTGGTTTTGGCAAAGACTGCACGCCTTGTGCATTCTGTGATTATCGCAGTGACTCGTCTGGTTTAATTGTATGGCTTTTGCAAAGAGTGCACGCCTTGCGCTTTCTGTGCTGATCACAGTGACCCTGGTCTCATTTGTGTGCGTGGCTTTGGCAAAGAGTGCACGCCTTACGCACTCTGTGATTATCGAAGTGACTCTTGTTCGGTTTATTTGTATGGTTTTTGCAAACAGTGCACGCCTTGCGCTTTCTGTGCTGATCACAGTGACCCTTGTCTCATTTGTGTGCGTGGTTTTGGCAAAGAGTGCACGCCTTACGCATTCAGTGATTATCGAAGTGACTCTTGTTCGGTTTATTTGTATGGTTTTTGCACACAGTGGACCCCTTGCGCTTTCTGTGATGAAGGCAGTGACTCATTTATATGCATGATTGTGGCAAGCATTGCACGCCTTGCGCTTTTTATGACGATGGTAATGTCTCATATATTTGTATAATTTTGGCAAACACAACACCTTGCTGTTCGAATATTTATGCTGTAACCTTGACTGTTGTCTGATTTGTATGTATTTTCAATAAATACAGCACGCTTATCTCTTCCAATGCTCTTCACATTATCCCTTGTTTCTTCCATTCGTATCTTTCCACGAAACCCTGCAAGTTTTAAACCTTTCTTGTTTTTCATGTTGATCCTTGTTTCTTCTGTTTGTATATTTCCAGCTAAGACTATACGTTTCGATCCTTTCATGATTTTCACCTTGGTCGTTCTATCATCTACTTATATTTTTCGAGTGAACACCGTACGCCTTGTAAGTGGAATTCTTTCTGTAGTCGGGGCCATACTCTTGGCAATTGGAGGATGCTGTGTGAAAAAGAAATTCAACAAATGGGCTTCCTCTCCAGGTAAGGTTTTTGTCACTGGCATGTCCGCATTGACATCCGTCACAGTCACATATTATCGTAGGAAGGTCCTTACCAGATATCAAACGCATGGAAAATGGTACGAAAAATATGTATGTACATGTAATATCCAAAATAATACAAACAGTAAGTCTCTTCACGTGGCTAAGGAAGTTCTGCAGATGTTTTGAATAGTTTACACGAAATCACAGGTATATGGTATTACTAACTTCAGGAGAGATGGCAAATTAAATCCTTTCATTGCGCAGAACTGGTCGTAAATACTTAGCCCTACTACAGTACACCTATCGCTGAAAATGGCCATTGTGAGTCACTTTCCCATTACAGTGACAAGGTCGCTCAAAATTTGGATTTTTGAACTCACGTTACGTTGCGACATCGTAACGAAGTTTTAAAGTTGGTTCATAAACTAAATCACTCACGCTGAAATAAAAAATATAAATTGAGTATGTAGCTTGTACGAGCACGGAGAAGTCCTGCCGTTACTCGAGTTCAACACAAAGACGGCGGGCCATTTTGCGTCATTAATATTCCACCGGAAGGACCCAAAGCATATGCGCAGCGTTCGGAAAGTTCCCTATGATACCGACTTTCGATCAGTCGACGTACTCGTAGATACATACAGAGTACAACAGCTTAAACAACATTGAGAAAAGGTTACGAATAATCTTCTCATTAAACTAAGAGTCAGAAACGTGTGTCTGTTCCAAGTTTAACACCCCGTGCCCACAACAACAACAACATTTGCACCCACCTGTCAAGCAGTAGTTTTGCGACATCTTCATAGTCCGTGAAACCCTTTAGTTTCTTCAATGTATTCTGCTGCTCCAACTGACCACCAATTACAGCTCTAGACTTGCTTGTCATACTGTCGAGCTCGTTTTGGTCACGAGCAGCCGCAAGTCCTTCTTTTACTCGTGTAATCAGCTATGTTTGTTTACATATGAAGTTTACTGAGCGCCGTGCGCGTGATCCGTTTCGAATGAATTGACAGCGCCTCATTTAAATATTTTGGCAGAATTTTCAGCTTTCCGGGTTTTTTTTTTTTTTTTTTTGTTATTTTTAAACATTCACTTAACGTATACAATGTTGGGTGTGGAATTAATGAAAAGCTTGTAACTTTTACTTCTTGAGAAAATATCCGATACTCATGTCATTCTGTAATAACGCAAAAATACCTAATACTTGGGCGACCATGTCACTTTAAGTCATTTTATACATGGTGCAGCGTAATGACAAAGGAGTTTCTCACCAATGCGGTCGCTGTGAGTTCAAGTCAAGCTCATGCTGGCTTCGTCTCCGACCGTACGTGGGAAGGTCTGCCAGCAACCTGCGGATGGTCGTGGGTTTCCCCCGGACTATGGCCGGTTTCCACCCACCATAATACTGGCCGCCGTCGTATAAGTGAAATATCCTTGAGGACGGCGTAAAACACCAATCAAATAAATAAATAAATAAATCTTATACATGTATGCGAGAGTATTGGTTAACATGTGTACACTTGAAATTAATTGTAACTTCGCCTTTATTGTTTAGGCCAAAATATTTCCAATTTATTTTATATTTCTTTCAATTCAGAATGGCTAATACAGTAACAAATGAGTTAGGATGATACTCTTATAATACATGTATCTTTACTCAGTGTGTAAATTTTTGTTTTAAGGAAGAGATGAAAGTAGTGCAGTAGCAGCCCAGTATACGCCAAGTACCGGCCACTCTCCAGCCGAAACTCCAGACCAAACGGTTAGTTAGATTTTTTGCTCTGAGAACCTCTTTTATACAACTTCATTTGCCTTATGGACTTTGTCATATATTTCATAAATATTCAAATCTTTAATACAAAATACCAACAAGTCATAAGATTGGTATCTTTTTTCAGCGAAAAAGGGTTGTGCAGTTTTATTTTATTTATCAGATGGTTAATATGCTCCATAAGTATTATTTACATCACTGGAAGGAGTGGGGCGTGGTACATTAGCGAGGTATGCCACTCCTAACCACTCTCCGCCATCACCGGGAACTTAAACCGAAGATGGCTTGACAGCTGATTAGCCACTGTGTAGATGTCGTAGCTTCTGTCTCGTTCATGCAATTTACTAATGTGACGCGAGCCGCTAAACAAGAGACCAAATACTGGCCTGGCCCGAGTCGCTGTACTGAGACTAGGTATAGGGTGTTATATTTTATGTCGCTGTACTGTGACTGGGTATAGGGTGTTATATTTAGTGTCCCTGTACTGAGACTGGTTATAGGGTGTTATATTTTGTGTCGATGTACTGTGATAAGATGCCATATGTCGTGTTCGAGAATTGTGAGTGGGTAATGTGTCATACCTGGGGCCTGTGAATTGTGACTGGGTAATGTGTCATATCAAGGACATATTTTATGTCGCTGTACTGTGACTGGGTAAAGGGTGTTATATTTTGTGTTCCTGTATTGAGACTGGGTATAGGGTGTTATATTTTGTGTCGCTGTACTGTGATAAAGTGTCATATGTGTTCGAGAATTGTGAGTGGGTAATGTGTCATACCTGGGGCCGTCCAGTTGTGAGTGGGTAATGTGTCATATGTCGGTTAAAATAGACCCTACCGAGGGTAAATTATCAAGAGGCCATATTTCACTGCTTACTTTTTTTCACTGTGACCATTTGCCATAAGTCGTCGCTGCTTTGGCTTTACTCTCTATGCATGTTAAAAAGGCGATGAACTGCAAGCAACTCGGCAAACAAACACCTTACTGTAGGTTATGGACATTTCACTTGATTTGATATTTCTTTCTCTTGTTGTGTTTTTCAGCAGGTGTCCCTGATTTTCCAGAAAACAGATGCCCCACCCTCCTACTCTGACTTGTATGGGAAAGACAGAGCATCGAAATCTACGCCTCCACTTTCTTAAAATAGTCACATTATTATCGCGTGTCAAGTCTGGTCGAATCAAGATTAGTGCTAACATTCATGTAATTCAGGGTCCTTTTTTGTTTTGTTTTAGGGTTTGTTTGAAAATTTTTTTATATCTGTGAATTATGCAGAATTGGCAGAGGGGGAGGGGGCAGTTGCTAAGTGGGTGTAAACGTTGTCCGGGCGAACTGATAAATACTGCAGATGTACATATAATGTTTGATTAATTAACTTAACCTATCCTTTGTATAGAGGTTATGGTCGGAAAGGAATGCAGTTAACAACTACTACGGAGATTTTTTCTTAACAAACACTGTATTCTCTTGAATAGGCATGCGTTCTGTAAAAATAGCAATAGAAATAAAATAGCATTAATGATCGTATCACCCATGATCAAACTGATGAAATAAACACTATGTCAGTGTACTACACAACCTTAATACAAACACATTAAAACAACTAACGTCGGAAACGTTCGGTAAGTAAAATTACAAACATAATACAATAATACACAATATAAGACTACTTATGCTATTCCAACTTTGTAAACATGCTAACCCAGGTCTACAGATTTCTCATAAATTCAGTGCAGCATATTTTTCCACGGCAAAATACATGAAATCATTTACCAACAAAAATCGAACATATCAGCTAATTGATATTCATGAGCGCGGAGTGACGTCATGATCTACAACGGAGATTTCGATGGTTTTAATTTTCCACAGTTATCAAAGAAATAACAAGACCAATGGTCAATCTAACTAATGAGAACTAAAGAAATATTTATAGGGTACACTTCAGTAGATGCTTTGTTTACATTTATATCAGATAAATGCCTTATATGAGTGCTATCTGTGACTGCATCCTGTGTTATTGTGTAACCCGATTTGCAAGTGCCCGTCTGGTTGCGTTGTGCCAAAAAATGATCAAGCAACACCATATGCACATGCATCAAAGTATCCTAAATTTTTGCGTCAATTAGCAAAGTAAATGCATGTCACTTCACCTGAAGAGTGGATCTCCGTACTCTCAAAATAAGTTGTACACAGCGAAACTATCGCTTCGCTATCGTCTGGCTGCTGTGACGTCAGGTCGCGCGCAGTAACTGGGTTAGTGTGGGGACAGTTTAGTGCTTGGGTGATGTCAGGGAGCGACCCTTGCTTGCATCTGAGGTACTTTTTTTTAACAGGTTAGTTCAAAATGTTGTCGATTACACGCCATGATGTACTACTGACCACATAAAAATTATGTCTTTGATCGTACATCGTGCCTTTAAATGGTGTAAGGATTATAATTGTTTCTTATCAATCAAATGTGATGTCATGAGTCATTCTAACGGCAGCTCTTCACTCACTGTCCGTGAAAGTGCCATTAAGCAGTCCATGTGCCCAGGCAGTCTGGTGAAGTTTGTGAGTTTGAATTTAGAAATATCAGTTGTACATGAGTCTGTAAGTCTTCTGTTAAATATAAGTCAACTCATCGGAATAGAGCAATGTATTACAAGTAACTTTATGGTTTAGCTGATCTTGATAAAAGTTTTGGAATTGGCTTTGTGGAATAGAGCTTTTATTTCAGTGGGTGGAAAGCTCTGGAAGCATATCTGTACTCAATAGGGAGTACTACTTCATTTCAAGCGTACTAATGTACGTGAGTCAATAAATTTGCAAAACCTGTTTCAACCGCTTTTCACTATACACCAAGAATGACAATGGTTAAACTGAAGCATCATGTTCTGGTGGAGTTAAAACTCAACGTACTGTAATCACCTTTTTTTAGATAAGTTTGCCAGTAATCCGAAGCATTTACTTCGTGTGTGACATTTCAGATTTTTCTTGTTCTGCTCGAAAGCATTAGTGTCGGATCGAATCAGATCCATGGGATATTTTTGAAAATTTTGGGTTACTAGTATTTCTTGTATGCTAATTTAATGAAGCTTTATTTTAAGAGATGACAAAGAACTCTGAGCGGTAAGAAAAAAAGTTGTTTGCATATATAGTATGGGAATGCTAGGTCAAGTGGTACAGGCGATGTGGGCTTAGGTAAAGGCGTACATATACATGGGTCTGTCGGCGCGGTCTTACGTTCGTTGACCACTTTATTTCCAGCAATATGGCGTACAACTGTATACCTCACACGTGCTAAAGTTTAAAAGTATAATTTGCTAAAAGGTTTATGGGTTTCTCAGGAATCTCACCTTTCTTTCACCCATATGAAACAGACCTTCGTTGTCGAAAATAACTTAGTGTTACTTAGCCTTTACGAAGTCCATATACATATGTATTAGATCTTAGTTTTATCAACAATTAAACAAGGAATGTTACAATGCACATAATTATACTGTATTTATTTGGTAATCTCTAGCGAAATCTTAAATTTATTTTTATGAGTACGGTCACTTCCACCGACTTATATTTTGGAATATACACGACTGGTACTGTCTTAAGTATCCTCACAATACAAATGCATTTAAAGGAAATTTTTTTATATAGTTCACTATACAATTTTTATCACAACAACGTGATTCCATATATATATACTCGTTTGGCATATACCCGCTTATGTTGGCGGTAATTTTTCTTACAGATGTTAAAGTTTTGATATATCCTGTGTATATGTAGCATGTTCATTTTCCTTCCAATCGTGAATAAAACATGTTACCCGTTTGACAAAACTATTCAGTGTTGTAGTGATCGGCCGTAATCCGGCCGGTCGTCCGTCTGCCCTACATCTTTGAACACACTTTATATCTCTTGAATGCTTTTACCCCAAGTTTACCAAACTTACATGACATGTACACAAAATGAGCAGCACTGCAGGTGACCTTGGCCCATTTTTTCATATGAGTGAGGTCATTTAAAAGTGAACTCCCATATAATTTATACTGGAAATGAAAGTCCCTCGCCTATAGTCCCTATAACCACGTTTCAATTTATAGCTAAACTATAACCCAAAAACGATAGAAAAATGCGAAAATGCTATACTTTTATCGGGATGACAAAACTTAGCATCACTTTAGGTGACCTTGGCCTATTTTTATGCAAACTGTTGGAGACATTTAAAAGTATATAAAAAAAAACCTCATACAGGCCTACTGGAAATAAAAGTCCATTGCCTATTGTCCTTATAACCGCATGTTACAAGTTTTTGATGTACTTTCATCCATATATAGCCACGGTGTGAACCTGTACGTAGATGTGGGACGTTCTGTCGGCAACCTGCGGATGGTCGTGGGTTTTCTCCCACTATAATGCTGGCCGTCGAAGTATAAGTGAAATATTCTTGAGGTCGGCGTGAATCACCATTGAAGGACGTGGAATTCGTGGAAGACGAAATCAGAAATCAGAGCGAGATTTTGCCGGTTATCACACAGACTTGCGCTCAGGTGTTACTCTTATCATTTCCAAGGAAATTGATGTTGGGATTATAGATATTACGTCTTCATTTAATCAAACTATAGCGACGCCCAACGTCTTCTACCTTGATTTACTGAGCAATATTAAGTCTTCAAAGCTCTGAACTTTCCTTCATAAATATGCATAATTCATGGCCCAATTAGATTCCACGACCAGCACCTTAGTTACTGAACTCTCTGAACATAAACCTATCAAAGGATATCGGGGGTCAATACGTTGAGGCCAAAAATATAGGCGTGCTGGAAATTAGTGTCGAAAGAATATAGGCTATACTGGCTGCAATCTGAAACTCAGCTGGATATGTAGAAACATCCATCTGACCACTACCGCACCATTTCCTCGTGCGTTCACGGAGGTTCGCGCGTACGTGAAAACGTAGCAGCCAATCACATGTCAGTTCACTTATCAGTCCCCTCACCGGAAAGACAGCTCAGCTGACGAAGTGATAGCGAAAGTTAACTAGCCCGCCGTCAGCCGTAATGGCCATCCGAACCCCTTCCAAAATCGGTGCAACTCTGGCTGGGTGTGTGCTATGTAATTTTAGTTTTCCAGAACAGTTTGTGAATGAAAAGGGTAAACTTGTGGCGGGTAACACCAGAGAGAGGATTTTGACGGACGAGAGCAAGCTGAACTATTACCTTGCAAGCATGACTTTTGAGTGTCCGACAGCTATCTGCATTCCATGTTTGTCGTTGTTGGAAAGAGGACTGAAAGCAAACGCTACGCTGAAAAGTGTTCGCGAAGAAGTTGAACTGGAGCTTTCGAAAACCCCTCGTGAAGCTCTCGCCATTACCTACCGCTGGTACCGGCCCGGATAGCACAGTTGGTAGAGCGTCCGCTTCGGGGCCGGTAGATCCAGGATCAATCCTTGGTCGAGTCACACCTAAGACTTTAAAAGAGGAAGTTGTAACTTCCTCGCTTGGCGTTCAGCATGAAGGGGATAGTGCAACGACTGGTTGACCCGTATCAGTATAATGGCTCGGGCGGGGCGGCTTACTTGCCTTCGGTAAGTCGTCTCAGTGATGCAGCACTAAATAAAAGAGCGGTGGAAATCCGTCCTGCAACAAGGAGGCACATTACACGTGCATGCACCCTAATGATTCCTTCGTCGTCATATGACTGAAAAATTGTTGAGTACGACGTTAAACCCCAAGCACTCAAGCACTCACCTACCGCTGGTATAAATCGTAGGCCTACTTCAGCCAAGTTACGCTCCTTCAAGTTGTGTGTCGCCCTCCATTACCGTGAAAAAAAAAGATTTTTATTTCACCTCTGTCATTGCCAGTGTTACAGACGACAATTGCGTCGCACGGAAAGCATGAAGAGGGAGCAGTCTCTTATAAAGAAAATGTGCGTCCAGCTGCGAGGAGTTCGCTGGGCCCACAGCTGTCTGGTCAACCTCCTGCCGTGCAGGTTTGTATATACTGTGTGTATATATATACTTTTTTTTTTTACATATACGCTGTATGTATATATAGTATGTATGTAATATTTTCACTTTAACCAGGCATACTCATGTATGTTTAGAGTGGCCCTTTTTCCAGAGCATTTTGCAAAGGCCTACAGAAAACAGTATTAAGAAGAATTTTATCTAAACCCAAAAAAGGGGACCAAATTGTATTTTCTGAACAACTTTTTGCAGAACACAGAATGGCTTTTTCTCTTTGAAAAATGTTTTGGTTGAACTTGAATTTTGTAAACATAGAATTAACTTACAGAATATAATTTTTGTAATATGTAGCAAAACCATTTTGTTCAAATGTTCCATGTTTTCTGCATAATCACAAATAAAATACGGTCATAATGAATAAATCTTATGGACCAAGAATAATCCAGAAGTAAGTGAGGAACCCTTCATTACAGAGCCATGTGAAGGCTGTTGTGATTGACCAAATAGGTACATCATCTAAACATGTCACTTCCCTTGATCTGCCTGGAGTCTTGCAGGAGTAGTGTTTAGCTATTAAAAAGGAAGTATGTATTTCCTGCTTTCTATGTCATACACGGTAATTACAAAATATCCCCAAAAATGTACATCCTTTTGTGTTGCTGCCATTTCTTCTTGTGTGAAAAAAATGTCAGGAACTGGTAAAGGATTTACATGGATTGATAGCTTCTAGTTTAAAACTCTCACTTTTATGTATTTGAGCAAGAAATTAATATTGACAGTTAATTTAAGTACAGTGGTAAAGTGTCTGTGGAACTAATGTGAAAACACAGGCTGGGCAATCTGCCCAGTGATACTTTGTCCGGTGATGTCACCATTACATCACATCATTTCTTTAACATGCAGGGACTAAGTTAATGCTTTCACAGGGAGTTCAGTGTGTTTGTTTGCATAAGAAACAAGGCCACTTCCAACATGTTTCACATATTTATTATATGTTGGTTTACTTGATCCAATCCAGATTTAGGACAACTAATACGATAAATATGCTCACAGATAAAAGACACACTTGCACGTGGTATCTGAATAACAACAAACGTACTTCATTTTCTCTTGATCTTTTCATGTTAGAGGCTCAAGCTGAATTTCATCCTGAGAAGAACAGCGAAAGATGACTTTGCCAACTTTTCCTTTCAAGCCCTGTTCAAAGACTCGAAAAGCCACTCTCCCTGTCTACTCCAGCTTGTCTGTTCTGTCATGGACTTCAATGTGCACTGTCCTACTGAGTCACAAATGGCCAGGGTGAGTTGGCAAGCTATTTGGAAAGTTGATGACAAAGATGTATCCACATGTCCATATGGAAGACTCTTCAAGAAAGTCTGAACAGGTATATTACATATATTTGTTTTATAGGGAAAAGTGTTGCTATAATCAGACCTGACTTTCTTGAAACAGGCTGATAAATTTCAGGTTTAATGTCATTTTACATTGTATGTGTAATTTTAACTGATTATGGTTCCATTTCAAATTTTGATTTTAATGAAGTATTGTTCTCCTCCTTACAATATATGTCAGTGAAGTGGGATTCATCATATTAAATTCAGATTTCATGTCCAACTTTTGATCATTCAAAATGTGCTATGAATCTATGCAAGGCTTTCTATACTTTATTGAGCAGTGTTTAACATTGTTGTACATGTTTGAGTATTGGATAGAGGTGTGGGATATTTTTACATATACAGTTATCTTCCTTTGTTCAAAATTGTGTTTTAATATGGCATCTGTTTCCAGTATGTCTCATGGCTGCTTGACATTAACGAGTCAAAGACAAAAGATATGGTCATCTGCTGAAGGTTATATCTGAGAAATATGTACCAACGTTTGTGAGAACAGCAGGCTTGGTTGAGGTGGCATCACCAATCTTCTTTGGTATGTTTTATACATTTAGCTGTAGGCACCCAGCTTTACATGTATAAACAGTGTGGTTTCTTCCTAATACCACTTCCACTAATCTGACAAGACATAACGATCTGAACCTAAATAGAGTTAGATTAATTTGTACATGTAGCTGTTCAGTTGGCATGATTTTGTTTAAAAAAGCAACATAAAATTGTTTGACCAAGGAATCCAGCTTCTTCCCACCATAATGCTAGCTGCTTTTGTTAAGTTAAATTTTCTAAACATGGCATAAAACACCAATGAAAATTAATAAATAAGTAAATAAATAGTTAATTAATGATCATGTGAAACTTTATTCACTAGTATTGAACTTTCAGTTGTTTAAAATAACTCTGCTTGTATCTTGAAGATGGAGACCAGCTTACTGAGCACAGGGAGCTAAAAGGTCTATGGGTGATGCCACAACAAGTGTCAAGAGACTTGAGGGAGTCATTCCTAAGACAGAAGATTTCCACAGGGGAATGAAGACATGAAACTTCTGTGGTACCAGGAGGAATGTGCAAAGGTTGTTGACAAACCCTTCTTTTGGGACAAGGAAGATGTCATTAACAAAGTCAGAAGTATCTTAAGTATCTTCTTGGAGCTCTGGAGAATGAGTGGTTAACTCAGTTGACAGAGGATAACAGGTACATGTACTAATTGATCAGAATCTTCCCACACACTATAACACTTGTGTTAAAAGTATCGGCCTTTGACTGCTATAAACTGACGATTTTTATCCTACAATCCAGCAAAAGCGAGGGATTTTAATTTGAATATGTCTTTCAGTTTGTCCACTCGTAACACTGGTTTCTGTTCAGTAGTTACTTAAATTATGTATAGGTTCGCATTATGGTAATCCAGATTAAGTTTGAAAACTAGCTGCATAAACAGATAAGTTGCACATTTCATGGATTCTGGAATTGTAATTAGTAATAAGTTTCCGTGCAATAACTGCTCCATATATTGCCTGATTTAGACATCATTTTGTTTGAAGATTCATGTCATGGGTCCTAAGGTCAAATCTGAATGCTATGTTGATCCATGCATGTTTTGAATGTCTGAACTATTGGTTCACTTGTTTTTCTACAGATGGAGGAAAAATTGTAACCCTTAACGCAACATTGATAGAAATCAAGTTGTCTCAAAGGCAAATAGTGTCCCCCAGAGTCTCAAAGTGTCTTATGTGCTGTTGCCCATGTAACACTACACTATGTTGCTGTAAATTGTCAAGTATAGGTAACTCAAATAACATTACTTTTTTCAGGTACTTGTGTCATCATTGCACACACTCCTATGCACATCTGAACAGTATGATTGCTCATGAGGAGAAGACCTATAAAAAACAAAGGACGAAGAAACCCCAGTCAACAAAACCAGTCGATGTTGAGAAGGATGAAGTGCTGGACTATCAGCTGAGTTTATTTAAACTGACTCTTCTCCATCGTAATCTTGAAACTGCAACAGATTCTGGTGATGGTCCAAGATCCATCAGATCTTCAAAGTACGAACTGCTTTTGTATAGCCGTACACACAAGATCAAGTATTTGATGGCTTGCATTCAGCTACAAACTCCGGTACAAGCAAAGCTGTCGGACCAACAGGAATTCAGATTAACATGGAACAGGACCGTAAACACAGGTTGTGGGGCCCTGGGCAACGAGGCCATCGATGGATGGGTAGAAATGGTGAACAGAGAGGTGAAAAGAATGTGCACAGGAAGCCAAACTAAAGAGTCCTGTCAACGGCATGCTGCACCCTTCAAGGTAGAGATGGGAATGGTCCAACATCTAGATCGCCTCCTTCAGAGATGTAGAAGGAAGGGTCTGCACAAAACTGTCAAAACAGACAAAGACGTTCGAAAAGTGGTAGAAGAGTTGATGCCGATAGTGCTGCAGTTCCTGGCAGAGTAATGAAAATACCAAAACTGAGGCATTCAGGCAGTGACATCTTTGACAAGACTCATTCAGACTTATCAAACATGTTGACGAGCCACAGGTTAATAATGTTTGATGTTTTGCACTAAACTTAAATGGATAATCATGGTCCACTGGACACCAGGGACCACAGTTTTACATGCGCTCCATTTTTGAGACTCATAAGTCAGTGCGAAGATTTCTGTACTAGTACTGTGTGGAAAAAATATCATAAATGCAATTGTAACCTGCTTTAGACTTCCTAACTATTATGCCCAATTAATAGCTCTAAAACCTTATAAGGTCATTGATTGCTGGAAGGTGCGAACAACAGTTAACATGTGGCATGTTAACAGCGAATTTTAAGCAGCTCTTGAAAACCGAAAGCTATACGATAAATGAACATTAAAGTAATTATGGATTAGGGTTATTTTTATTATTTTAAGCTAGAAACGTACTATGTTATAGTGATTTTGCCCACCTGTCTGTCTTTGCGTCCGTATTCATGTGGGGGCTATATCTCCAGTTGTTTTCCTTGTTCTAATTTTTGGTACATAGATAGATAGAGCTTTGGAGGTCAGACGTGTTGTCAGATCGCTCCATCTGTCAGACTTCATTCCTCTGAATTTCCAGTGATTTCTTGTGTGTTTGTGATACTCACAGATTTCTCTTGTCACGAGCTATCCATTGATATACTTTGTAGTCAGAAATTCTATATTTTTGACTAGTTTTTTGACGTTTTGCTGTTTGGCCAGCGTGGCCGGTGGGCCAGCCCGCGCGGCTTGGCTCCGGCACCAGTTGTCGTGGCCTGTGTTGGAGACCTATACAGGTTACAGCATAGGACAGTGAACAAGGTCAGCTTGGCCGGTCGAGCGCCATTCATCCCGGGCTAGCAGGGCACACAAAGGCTTTTGTGAATAACAGGCAGCAAATTGGTGCACTCTTGCACGAAGTTTATTGGCCACTGTTCATTGATCAGTGAAGGGGTTGAGCACACAGTGCAGTACCTGACTGGCTGCCAACACAGTTGGACGTGTCAGCCGGGTAGCGCCTTTGGGCGGGGTTTTTTTTTTTTTTTTTTTTTTTTTTTTTTTTTTTTTTTTTTTTTGAACCAACAAAATGGCTTTCCGCATTAAAAGGCCTCTTAGCCTTAAATTGCGAATTAAAGGCAATGTAAAAGCCATTGACGTTTATCATGGGTTGCAGGAACGCATCGGCAGCGGACCCAAAGTGTTGAGGGGTTTGGTCCACGTTACTGGCGATCTGTGGAATGTCACTGTTGCCAATGAGGAGGTGAAGCAAAAATTACTTAATGAAGATCTGGTACTTAATGGAGTAAACTGTCCGGTTTATGAAGTTGAGCAATCCAGAACTTTGGTGAAGGTGAAGAGCCCTTATGAGATTCCGGATGAACGGATAGGGGCTGTTCTTAAACAGTTTGGAACGGTGCACTCTGTTGAACGAGAATGCTACCTGTTCGACAGAACCTTGCAAAATGGGGTTAGGAGAGTATGGATGAGCAACATTTCGTCCACCATTCCTGAAGCCATATGGGTGGGAGCATCTTTTCGGTTACCAGTCTGGTACAGAGGGCAGGTGCGAGCTTGTCACCTGTGCCAGGCGACAGACCACCTAAAAAATGACTGCCCACTGAAAAACAAATGTTTGATTTGCAAGCAAGAAGGTCATTTCCAAAAGAATTGTCCTCAAGATCTGGACACTGAGAGTAGCGATAATCTGACAAGTAGTGGAGATGAAGATGACATCGCAGTTGCGATGGATCATAATGGTAATAAGGACGACGAGGATATGAATAATGATGATCATGACAATGAGCAGGGAGATAATGACGGAAAGGATGACAGTGATGATGACACGGTTGATAGTAATGAGGCTGAGGATGATTGTGAAATGGTGAATGGGGATACGAATGGTGGACAGGAGAGTAGCAATGATGTAGTGGGTAATGATGATAAAAATGAGGTGAATGAGGCAGAGGACGGGAATGATAAAGATGCTATGGATAATGGTAAGGATGGGCTGGAGGGAGGTAGCAATGAAGGAGGTAAAGAGGAGGAAAATGATGTGGACAAAAATGCAGATGATGGTATTTCATCAGTTTCTAGCCAGGTCCAACAGGAGGAAGTATCGTTGAGTTTCACTGAACCGTTGGTTCCGTACAGCTCGACCGGTCAGTCTCCCGAGCAAGACTCTTCACAAGACTTGTGGAGTCAGTCATTTACCTTTTCCCAGCCAGTTGCAAAACAAGATATAAATGAGTCCTTATGGAGCACCGCTTCAGAGGCCATTTTTGTAGACACCTCAAAAGACCAAATTAGCGGCATTGAAGCCTCTGGATCGGTTATCCCCATGGACGACACGACGTCGGAAATGGAGGATTCCGTTCCGGGAGAAGACCTAGACGAGTCAATGCCGGCATACGCAAACGATCAAGGCGAGGTTTTAGTCCCTGTCTCCACTTCTTTAGGAGTCCATTATCGGACCATGCGCCGCGACTCAAAAATTGAGAAAGTCAGGAAACAGAGGAAAGTCATTTACCTGTCCCAGGAGGACTTTGCTGCACGCAAGGCTGCCCTGTACAAGAAGTCGAGAAAAACAAAACTTAAATAGATCCATAATGGCTCTAAATGTTGTCTCACTAAATTGTCAGGGTTTGCTTTCGGACTGGAAGCAATTTTCCCTTGGCCATACCTTCAGGTCATTAAAAGCAGATGTTGCTTTTCTACAAGAGACGCATTTTACTGACGTCAATGACGTAACCCGGTTTGAAACAGCTGTGAAAGGGAAAGTCTTTTCCTCTTCCGGCTCGAATCATAGAGCGGGCACGGCTATTGTGTTTCTTGCTTCTTTCCTCGCCTCGGGGACCATAGTGTCATCTGTCACTGATCCCGGTGGTCGTTGGGTCAAGGTTGAGGCGGAGTATTCCGGCTTTGATTTTACGTTTGTCGCCGTACATGCACCAACATATGTTCCTGACCGTCGTCGGTTTTTCCAAGGTCTAGAAAGTGTTCTGGGTGATTCAAACACCAACGTCTTCCTGGCAGGCGATTTCAATTGCGTCTTAGATTCCCTAATAGATAGGCGAAGCACGGCCGCGGTAGCTTCTGATTCGTCTACTGCTCCTTTGGCAACTTTGATAAAAACATATTCTCTGTCGGATACTTTCAGGTTCCTTCATCCTGATGCCCATGAATACACTTGGACCTCGCCAACTGGTGCGCACTCTTCGCGTCTGGATAGAGTGTATTGTAGCAAGGATCTCCTTGGACATCTGGTTCATGCAGGTCATGAACCCACTGCCATGTCTGATCATACTATGGTCACAGCCAAATTTGATTCAGGGGACTGGGTAGAGAAAGGTCCGGGGTTCTGGAAGCTCAACGTCAGCCTGTTGAATGACGAAGAGTTTCACAAGAACATGCGAGATTATTTTGCCGCTTGGATGTCAGAGAGGGATTTTTTTAGGTCTGCTGCTGAATTCTGGGAAGAGGGCAAATCTGGGCTTAAGCGGGTAGCACTGTCCTACAGTAGGGCTAGGGCACGTCGCCGTAAACGGGCTCAACGTAAATTGCTAAAAGATTACAACAAGGTCTCTAAAAGAGTTAGTGATGGGGAGACCCATCTAGTTGACTTGTTGGAAGGTTTGAAACGTAAAGTGCGGTCTGGTGAGCAACAGGCTTATAAAGCAGCCGCCGTTCGTGCCAGAGTCAAGTGGCAGGTGGAAGGCGAGAACCCCACTCGCTATTTCTGTTCTTTGGAGAAGTCGCGTGCTACTGAAAAGCTTATCCGCGAAGTAGCAACTCCTGATGGCCGTTCAGTCCGGTCCACCGAGGATTTATTGCAGGCCACATGCGATTTCTACCAGAGCCTCTTCACCTCAGCGGGAGTTGAGAGAAATTGCATGGAGGAGTTGATCTCCCAGATCTCCCAGATCTTGCCTCCTCAGGAGTCCGCGATCTGTGAACAGCCGTTCACTTTGGAAGAGCTGCACTCTGCAGCAAAGTCCATGACGCTGAACAAGTCCCCAGGTATCGACGGTCTTCCTGTCGAACTGTATTTGGCTTTCTGGGATGTCCTAGGCCCTATCCTGCTGGACGTTGCCAACGAGGCTTTTGAGCAGGGTGAGTTAACCGATTCAATGCAGCAGGCTCTTGTCAGGCTCGTTCACAAGTGGGGGCCAAAAGAGGACTTGCGGAATTGGAGGCCGATTTCACTCTTGTGTGCCGATTATAAGATCATTACGAAGGCGCTAACACGCAGACTTGGATCCGTGATGGGCCTTGTTGTTCACAGTGATCAGACCTGTTCTGTGCCAGGGAGGTCAATCCTCACCAATAGCTTCCTTGTTCGGGACCTTATAGAGCTGGTCGAACACGAGGATATCGAGGCGGCAATCATAAGCCTTGATAACGAGAAGGCTTTTGATCGTTTGGAATGGGCTTTTATGCACAAAGTGTTGGAGCGGATGGGGTTCGGGCCTGTTTTTTGTAAATGGATCCGGCTTCTTTACAAGTCTCCTGTAAGTCGTGTAATGGTGAATGGTTTTATTGGTGACCCTGTTCTCCTCGAGCGTGGAGTTCGCCAGGGCTGTCCTCTGTCTCCCCTGCTTTACGTTCTGGCCGCAGAGGTTCTTGGGGTGGTTGTGAGGTCTTCTGACATGAAGGGAGTGAGAGTCCCTGATGTCGAAGAACCGATCAAAATCTCCCAGTATGCCGACGACGCATCTCTCTTCGTGGGAGATGATGAAGATTTCCACATTGCTGAGGCGATCTTGAATAAGTACCAGAAAGCGTCTGGCTGCAAAGTCAACAGATCCAAGTCAAAAGGGTTATTCTTGGGTGCTTGGAAGGGTCGTGCTGATACTCCTTTGGGTATTGAATGGTCACAGGATCACGTCAAACTCTTGGGGGTAAAACAAGGTGCAAAAAACGCGGCTTCTGTTAACTGGAATGACCGCATCCAGAAGGTCGGCAGCACGCTCAAGGGATGGAGCAAGAGAGGCCTAAGCATTGTTGGGCGAGTCTTTGTGTTAAACTTGCTGGCAATGTCGAAATTGTGGTATGTTGCCTCAGTTTTTGACTTGCCGGCGGATAAGGAGAACACATTAGTTGGGATGTGTCGGGATTTTTTGTGGAAGAGCAAAAAGCCTCTGGTCTCTTCCAAAGTTTGTACCCTCCCCAAGGCAAGTGGAGGTCTAGGCCTCGTAGATATCCCCAAGAAGGTTCAGTCCTTAAAGCTGGCCTTTTTGGAGCGGCTTATGTTGAGTTCGTCTCGGTGGGCTCAGGTAGGCCGGAGGCTTGTGGCGTCGAAAAGTGAACCCCACGCTGTGGTTGACTTTTTCCGGCTGCTTAAAGCTCCAACGCGTTTCAGTTCTCTTCCTCGGTGGTACCTCGACCATCTGAAAACCTTCTTTAAGCTGAAACGGACTGAGGCTGATCCGGTTTCGTGGCAGGAAGCTCTGGATCAGCCGTTGTATGGAAATCCCCTAATTTTAGGAGAGGGTGGAAGACCCTTGATGCCTGGTAAGACGGCCACGCCCAGTTTCCGGCGATTGTCGGATATTGTGGATGGAGGCACCAGAGTGTGGCTGGTCTTGGAGTCCGTCAATTGGCGTCACCTAGCAGCTGTGCGAAGGGCAATACCGAAGGCATGGTTCAGTCTGCCGGATACTGTGACGAATCCCAGCCGGACGAGGTATCAGGTTAACCAACAGGACCTTTCTCAGCTTTCCTCCAGGAGATGGTATCAGATCCTTCTGGTGGACAACGACGTAACCCCTGCCGGAGTCCAGAAGTGGCAACAGTTGGGTTGGGTGCCATCGTCCTGGAGGAACTTGTTTTCATCGCTCTGGAAGTCTGGGGTAGACAACCGAGCTAAGGAGGCTGTTTGGCTGCTGTGGCACAGACAGTGGTGGGTCGGGCATAAGTTAGTCCGAGCAGGACTGTCTGTATCTGCCGACTGTCCTTTGTGCTCGTCTCAAGACGAGACCGTAGAACACCTTGTGTGGCATTGCCCGGTTGCGTCCAGCATGTGGCAGATGTTGGAACGGACAATTGGGCGCGTCCTTGGACGAGGGTTCTCGTTGAGCATGGAAGATGTGTTGTGGGGGGACTTGAGACAAGTGCCGCCTTCATTGAAACCGGTCGTCAGAGATCAGGTGTTTCTTTGTATCTGGTCAATTTGGAGGCACCGGTGCTACGTGATAGCACACAATCACGTGATCGACCATCTTAAGGTGGTGCCCAGCCTTTTCCACAGAGACCTGCAGTACCACTTGCTGACTGTTTTTGAACGGCATCGCAGGCTGGGAAAGTTGGCGACATTCAATACGACCTGGTGTCGCAATTCTATTCTTTGCGTTCTGCGGAACGGCAGGCCCGTTGTCCAATTTTAATCTGGCAATTGTTCGTGACCTGGTGTCATAACTTCACGTTTTCAGCAGTTCCGCCTATTCTGAGGCGGAGGTTTTACTGTTAATTTTAATGGATATTTGTTTCTTGTGTCTGTCCTGGCTCTATCTGTCTGCCGGTTGTGACGTTTTAGTCATATAATGATGGGCTGGTCCTGTCAGTAAGGATGTAGGTATGTTTTACATACTGCGGACAGATTTGGTTCTGTTTTCCCACAGCCTAGATTGCTGTGGCGTACAAAAAAAAAAAAAAAAAAAAAAAAAAAAAAAAAAAGATAGATAGATAGAGCTTTGGAGGTCAGACGTGTTGTCAGATCGCTCCATCTGTCAGACTTCATTCCCCTGAATTTCCAGTGATTTCTTGTGTGTTTGTGATACTCACAGATTTCTCTTGTCACGAGCTATCCATTGATATACTTTGTAGTCAGAAATTCTATATTTTTGACTAGTTTTTTGACGTTTTGCTGTTTGGCCAGCGTGGCCGGTGGGCCAGCCCGCGCGGCTTGGCTCCGGCACCAGTTGTCGTGGCCTGTGTTGGAGACCTATACAGGTTACAGCACAGGACAGTGTACAAGGTCAGCTTGCCCGGTCGAGCTCCATTCATCCCGGGCTAGCAGGGCACACAAAGGCTTGTGTCAATAACAGGCAGCAAATTGGTGCACTCTTGCACGAAGTTCATTGGCCACTGTTCATTGATCAGTGAAGGGGTTGAGCACGTAGTGCAGTACCTGACTGGCCGTCCACACAGTTGGACGTGTCAGCCGGGTAGCGCCTTTGGGCAGGGTTTTTTTTTTTTTTTTTTTTTTTTTTTTTTTTTTTTTTTTTTGAACCAACAGAATGGCTTTCCGCATTAAAAGGCCTCTTAGCCTTAAATTGCGAATTAAAGGCAATGTAAAAGCCATTGACGTTTATCATGGGTTGCAGGAACGCATCGGCAGCGGACCCAAAGTGTTGAGGGGTTTGGTCCACGTTACTGGCGATCTGTGGAATGTCACTGTTGCCAATGAGGAGGTGAAGCAAAAATTACTTAATGAAGATCTGGTGCTTAATGGGGTAAACTGTCCGGTTTATGAAGTTGAGCAATCCAGAACTTTGGTGAAGGTGAAGAGCCCCTATGAGATTCCGGATGAACGGATAGGGGCTGCGCTCAAACAGTTTGGAACGGTGCATTCTGTCGAACGAGAATGCTACCTGTTCGACAGAACCTTGCAAAATGGGGTTAGGAGAATATGGATGAGCAACATTTCGTCCACCATTCCTGAAGCCATATGGGTGGGAGCATCTTTTCGGTTACCAGTCTGGTACAGAGGGCAGGTGCGAGCTTGTCACCTGTGCCAGGCGACAGACCACCTCAAAAATGACTGCCCGCTGAGAAACAAATGTTTGATTTGCAAGCAGGAAGGTCATTTTCAAAAGAATTGTCCTCAAGATCTGGACACTGAGAGTAGCGACAATGGGACAAGTAGTGGAGATGAAGATGACATCGCATTTGCGATGGATAATAGTGGTAATAAGGACGACGAGGATATGAATAATGATGATCATGACAATGAGCAGGGAGATAATGACAGAAAGGATGACAATGATAATGACATGGATGATAGTAATGAGGCTGAGGATGATTGTGAAATGGTGAATGGGGATACGAATGGTGGACAGGAGAGTAGCAATGATGTAGTGGGTAATGATGATAAAAATGAGGTGAATGAGGCAGAGGACGGGAATGATAAAGATGCTATGGATAATGGTAAGGATGGGCTGGAGGGTGGTAGCAATGAAGAGGGTAAAGAGGAGGAAAATGATGTGAACAAAAATGCAGATGATGGTATTTCATCAGTTTCTAGCCAGGTCAAAGAGGAGGAAGTATCGTTGCGTTTCACTGAACCGTTGGTTCCGTACAGCTCGACCGGTCAGTCTCCCGAGCAAGAATCTTCACAAGACTTGTGGAGTCAGTCATTTACCTTTTCCCAGCCAATTGCAAAACAAGATATAAATGAGTCCTTATGGAGCACCGCTTCAGAGGCCATTTTTGTAGACACCCCAAAAGACCAAGTTAGCGGCATTGAAGCCTCTGGATCGGTTATCCCCATGGACGACACGACGTCGGAAATGGAGGATTCCGTTCCGGGAGAAGACCTAGACGAGTCAATGCCGGCATACGCTAACGATCAAGGCGAGGTTTTAGTCCCTGTTTCCACTTCTTTAGGAGTCCATTATCGCACCATGCGCCGCGACTCAAAAATTGAGAAAGTCAGGAAACAGAGGAAAGTCATTTACCTGTCCCAGGAGGACTTTGCTGCACGCAAGGCTGCCCTGTACAAGAAGTCGAGAAAAACAAAACTTAAATAGATCCATAATGGCTCTGAATGTTGTCTCACTAAATTGTCAGGGTTTGCTTTCGGACTGGAAGCAATTTTCCCTTGGCCATACCTTCAGGTTATTAAAAGCAGATGTTGCATTTCTACAAGAGACGCATTTTACTGACGTCAATGACGTAACCCGGTTTGAAACAGCTGTGAAAGGGAAAGTCTTTTCCTCTTCCGGCTCGAATCATAGAGCGGGCACGGCTATTGTGTTTCTTGCTTCTTTCCTCGCCTCGGGGACCATAGTGTCATCTGTCACTGATCCCGGTGGTCGTTGGGTCAAGGTTGAGGCGGAGTATTCAGGCTTTGATTTTACGTTTGTCGCCGTACATGCACCAACATATGTTCCTGACCGTCGTCGGTTTTTCCAAAGTCTAGAAAGTGTTCTGGGTGATTCAAACACCAACGTCTTCCTGGCAGGCGATTTCAATTGCGTCTTAGATCCCCTAATAGATAGGCGAAGCACGGCCGCGGTAGCTTCTGATTCGTCTACTGCTCCTTTGGCAACTTTGATAAAAACATATTCTCTGTCGGATACTTTCAGGTTCCTTCATCCTGATGCCCATGAATACACTTGGACCTCGCCAACTGGTGTGCACTCTTCGCGTCTGGATAGAGTGTATTGTAGCAAGGATCTCCTTGGACATCTGGTTCATGCAGGTCATGAACCCACTGCCATGTCTGATCATACTATGGTCACAGCCAAATTTGATTCAGGGGACTGGGTAGAGAAAGGTCCGGGGTTCTGGAAGCTCAACGTCAGCCTGTTGAATGACGAAGAGTTTCACAAGAACATGCGAGATTATTTTGCCGCTTGGATGTCAGAGAGGGATTTTTTTAGGTCTGCTGCTGAATTCTGGGAGGAGGGCAAATCTGGGCTTAAGCGGGTAGCACTGTCCTACAGTACGGCTAGGGCACGTCGCCGTAAACGGGCTCAACGTAAATTGCTAAAAGATTACAACAAGGTCTCTAAAAGAGTTAGTGATGGGGAGACCCATCTAGTTGACTTGTTGGAAGGTCTGAAACGTAAAGTGCGGTCTGGTGAGCAACAGGCTTATAAAGCAGCCGCCGTTCGTGCCAGAGTCAAGTGGCAGGTGGAAGGCGAGAACCCCACTCGCTATTTCTGTTCTTTAGAGAAGTCGCGTGCTACTGAAAAGCTTATTCGCGAAGTAGCAACTCCTGATGGCCGTTCAGTCCGGTCCAACGAGGAGTTATTGCAGGTCACATGCGATTTCTACCAGAGCCTCTTCACCTCAGAGGGAGTTGAGAGAAATTGCATGGAGGAGATGATCTCCCAGATCTCCCAGATCTTGCCTCCTCAGGAGGCCGCGATCTGTGAACAGCCGTTCAATTTGGATGAGCTGCACTCTGCAGCAAAATCCATGACGCTGAACAAGTCCCCCGGTATCGATGTTCTTCCTGTCGAACTGTATTTGGCTTTCTGGGATGTGCTAGGCCCTATCCTGCTGGACGTTGCCAACGAGGCTTTTGAGCAGGGTGAGTTAACCAATTCAATGCAGCAGGCTCTTGTCAGGCTCGTTCACAAGCGGGGGCCAAAAGAGGACCTGCGGAATTGGAGGCCGATTTCACTCTTGTGTGCCGATTATAAGATCATTACGAAGGCGCTAACCCGCAGACTTGGATCCGTGATGGGCCATGTTGTTCACAGTGATCAGACCTGTTCTGTGCCAGGGAGGTCAATCCTCACCAATAGCTTCCTTGTTCGGGACCTTATAGAGCTGGTCGAAGACGAGGATATCGAGGCGGCAATCATAAGCCTTGATAACGAGAAGGCTTTTGATCGTTTGGAATGGGCTTTTATGCACAAAGTGTTGGAGCGGATGGGGTTCGGGCCTGTTTTTTGTAAATGGATCCGGCTTCTTTACAAGTCTCCTGTAAGTCGTGTAATGGTGAATGGTTTTATTGGTGACCCTGTTCTCCTCGAGCGTGGAGTTCGCCAGGGCTGTCCTCTGTCTCCTCTGCTTTACGTTCTGGCCGCAGAGGTTCTTGGGGTGGTTGTGAGGTCTTCTGACATGAAGGGAGTGAGAGTCCCTGATGTCGAAGAACCGATCAAAATCTCCCAGTATGCCGACGACGCATCTCTCTTCGTGGGAGATGATGAAGACTTCCACATTGCTGAAACAATCTTGAATAAGTACCAGAAAGCGTCTGGCTGCAAAGTCAACAGATCCAAGTCAAAAGGGTTATTCTTGGGTGCTTGGAAGGGTCGTGCTGATACTCCTTTGGGTATTGAATGGTCACAGGATCACGTCAAACTCTTGGGGGTAAAACAAGGTGCAAAAAACGCGGCTTCTGTTAACTGGAATGACCGCATCCAGAAGGTCGGCAGCACCCTCAAGGGGTGGAGCAAGAGAGGCCTAAGCATTGTTGGGCGAGTCCTTGTGTTAAACTTGCTGGCAATGTCGAAATTGTGGTATGTTGCCTCAGTTTTTGACTTGCCGGCGGATAAGGAGAACACATTAGTTGGGATGTGTCGGGATTTTTTGTGGAAGAGTAAAAAGCCTCTGGTCTCTTCCAAAGTTTGTACACTCCCCAAGGCAAGTGGAGGTCTAGGCCTCGTAGATATCCCCAAGAAGGTTCAGTCCTTAAAGCTGGCTTTTTTGGAGCGGCTTATGTTGAGTTCGTCTCGGTGGGCTCAGGTAGGCCGGAGGCTTGTGGCGTCGAAAAGTGAACCCCACGCTGTGGTTGATTTTTTCCGGTTGCTTAAAGCTCCAACGCGTTTCAGTTCTCTTCCTCGGTGGTACTTCGACCATCTGAAGACCTTCTTTAAGCTGAAACGGACTGAGGCTGATCCGGTTTCGTGGCAGGAAGCTCTGGATCAGCCGTTGTATGGAAATCCCCTAATTTTAGGAGAGGGTGGAAGACCCTTGATGCCTGGTAAGACGGCCACGCCCAGTTTCCGGCGATTGTCGGATATTGTGGATGGAGGCACCAGAGTGTGGCTGGTCTTGGAGTCCGTCAATTGGCGTCACCTAGCAGCTGTGCGAAAGGCAATACCGAAGGCATGGTTCAGTCTGCCGGATACTGTGACGAATCCCAGCCGGACGAGGTATCAGGTTAACCAACAGGACCTTTCTCAGCTTTCCTCCAGGAGATGGTATCAGATCCTTCTGGTGGACAACGACGTAACCCCTGCCGGAGTCCAGAAGTGGCAACAGTTGGGTTGGGTGCCATCGTCCTGGAGGAACTTGTTTTTATCGCTCTGGAAGTCTGGGGTAGACAACCGAGCTAAGGAGGCTGTTTGGCTGCTGTGGCACAGACAGTGGTGGGTCGGGCATAAGTTAGTCCGAGCAGGACTGTCTGTATCTGCCGACTGTCCTTTGTGCTCGTCTCAAGACGAGACCGTAGAACACCTTGTGTGGCATTGCCCGGTTGCGTCCAGCATGTGGCAGATGTTGGAACGGACAATTGGGCGCGTCCTTGGACGAGGGTTCTCGTTGAGCATGGAAGATGTGTTGTGGGGGGACTTGAGACAAGTGCCTTCTTCATTGAAACCGGTCGTCAGAGATCAGGTGTTTCTTTGTATCTGGTCAATTTGGAGGCATCGGTGCTACGTGGTAGCGCACAATCACGTGATCGACCATCTTAAGGTGGTGCCCAGCCTTTTCCACAGGGACCTGCAGTACCACTTGCTGACTGTTTTTGAACGGCATCGCAGGCTGGGAAAGTTGGCGACATTCAAGACCACCTGGTGTCGCAATTCTATTCTTTGTGTTCTGCGGAACGGCAGGCCCGTTGTCCAATTTTAATCTGGCAATTGTTCGTGACCTGGTGTCATGACTTTACGTTTTCAGCAGTTCCGCCTATTCTAAGGCGGAAGTTTTACTGTAAATTTTAATGGATATTTGTTTCTTGTGTCTGTCCTGGCTCTATCTGTCTGCCGGTTGTGACGTTTTAGTCATATAATGATGGGCTGGTCCTGTTAGTAAGGATGTAGGTAAGTTTTACATACCGCGGACAGACTTGGTTCTGTTTTCCCACAGCCTAGATTGCTGTGGCGTACAAAAAAAAAAAAAAAAAAAAAAAAAAAAGATAGATAGATACCCATGTGATGATGTGTCACGACCCACATTTGTCTGTTTTCCTTATATATGCTATATAAATAGATATGATTTCATTTCTGGGCTGCAACTTCAGCTGTTTTCCACGTAGAGTTTTTGGTGGATCGATAGATACACAGATGACGATGTGTCATGACTCACATTTGTAAATTTTCGCAGGCTTCAACCCCAATTGTTTTCCATATTCAGCTTTAAGACTTAGTGCATACTTAAATGCAGAGGTGACATGTATCTGAACTCTCATTTTTCTATTTTCACCTTTGCCATGGTAACCAGCTTGCCTTCATCCCTATATATGCTGTATGATTTTGTGTCCGGGCTACAACCCCAACTGTTTTCCATCATGTAGAGTTTAAATTTTCAGTGGATAGGTACAGCTACACAGAAGATGCTGTGTCGCATCTCGCATTTGTCAATTTCTGTGGTTGCCATGGTAACCAGAGATACTACTGTGTATTTTGATCATTGACTCCGTCTCCTCCAAGACTTGCCGCGAGAAAAGACTGAAAGGCAAAGATACAAAAATCACAGGATGAGGGCTTAAGCAGATCAGAGATTAGGTTCGATTTAACAGCCGACAATTTAATAGCGAACTTGAAAATTTTCCACTTAATTAATCCCTTATGATAGCTAGTGGAAGTTCGCCCCACGCAGTCTGTAAAACTCGTTCCATTCACTGCACATGTACAATTTTTTTTAGACTATGATATTGAACATAATCTTTATTTTTCAGTTAAGAATTGGATGCTGCTCTCCGCGGCGCTCCTGAAACAGCGCATTACATTTATTGCTTGAGAACACTTAGCCACAAGAGTATCGACGTGTTTATTCCACAATAGGCTCACATCAAATGAGATCCCATGGTACATGAATACTGACGAAACCTTTAACAGAATGTCATTTAACTTCAAATTAGACTTCGGTAGCACCCGTTTTCTTGTAAAAATCATCACTTCTGATTTAGTAGGTGAGAAGCGAAAACCCCACTGTTTGCCCAAACTCACATATAACTTGCAGCGCCAGTTGAATGTATCAAATGGCCTTATCATCTGCAAAGAGGTGTCGTTTTACCTTTTACTTTAATTGTGGATGGCAAAGCATTCATCATAACGTCAAACAACACTACTTTGAGGTGACCCATTCCCACGGCTAACTACTTTAGAGGCAGAGTTACCCACCTTACCGTAACGAGCCTGTTTTACAAAGTTTCTCACTCCGACGACACTTAGCTGCGTCAGCTTTATCAGCACCCCTCTCCTCCACACCTATCGTGCGCCTTTTCTACATCTAGGAAGGCCACTAGTAGATACTCCTTGTTGCTGAGAGTATTTTCAACATCAGCTTCCAAGCAAACACCGTGATCAGTTGTACCTCGCTTACGCCCAAACTCAAACTGGGCACCAGGTCAACGTCGAGTTCACAAACCTTTCCACTCATTTACAACTGGTGATTGAGTGTGCGCATAGGATTTAACGTCGTACTTAATAATTTGTCATATGGCCACGAAGGAGTCCTTATAGAGTGAATGTGTTACACGACTTACCGAAGGGAAGTAAGCCGCCCATCCGAATCTTTATACTGACACCTGTTATATATCTGACCTCCGATGATGGTCGATATGAAGGTAGGGACAATGAAGACCAGCGTCTCATTCAGACTGCCATCTTTATTCATCTGCATACTCTGTAAGACAAAAGGAAACAGGTGACGTCATACAAATCTGTCACGTGATATCTCTTGCGTAATGAGCATTTAGTACATAGTAAGTGATTTAAGTACACCATATATTATGCAAACACAACATCCGTCTTACTCTTTAGATTTAGAAATCATCTCTGATTTAGTTTATAAAACAGGAGTAGAGTATTTAATTTTGCGGAAATCGAATTATTCAAAGCAATAGAATAAAATCGAATTAATTACATGTTACAATATCTATCTGATATTTGAAAACTGGAATAGAGATATTTCTTAGCTCAATAAAACACAATATTTGGATGAAATTCAACAAAACACTTTAGTATAATGAAATTGAAATACATGTATAAGAAATCAGAAAATCATGCATGAACTATTGAATGCGTCTGCTTGAAAGGTTACAATCAAATTGATTTTGTACACTTTAGTACATGTGGAAATCTCTGAAACGATTTGGTTGCTTGCGTTGTCTTATTGGGCGTTGAAGAACAACTGCTTGGTCAGTAACGACATCGGGTACTTGAGTTTCAGAGTCGTCGTCTAACTCATCGTGTGCGATCGGGTTGCCCTTGACTTGGCCAGTGAATTTGCGAACTAGAATTGCGCCGGAGTACTTTGTTGTTGTCAGCAAGGAGAATCAACTGGCTACCCGAGACATGAATTATTTTGAACGGTTCGGGACCAAAATGAGGCGATAGCATGTTATGCTTCGGTTGTCGCACTAGTACTTTGTCACCTATCTTGATTTTGCACTTGGCAGCTCGACGTTGCTGATCTGTGTATTCTTTGGATTTGCGTTTATATTCACCATCGCTTTTACGTATCTTTGCTACTTTTGCTTTCGACGGCTTTCGGGTTTTGTCACTGTTTTCCACTAACGGTAAACTGTCGCGAACAACGCGATTGAACAAGAGCAACCGAGGGCAACACCTGTTACAGCTGGTAGAGGTCCACAGAGATCAATTGCAATATGATACCATGGGTGTTTTGGCATTTATGTCGGTTTCAACGGTTCAGGTCGTGGCTTTGGGTGATTAGTTTGGCAGGCGTGGCGGAATGACACGAATGTGACAATTTCTGTGTCTATGTTTGGCCACCATACCTTTTCTCGGACTCGTTTCATTTTAACTATGCCCATGTGACCTTTGTGAGCGCGTTTCAGGGTGTTCACGCGCAAACTACACGGCATCACGGTTCGGTTTCCACGGAGGAAAACATTACCCTGTACAGACAGATCGTGTCTGCAAAATCTATATGCAGGTGGGCAAGAGTTCAACTTTCCCGTCTGAATACATTCTCGCAGTGTACTCAGCTCAGGGTCAGAGGCAGATTCGGTATCAATCTGTTCTAAGTACATTGACGTGGGAAAAGAAGATTTTGTCACGAAGCAGATGTAATCCTCAGCTACATTTCTTTTCTGATTTGTTCAAGTTCAGCTCATGCTGGCTTCCTCTCCGGCCGTAAGTGGAAAGGTCTGCCAGCAACCTGCGGATGGTCATGGGTTTCCACCACAGTGCTGGCCGCCGTCGCATAAGTGAAATATTCTTGAGTACGGCGTAAAACACCAATCAAAATAAATAAATAAATAAATAAATAAATCTTTTCTGATTTGCTATTTTCTGCGAAAGTTGCAGTCGTGAAAGTGAATCGGCAACGTTTTGTGGCCCTGGTTTGTACACCACTTTGAAACTGTACAGTTGCAAGCGGAATGACCAACGTTCAATGCGTGCGGGTGGTCTGGATGTCGGGCTGTATATGATCTCGAGCGGTTTGTGATCAGTAACCAACTCAAAGACTATGCCATAAAGGTACAGATGAAACCTTTCACATCCCCATACGACAGCAAGGGCCTCTCCTTCCGTTTGAGAGTAGCGTCCTTCTGTGTCAGTCTGTGCACGACTTGCGTATGCTACGGGTTTGAAACCATTGTGGGAGTTTTTTTGACTCAGAACGGCACCTAATCCGTAAGGGCTTGCATGGACAATCAGTTGCGTTTCTGAGGTAGGGTTGTAGAATGCCATGACTACTCGTCAGCATCGATTTCAGAAGATCAAACGCTTTTTGATGTTCTGATGTCCACGACCATGTAGATTTCTCTCTGGTCAGATCTTGCAGCGGGGCAGTAATTGTACTGTAGTCAGGAAAGAACCGAGCAGTGTAGTTTTTGAGGCCTAGAAAACTGCGAAGTTCTGAAACGTTTTCTGTCTCGCAAGTGTTTTGAATCGAAAACACTTTGGATTCTGTCGGAGAAATTCCCTTCACCGAAATAACGTGACCCATGAAAGTCAGTTCACCTGCACCGAACAGGCATTTGTCTTCGTTCACAGTCAAACCAGAAGCACGCACTTTGTCGAGAACTGCACGTGAACGGGCATCATGGAGGGATTTTGCGCGCCATCGCAGTCGGCTATGACTACACATATACGGACATCGTCATTGGATTTCGGTACGACCACTAAAGGAGAAACCCAAGTCGACGGACCTGTACCTGGCTCAATAACATCAGCTTATAACAACTCCTCCAGTTTTTTGTCTACTTTCTTACGTGTAGCTAACAGTAGATGGCGTATGGGCTGAGCAGCTGGAGTGACTGTTTCATCAACATGTATGTGCAGCTGAAAATCTTTACCTAAACCTTCAAAGGTTTTGTCATTAGATATGTCACCTTCAAAGACTTTGTCACTGGATTTTACACCATTTACACTCTTAACTTGTGGTACTCCGATACTTATCACACCTAATTGGCAAGATGTCGCAGATCCCAGTAAAGATTGGTGATTACCTGGTATTGCAAGAAATGTAGCGTTTAGAGATACATTGCCAACTGTATTTCTAGCATCAAATGAACCAATAATGGTGAGTGGGTCTGTAGAGGCGTACGTAAGGATTATTTTCTTACCTTTCTGAAGTGGAATGTGAGTGAATTTGGCTGTGTTGTCAGTGATCAAATTTACAGAAGACTCGGAATCGACCAATACTGATACATTTTGACAATCAATATCAACATTGATCTCGTCCCTGTCAGTTTCAACATTTGTTGCATGTTTGTTTGTATTTACGTTACTTGTAACACTCGGTGTGTTGTCAACATTATTCACAATACTGTAAAGCGTTGAAACATTTGTTGCAGTTGAGGCAGGGTTTTAAACATTGTTGCAACTGTTGAATCAACAGTTGTCGGCTGCCACCAGAGGGTTTACTTACATGTTCCTGACTGTCTAGAATAGGCAGGCAGGAGATGTCAAACACAAAATCGTCGTTTGATGAAGATTATTTCGGCAGCATCGGTGATATTCACAGATTTACGAAATTGTTCCTTTCCGTCAAATTTCTTCTGTCCGCGACCGCTGTTAGTTCGTTTATTACCACTCGGACGGTAGGAACTGTTGTCGGATTTCTTCTGATTTTAACACACTGAAGCAAAGTGTCCGCGTATACCACAGATACGACAGCTTTTATTTACCGCGACTGTACATTTATTAGCAAGATGTTTGTAGGATCCGCATCGGAAGCATTGTCTTTACCGTGACGATTTAGATTTAGACTCGAGAAATTTAACCAGGTAAACTTCTTCTTTCACAGCAGGTGTGGGAGCCGGGAAATTATCAGCAGAATGACTAGTCTCAATTTGTCAGACCTGGCTATCAGCTTTCTCGCCCAGCCGAACAATGTTTAGCAGAGAATCAAGCGTCAGATCGGGCTCCCTAAGAAATCGTCGTCGTAATCCAACATCTCCGCATTTATCAATGATCTGATCTTTCAGCATTTCTTCAGTTTGATCACCGAATGATCAAGTTGAAGACAAAACTCTCGGTCATGTACAGAAAGATTTAACTTACTCAGCCTCTTTCTGCGAAGCTTGTCTGAACATGTGACGTTCAAATGCTATATTCTGCTTCGGCTGGAAGTATTTTGTAAGGGCGCTGAGTGCTGTGTCGAAAGATGCTGGACTGTCCTCTTCGATTTCCTCGGTGAGCGTATCGAAAATTTCCTGAACTGCAGATCCGCTGAGATGAAGCAGAAGTGCTCTCTTGTGGACGTTGTCTGTAACACAAGGCGCTTTGAGGTAGTATCTGAATGATTTGGTCCATGTGCCCAATCGTTGCGCAACACCTGGGATGGGTCAAATGCTTGAACTGGAGAACGTAATAAGTCCATCATTTGAGCCATTTTGCCAAATGTTCACCAGAAATATGAGCAAACTCAAAGTTGAGGCACTTATGTCACGTTTTTCCGAAATCCTCGTCGCCAATGTTATATATCTGACTTCCGATGATGGTCAATATGAAGGTAGGGACAATGAAGATCATCGTCTCATTCAGGCTGCCATCTTTATTCATCTGCATACTCTGTAAGACAAAAAGGAAACAGGTGACGTCATACAAATCTGTCACGTGATATCTCTTGCGTAATGAGCATTTAGAACATAGTAAGTGATTTAAGTACACAATATAATATGCAAACACCGGTTAATCAGTCGTTACACTATCCCCGCCAAGCGAAGATGCTACAGCTTCCACTTTTGAGGTTTTAGGTTTGACCCGACCCAGGACTGACCCTGGATCTACCGCCCCGCGACGCTCGGATGCTCTACCAACTGAGCCATCGGGGCCAGTTTGAGGCATTTACATAGACGACCAAATAGGTTTGAAAGGTAGAAGTAGGATCTGCAGAAATGAATCTGATAAGTGGCGAAACATAATATTACAGATATACCATCCTTTCCAGGAAAGATATTTTATGTTCGCGAAGAGCATGCTTGAGTTCTGGCTGTGAGAAATCCACATTTATTGCAAGGTCATCGAACAAAATGTTATCACAATTAGTGGAGGCCTCTACTTCAGCCTTATGGCGTATAAAATTTTGATCATAGTTTTCACCGCTACTAACACCCCCAAATCGATAAGCTAAGACCTTCGCTTTTCAGTATTATTGGTGAAAACATTCTCACCAGCTTATAAGCGATAGAACATTGGTGGAGGGAATGGAACGCACCCTATGCTGGAGGTCAGTCTGGCCTGAAGTATTTTGGTACTGAAAATAAAGATATACACAGTCACCATACCTCGGCCCAGCCTCGAATCAACTTCCAAACGAACTGAAATCTGTGAACAAACTCGTATGGTCTGTAGATATAAACCTTCTTCACAGAAATAGTTGTAATATAGCATCTTTTTTCCCGTATAAGGATAAGGTGGATGAGTCATTAAGGAACAGTTGTGTTAACAAAATAAATCACGGAGAATGTCCCTCTAGCTATGTTGGTAAGACCTACAGATATATATGTGAAAAAATAAAACGAAAATAATTAATGTATCAAACCATCACTACAAGTTCTCCGCTTTTGGAAACCACGGTATATATACCTACTGGCCATACACCTCTAAAGATATCGGTAGACGTATTGAGATAAAGTAAGGCTGACTTTAAACTCAGAATCAAGGATTCTATGTATATAGCACAACAAAAACCATCTTTAAATAAAATGTTATCGTTCAGCCCAATCTATCTCTTTAACGTTTGAATTCTGCGAAATCCTGGCTGAATACACTATGTAAAGTGTCTGTCTAAAATGTCTGTAGATAGATGTATATATAAACTGTGTTTAGTATCTACTTTCTGTAATTAATCAGGGTTACAGTATTGTATGGTATCTTTTTCCACTGGCAGTATTTATTGTATATGTTATCAGTAAACGTAGCTGTTTCTTTCACAATATTGTTCATAGCGTACGTGTCTACTTCATGGATCACCCAATTAACGTGCACGTTGGGTTGTTTCGTTCGTTTTTTTGTTTGTTTGTTTTTTTTTTCCTTACTTATAAACTTTTTCTTTAATCTACCCTAGGGCGTAGGCCATGATGAAACATAAACAACATACACTTCATTAAGTATTGTACCTCTACAGAAAGGTAGGCCTACGACATGTGGGTAGAAAAAATACTTCGCCTTCTTTAGTGTTCTGAGGAACAAAAGTTACAAAAGCACCCGAGTCTAAATAGCCCCCTGGTTCTGGTTCTGTCGTATTTTGATCAATTTATTTCTGCTAATCAAATCCGTAAATAATCATTTCGAAATGACAAAACAACAGGTTTTCTCAACCAATATCATAACAGTCAGCCTGATATAATGAGTGCTTAGGACTGTTTTTAAGCATTCGAAACGATGACCGGCGTGATCATCCTTTTCGCAAAAATGTACATGGGAATGAGGTAAATTACAGATCTCTGAACAACAACAACATTTCTGTGTTTTTTTTTTAATTCAAGCTTTCAGTTTCAGGTACCAATGTGCCACACATTGCAAGACTCAGTGCGTCAAGGCTTTAAACTTTCTCTCGTGTGACAGTGTTTCCAGCGGAGTATCTCACAGCGGAGTATCAGGGTGTGGTACTCAGTGGATTTACCTGACGGTAATGGGCGGTTGCGATTGACAGATTGCGAAACTCCAGGAGGATCCAGGAACTGTAGTCGGACTGGTCGAAAAGACGTTCACAAATGTCAACTATATCGTCTATACTACAACACATCAGAGCCGAAAGAAGTTAATGTATATTAACGAATGAATCATGGCCATACGGTAGCAAAGAGTGGAAACAGAGCACAAGCAGACAGTTCCAGCAAAGGTTTCTATGGTGTTGGAATAATGTAGTGGCTTACAAGGTTGGATTTATCACCAAAACGCCGACAAACGATACAGAAAACAGGTATTCATCGAGTCTCTTTGCCTATATTTACATATAGATATATTTGTAACACAGGTATTCATCGAGTCCCTTTGTCTATATTTACATATAGATATATTTGTAACACAGGTATTCATCGAGTCCCTTTGTCTATATTTACATATAGATATATTTGTAACACAGGTATTCATCGAGTCCCTTTGTCTATATTTAATTTACAAATAGATATATTTGGAACAGGGTCACAATGTATGTACTGGTATTAATGTAGTTCAATTAAAATAAACGTCGAGCCCTGTTTTCAATAATTTCTGATATTTAGTAAATATCAGAAATTGTTGAAAATAGGCCACAGCATTTACAAATGTCCTGTTTTCAATAATTTCTGATATTTAGTAAATATCAGAAATTGTTGAAAATAGGCCACAGCGTTTAATTTAATTGAACTAGTATTTATATACTGTATTTATCCATGGACTTGGTTAACTATAGAACTAGTACAAGTGATAATGTATATCTTCACTCAGCTACAGAATTATACAGGGCTCCATTTGTTGCTAAGCAGAAAAAGGAGAGATGCATGCATCTCTAGGATGTGTATAGTCTGAGAGACACATTATGTACAGGCACTTACTAAAGCGTCTGTAACTTTCACCTTGGCCATTCTTTGTTGAAGACACTTTGCTGAGTAGGCCTATCACAACATAAGAAATTGGTCAATATATATCTGATTGACCAGATTTAGTGTTTTCTTCATGTTTTTTAATATATTCTACCTGAATAGCTCAAAGTATTTATTCCTAAATAAAATGATATCGTGCTGGGCACTGTCTGCTGTAGCTAGGCCTACTTAACTGAATCAGTCCATGTAAATTGGGTTTAGTCTGTCTGACGTCCATCCATGTTACAGTAGGCCAATGTCCTGATATGTGATTGTTTTGTACAGAAATGACAAAGCTATTGATCACAGTACTGACCAGCTTGGTTGTTGTCCTTGGCATGTTGCCCACAGGTAAGTCTGGCTGTCATTCTCCTTCTTCTGCAGTGACTCAACTGATTGATCATCTCACCTATATCGTTATTGATTGATAATTTTTCTAAAATATAGTCCCATTATCAGTGAATATTTCTTAGAACCTTGAAAATGTAAGTTTTTCTTTTTTACTTTTTATATTGATGTAGTGGCGTACATATGTTCTATGAATGCTAGAAATAATTTTCAGTTGAATCTACCAGAAATGTGTTACACTTGCAGTGTATATGCAGAGCAGTAATCAGACAAAGATGATTTGTGGCTTGAATTTATAGTAGGCCCACAGATACATGCAGGTGTACATATTTTGAGTTATTCATATTTATAATCGGCATCTCATTTAATATAGCAAATGTATATTCAGAATATAAAAATGGCTATGTGTTCACATTGATAATGATTTGTGTTTTTGACAATTGACCTTTGTGTTAAACTAATATCATTTTAACTTTTGTTTGCTGCTCAGCTCATGCAGATTTTTCAAATGCGGTTGTCCAGCACGAGTCTGCAGATCAACTGATGAGGGTTAGAGGGCTGAAGGAACGTTGGGGGCAGGTTGAAGTACGCAATTCCTCAGCGGATCCCACATGGTATCCCGTGTGCTACAATTGGAGCGTGTTTTTTGTAGACATTGAACAGAAGATTGCCAACTGGATTTGCCAGACTAGACTTGGGCTGGCCGTGTGAGTGTTTTATCCAGTACAATTGTTCAATAGTTGGATAGTTTTGCATAACTGCAGCTATTGTTTGGGTCAGTGGGTTAACATGGTCAGTGGGTCCTATTTGTTTATACCATGAAAACTACCTGGAGAGGAATCTTGAACCTCCCAGGTTAACTTGAATATGTGATCCCTCAGGTCAAGTGCGTAAACAGCCCCAACTGTGAATTTCACAATTCTCTTTGGTTGAATTTTGAAAAGCAGCCTGCTTTGGTACATAAGCTTTGCATTCTTATTGGTTGTTGATTTCTTTACAATAACTGCTGTAAATATTGACCGGTTCAACAATGTAAAATTTTGTGTGCAGGTTAATCTTGCATAACCTTATATTAAGTTCAAACAAAAGTGGGAGCCTTGTTTTGCATATTTAATGATTTGCTGTATTCTGATTGGTGGGAGGTTCAGGTGCAATAACTGTTTTCAAATCTTGTCCGACTTTGATGAAGTTTGTGTTAAAGCTCCTGTTGTGCTCCCTCAGATCAAGATCGAACTCCAACTGGATTCGTGCATAAGTATAAATAGTTTTACATATTTAATGATGCCCCATATTCTGATGGGTTCGTACTCACAGTCATTGATTGTATCACATGTGGTTTGGTTTTATGTGATGTCTTTTAATGAACAGGTCATACGCCGAAGTAGTGTATGGTCAGCCTCTATCCCCAGACACACCATCTATGAAAGCGGAATGTCCAAACAAGACAGATTGTACTTTCAGCCTCGAGTCAGAGTGCAAAACAAACTCCACTATATTTATCTATTGTAAGTATGTGCTCTGAATAGGACTGTGCTTCTGTATGAAATAACATAGTGTTAAGCTATATACATTGACAAGTAATATGAACAGTGGTAAGTAATATACATTGTCAAGTAATGTGAGCATCCGCTTCATTAGGAGTAGATCCAAGGTCAATCCTGGATCGAGTCACAGCTAAGATTTTAAAAGAAGGAGTTGTGTACCTTCCTCACTTGGCATTCAGCATTGAGGGGATAGTGCAATGACTGGTTGACTGTATCAATAGAATGGCTCGGGCGGAGCGCCTTACTTGTCTTTGGTAAGTCGTCTCAGTGAAGCAGCACTAGATAAAAGAGTAGTGGAAATCTGTCCTGCAACAAGGAGGCACATTACATGAAGGCATCCGCTTCGGGAGCAGTAGATCCAAGGTCAATCCTGGATCGAGTCACAGCTAAGATTTTAAAAGAAGGAGTTGTGTACCTTCCTCACTTGGCATTCAGCATTGAGGGGATAGTGCAATGACTGGTTGACTGTATCAATAGAATGGCTCGGGCGGAGCGCCTTACTTGTCTTTGGTAAGTCGTCTCAGTGAAGCAGCACTAGATAAAAGAGTAGTGGAAATCTGTCCTGCAACAAGGAGGCACATTACATGAAGGCATCCGCTTCGGGAGCAGTAGATCCAAGGTCAATCCTGGATCGAGTCACAGCTATGATTTTAAAAGAAGGAGTTGTACCTTCCTCACTTGGCATTCAGCATTGAGGGGATAGTGCAACGACTGGTTGACTGTATCAGTAGAATGGCTCGGGCGGAGCGCCTTACTTGTCTTTTGTAAGTCGTCTCAGTGAAGCAGCACTAGATAAAAGAGTAGTGGAAATCTGTCCTGCAACAAGGAGGCACATTACATGAAGGCATCCGCTTCGGGAGCAGTAGATCCAAGGTCAATCCTGGATCGAGTCACAGCTATGATTTTAAAAGAAGGAGTTGTACCTTCCTCACTTGGCATTCAGCATTGAGGGGATAGTGCAACGACTGGTTGACTGTATCAGTAGAATGGCTCGGGCGGAGCGCCTTACTTGTCTTTTGTAAGTCGTCTCAGTGAAGCAGCTCTAGATAAAAGAGTAGTGGAAATCTGTCCTGCAACAAGGAGGCACATTACATGAACTCTAAGGATTCCTTCATCATCATACGACTGAAAAATTGTTAAGCACGACGTTAAACCACACTCACTCAATCACTCAAGTAATATGAACAGTGGTAAGTAATATACATTGTCAAGTGTATATTGGTAAGTAATATATACAGTTGCTACTATACAGTAATACATACAGTTGTTACCTGTATGAGGCCCACAGTTCACTGTATGAAGCCCACAGTTCAAAAGATGTTGACATAACTGCCTTTTGTAAGCCATTATTCATTTTAATAAATGTGGACTCACAAAATTCATTAAAAACCCTTTCAAATATTTAAGCAAGCATTATGGATGGAGGATAAACAAGATGCGGTTTAGTCTTGGCCTGGGACGAAGGATTTATCGACTTACTCGCTCTCACTCATTTCATAGAACGTTGATGACAATAAGTGTTCAGAGAAGCTCGCTTGAAGACCACTTATGTTTCACCAGGTGTCTGCCTATCAGGTGTAGGAAATATCATCAGTGACTTGCCAAAAATCTGTGGTTTATCCCAGGTATTCCAGTTTCATCCACCCATAAAACTGACCACCGTCGTTTATGTATGTATGTATATGTGATTAACAATTTTTCCGTCATATGATGACAGGGAGTTGGTAGATGTACCACTATCTCATGAATGAAAAAATTCTTGAATATTGCATTCAGTAACACCTAAACGAGACATGATCATTCATTCATTTATTCATTTTCTGAAGCTGATTTTTTTTCTCTCTCTTTCTTTTTTTGTTGTTTTCTTGGTTGGGTAAGGCCCAGCCCCAGAATCACGTGATCTAAGTTTACGTCTAACGGGGGGACCGGACGAGAGACGTGGAAGACTGGAGATCATGAAGAATGGAGAATGGGGCTCTGTCTGTGGAGACATTTTTAGTGAAATGTATGCCAAAGTTGCATGCAGGCAAATGGGATTTGACGAGTAAGTGGGCTTTAAATTAACAAGTGAAGAAAGTATGTACTGTCTATTCTTGAACTCAATCAAACAAATCAGACATTGGGGAAAACTTAAACATGCTATCGCATATCCTTAAGGTTAAGTTATACTTTAAAAGACAAAACAGCACTATAGACCTAATGTATATATACATGGATAAAGTATTCTGGGTGAAATTATAAGAAAGGCTGCGTTTTTATTTCTGTAGATGTTGCATAACAGATATAACAGGTGAAAGTAAACAAAGTGCGCATATAGAGAAAATCAAAGGTGCTGCCTTTTCATCTGCGTTAACCACTTCAGACGCAATTTACTTCTAAAACCTGGGAATTCAGCTCTTTCTGCTGAAGATGCCTTTCAGCCATACGAGCATGAGATATAAGTGACTCAGCATCCAGTTTTTGGTTTTTATAACATGACGAATCCCCTGGCCTCATAAGAATTCCTTAGTGGAAAATGATTTCTAGATTTACAAAGTACAGCAGGGCAAACACCCTCCACAAATACACCCACACGCTGGAAAATCCAAGTTGGGCAGAACCCCATGCATATCTTCAGTGTCAATAAAGGAATCAGTCACTGGAGACGACCTACAATTTGACCAACCCTTTCCTTCGTGTGTTCAAATCCATTTCTGTTTGTTTGATCTGTGGTTTACATCTGAAGACATCTGAAGAAGTAGTATTGAAAACATAACACATTTTGACACTTTTACATTTTGACACTTTTACATTTTGACACTTTTACATTTTGACACTTTTGCATTTTGACACTTTTACATTTTTATTTCCTTTTTTACACTTAATGACACAAAATTATGTTTGTTTATGTTTTATAGAAAATTATGCTTACACATACATACAGGTTGATGCAATGTCAATGTCAAACAATGTCCAAAAATGTCAAGGTAACATCATCTTCAATATTGAATCAGTCAGTGCAAAAAATTAGGTACAATGGAAGTATGAATTTTAAGTACATTTGGAGATGGAAATAAGTATTTAGGAACCTAATTTCGTCTTTTGAGCCACCTGTTTTCTAACCAGGAACTTGGAAGTAATATCAAGGGGACTTCATAGTATGTTGTATGTAATAGTCATATTGAAATTTTTATTATTAAGTATGGTGTTAAAGAACCATGAAGCAAACAAATAAAGGACTGACAGATATTCTGTGACATCAGCAGCTGATGTGCTTTAGCAAACCACGTGTCAGGAGAAATTATCACCTCCTTTTTTCATTCAATTTCTTTCCTGTTTCTCCTACATTCTTTCTGCTTTCCCTTCCATTCTACTCTTTCCCCTCTCTATTTTTTCCTATTTCCCCTCTATTCTCTCCTCTTTCCCCTCCAGTCTTTTTTATTTCCCCTCCATTCTTTTTTATTTCCCCTCCAGTCTTCCCCCCCCCCTCCATTCTTCCCTCTATTCTATCCTGTTTCCCCCCCTATTCTCCCATCTTTCCCTCCATTCTTGCTTCCCCCATTTCCTCTTTCCCCTCTGTTATCTCCTCTCTACCATTTTTCTGTCTTTCCCTTCCATTCTTCCCTCTTCTCCCTTTATTCTTCCCACTTTCTACTCTGTCCTCTTTCCCCTCTACCTCCCCCCTATTTCTCCTCCGTTCTTCTATCTTCCCCACTCCGTTCCCCCCTCTTTCCTCTTTATTCTTTCTTCATTCCCTTCCATTCTGCTCCCTTACCCCTCTATTCTTCCATCTTTCCCACTCCATCCTTTCGCTTTTTCTTCTTGCCCCTCTATTATCCACCATTTTCTATTCTTCTGTCTTTCCTTTCTATTCTTTACTCTTCCTTTAAACTCTGTCCTCCTTCCCCTCTATTCTTGTGTCTTTCCCTTCCATTTTTCCCTCCTTCCCTCCACTTTGACCTCTTTTCCCTCTATTTTTGTGCCTTTCCTTTCCATTCATCCCCCCCCCCTTTCCTCTCTATTCATCCATCCTTCATCTCAGTTCTTGTCTTCATCCACATTTCTCCATATAACGAGTAAATGAATCACTTTATACACTTTTATTTCTTCAGGTCACTGGCTCACTTGTATTATCTTGATGAAATGGCTGCCAGAAACACAATCCTTTCACTGTTTGGATGCTTAGGCAACGAGTCCCGTCTTATAGATTGTCGCCACTTGTTCTTCGGTGTTCTTTTGAATACCTGTGAAAAGAGCGCTGGCGTGGAATGTAAGTTATATGTAGTATTATTGCAATCCTGGGGAATCCATTGCAATATTGAGACCCGAGAACAATGGGATTTTTATCACATGTTGCCTAACTAAACCAGGTAGCCAATCATATTTCGTATTTGGATAATGTCTGTTCTGTGATTGGATGTAATGAATGCCATGGATCCTTAAACCTAATGTACTTACCTAACTGAATTTTTCGTGGTGAAGAATTCGGGTTTCACATGTCAGAGTGGAAAGTCTTTTCATTGTAATTTAGTTGCAGATTGGTTGATTGAGTAGTTGCTCCCTGTACTACCTTGTTTTTATCAATATCTAACCTATTCAACAAATAAATCTCTGACTAGACATATCACCAAAATAACTGATATCTAACCTAATCCTCTTTTTCCTATTGTACTTTTGCACCTTTATTAAATCTGTGATGTAAGGGCGAGGCACCAGAGAAAAGTTGAGGGCATATACAAATAAAACTCCAGGTTTAACTCGGTGTTGCCCAGAGTTCTTGTATGAGGGTACAGACGACACAGAGACCAGTTAGGCTCTTTTTTAACTCCAACATGCAGTGATAGAAAGTCATTCTTCGCTTTCATGTTTAAGGCATATTAGGTGGTATGTACATCTGCAGACGGACTACTGGTGGGAGGTTAAAATGTTTCTTTTTGATTTTATGGGCTTTGTAAAAATTTACCAGTTACATGTATATGAACTGCACTTTGTTTTCTGTAGTGCATTTTCTGGAGTATTTGATTGTATTTGACTTGAACATTCTGCAGTTTTGTGGACTGATCAATCAGGAAAGCTACAGGTGCTTTCTGCATGCCTTGTTATTTTTAGCTATTGAAGCTAATGTTAGTGTTGCATAATGGTCAGGAGTACTAGGAACTATTATGATACTATGTCTTATTTACAATATACTATTGTTACCCATTTTCTACAAAACTCATTGGAAATGTAAATTGCTGTCTTTCATTGGTGCAATTTTGCTTGTTACGGTTTCTGTGTTACTTTTAATTCACCATAAAGTTCTAAATGTTCAGTTATTGACATGATAAGAATTATCCTATCCAGCCAAATAGGGAGCCTCCCTGTTCAAGTGGATAGCATACTTGTTTAGCACAAAGATCCAAGACCCTCTTACCAATGCTGTGTCTGTGAGTTCAAGTCCAGCTCATGCTGACTTCCTCTCTGGACATACTGGTTTGGCAGCAACATGCGGATGGTAGTGAGTTTCCTCCCACCATAATGCTAGCCGCTGTCATATAAGTAAATATTCTTGAGTACAGCGTAAAACACCAGTCAAATAAATAAATAAATCTGAGGCCAACTTAATGCACCGTTAAGTGGCGATCATAGATCAGTTCTTGGAGTGCAATGAGTGCTGTGGATTTCGAACATACTTCACGGATGTCATGTGTTTTGTTGTAGGTAGACGAAGTGATGATTATTCTCTGAGACTCTCGGATAGCAAAAACTTTACGGCGTCGAATGGCCGTCTTGATTTGAAGATTGCCGGACAGTGGAAAGCTGTGTGTGGGATGATTCCTGAGTGGACAATCAAGGTTGCTTGCCGGGAAATGGGACTGCCTACGTATGTACATAACATTGCCTGTGCTTTGGCTTAAAAAATTACTGCATGTATTGAACTCAGCTTTTGGACACGTTTAGAGCACAGTAACATGAGGGGAATTTTCCATTGTTCAGTTGCTGTGCATATATTACATACTGTAAATTACAAAGTCAATGGCTTAGTGTATTGTGTATGAGAATGTCAAAAGTAAATGTTAGGGGTGGTGTTTCAAAATGTACTGCATGTGCTGACCTGAGGCTTTAGATACAGTGTACATGTATGTAAAGCACAATGATGTTCCATCTCTGTGTGTAATTACCGTGAATTATCAAATTCATGACCAGTACATTATGTATAGCGCTGAAGATTTGCATTCATGTTCCTCCTTCAGGCGACAAATCCTCATTCTAACTTTTCGTCAAGATCTAAGCGTGTAATCAGTTAGAAGGACTTAGACCACGCTGGCAAAACGTTTGTGAACAACTCAAGCCACCATTAGTTCTTTGCAGCATGGCATAATATTGATCATCATTTGTCTCGTATAATTTATCTTTTCCAAGATCTTCCGCTCGAATGGTGCCCACATCCATCAAGTATCCGTCTGAGAATATTTCCATTGCCACAGAGGATTTCCGCTGTCGAGGATACGAGAGTAGCATTACGCAGTGTCGAGTAAATCATGGACACGACGATTGTAATGAGACATTTGGAATTGTGTGCTCAGGTGGTAAGTTGTAGTCAGGAGAACTGGGATCAAACCCGAGTTGGGTCATGCAAAGGATTTCATAAATGACACCTGTTTGCTGGTTTGCTTGGCACTCAGCACTGAGAGGTTATAACAAGGAAATGAATGGTTGGCCTAGTGTTTGTATAATGTGACTGGGTGGAGTGTCCTGTCTGGTGTCTTTTTCGTGACACATCAGGGATGGCAGCACTTTGGCAGCTTGAACCCGCCCTGTCACAAGAAGACACAGTGTATATACACGCACCAAATTACTCCTCGTTGTCATATGACAGAAAAATGCTTAAGTATGACATAAAACCTCAAGATGGGGGTGTTGGGAGTTGGTTTATAATAAGGTTTCCAACTAACATATATATATATATATATATATATATATATATATATATATATATATATATATATATATACATATATACATGTATATACGTATATATATATGAATGTATATTTGAAAGTGCATGGTTGTAAACTTCATTACACTTAAGTGCAATTAGTGAAGCAGCGTAGTATAAGGGAAATGGTCTTGAAAGCTTTGCTAAAACAAAATGAAATTTTTGCAAACCAAAGCTTTCTGGAAAGGGTGGAGTGTTGATGAAGGAAGTATCATGGGACACATCAGTAATGGTATAAATTAACATAAAGCTGACATGGTTAGGTGGCATGTTGACGGGGTATTGGATTGGCCAGGAATTTTGCCAAATGTGCCGATATCTCTTTGCGAGTACTAACTTGAAACTACTCTGATACTACGACTTTTTAAAATCCAGATATATGTATACTAGTTGTGAACTGGAAAGACTCACGTCAACCTCTCATACTGCATAACTGTTGATCAAGTGTCGGTTTGTACAAAAATTTACCACAAATTTCACAGGATGAAGTGATAAAGTTCAGAGTGTGTATATTATTTCAGATCCAGGTTATCCGGTGCGGCTCGTGGGAGGTGACAACAGTACGGGCCGACTGGAGGTCGAAATATCAGGCATCTGGGGCACAGTATGCAATAAAACATTTGATTTTTGGATGGCCAAAGTTACTTGCAGAGCACTAGGTTTTAACAAGTGAGCATTTCTTTTCTGAGTCAGGTATACACAATTTTGATCATGGAATATAAATGTTTTGGCTATTCTGCCAAAACCATTTGACCTGTTTGGTGACCTAATTGTTAGACCGTCCGCCTCAAAGTCGAGTGGGTTCATATCAAAGACTTAAAAAATCGTACTTGTTGCTGCCTCGCTTTGTGCTCAGCAGTGAGAGCTTAGAGTAGGACTACTTGGCCAGGTGTCTGCGTGGGGTGTCATGTCTGGTGCCTCTGCCAGCATACTTCAGAAGTGGCGGCATGTTGGCACCATGGACTTGTCCTGTCATAAGAAGACACTGTATATGTCCGCATACCTAATGTCTCCTCATCAGATGACTGACAAATTATTAAGTATGAAGTAAAACCCCAAGCATTCATACATATATACTAGACTCATCCTGTCACATGTATGTACATACACCTAATGACTCCTCCATGTCATATGACTGAAAAATTGTTAATCGATGCATTGGGGTAGACATTCATATACCAGCTGTCATCCAAAATGGATGTTCCAGGTCAATAATTGCAACACCAATTCCCAAAACGAAGTTTAACCACAAAAGAACAGAGAAAGAATATTAAGTACGAAATTAGGACGAAACCATGCAAAGAGAAGCAGTCAGCAGTTTTCAGTGATATTAGAAAAGACGCAGAAATGTTCATGTGAATGAGTGAAAGCAGTATTCAAATTGTGTACCATGTTGGTATATAAGTGATGGGTAATAAAATATGTATGTCACTTGCACTGTTAAAGGTGTAATGGTGCTTCTGATGAATCCCTGAAATGAAATGACAGCTCATGGTTTTGAGTAATTTTGTACTAATGGTGCATTCACTGCATTCTTTTACCTAACTCTGCATAAACCATTTTGCTAAGGAACTTGTAACACTTGACAGCATTGTCCAATTTACTGGTCCAGCTCCCGCTGTTTGTGAGGCATTCGTTTACATTCGCTAAAGTCCACTCGTCTTCCACCAGTAGGGTATGATTATCTGTATCCCATGTGGACAAGATTCACTCTAACTTGCCAAAGGTCAGTGGTTTGTTCGAGGCACTCAGGTTTCTACACCTAAGAAACTGACCAACAAGTGAAAAATCCATTACGCCATTAGGCAACAATGAAATATATGGATATGTCTATTATGGATTGAAGGTGTCAGTATTGGCAACTCAATATAAATCAGTTGTCACATTTTGTTACCAGGACAGTGCCTCTTCTCTGGCCCAATAAAGACTTCGGTCAGGCGCCCCCGGAGCAGCCGGCGTGGCTCCTTTCCAAGACGTGTTTTGGGCATGAAGACTCGTTAAAGAATTGTTTTAACGGTATAGGGCACAAGGACCAGTGCACACATGAAACAGATGTAGTCATCTCGTGTAAAAGTCTTGGTAAGTTTAATTTAGATGAATGAGTGAGAGATAATACCATATGACTGAGTCTGAAGTAAGTCCTCGTGAAACAACCGTTCCACTGTGACAACAAGCACACTGGAGTTTAGTGACTGAGGCTGAAGTAAGTTCTCGTGAAACAACCGTTCCACTGTGACAACAAGCACACTGGAGTTTTGTGACTGAGTCTGAAGTAAGTCCTTGTGAAACAACCGTTCCACTGTGACAACAAGCACACTGGAGTTTTGTGACTGAGTCTGAAGTAAGTCCTCATGAAACAACCGTTCCACTGTGACAACAAGCACACTGGAGTTTTGTGACTGAGTCTGAAGTAAGTCCTCGTGAAACAACCGTTCCACTGTGACAACAAGCACACTGGAGTTTTGTGACTGAGTCTGAAGTAAGTCCTCATGAAACAACCGTTCCACTGTGACAACAAGCACACTGGAGTTTTGTGACTGAGTCTGAAGTAAGTCCTCGTGAAACAACCGTTCCACTGTGACAACAAGCACACTGGAGTTTTGTGACTGAGTCTGAAGTAAGTCCTCATGAAACAACCGTTCCACTATGACAACAAGCACACTGGAGTTTTGAACTATTCAGGAAAGCCAATTATAAGATGATTTATTTATTTGATTGATTGATTGGTGTTTTTACGCCGCACTCCAGAACATTTCACTTATGCCACGGTGGCCTGCATGTTGAGAGGAAACCGGGCAGAGCCCAACGGAAACCCACAACCATCCGCAGGTTACTGACAGACCTTCCCACGGATGGCAGGAGGGGAAGCCACCATGAGCTGGACTTGAATTCACTGCAACCACATTTTTGGAAGGCTCCTGAGTGATTGAGCTGTCTTGGTGTGCTAAGCCCCTCAGCCCCAGATTATAACAGAACAATATTTTATTACCTCTGCTTAGTAGTGAGTATTGTGTTGCAATTTCATTTTGGCATTACAAAGTCGGTATCCATGCAGTTAAGAACATTGCAATATCCAGCTGCTTAGTATTCTGTTGCAATTTCATGTTGGTATGACTGAGACACTGTATGCAGTTATGAATTGTACTTTACAGAAGCAACTGTGCAGAAACCTAAGGTATGCACTTGCTGTAATTTCATGTCGGTATAACAGTTATTGTCTGCACAACACTGACTACTGAAAAGATAGTCGAGTTTTTCGTTTAAAAACTTAGTCTATTCGTATAAAAACCCACCTTTGGGACTGCCACTGACATCAGTTGCCCATATATCAGTTTTTTATTGTCAAATATATACTTTTGGTTTTCTTTGTACTGCTAGACGAAATTGACATGCCTATACGTTTGGTGGGGGGACCAGACAATACAACTGGGCGACTGGAGCTTTTCCATGATGGTCAATGGGGGACAGTATGCAGTGATCTCTTTGGTTACAAGTCTGCTAAAGTAGCCTGCCGACAACTGGACCTGCCATAGTAAGTGTTGTATATTGTATATTTTTTCAAGCTGTATGTGTTGTTCTTTTTTATAAGCATAGAGTGGCCATATTAATATGTACTAAAAGCCATATCATGAAAAAACTTGAAAAGATGTAAGCAAATGTATTTTTTGATGTATTTGATAGTAGTTACTTCAACAGGTTAACATGAACAATGGTTAAGTATGACAGATTTTACAAGGGTCTTACTAGCTGTATATGTTTGTTATGTATGTATTTTCTTTCAGTAAAGGCGCCATAATAACTAAGCATGTACCAATAAGTGATCCAGCAACGGGCCCTGTTTGGTTGGATAAGTTACAATGTAGAGGTGAAGAGTCACATATTATTCAGTGCCGCCACACCATTATGCCAAGTTGTGATCACTCCAAAGATGTGGTTTTAAAATGTCAAGATTACATTGGTAAGTATACTTAAAAAAAAAAACGTAATCCAACATGAGCATGTTTTTTTATCTAGACCTTTGATAACAGGGCCTGGCAGGTTCAGATGTTAAACCAATGGCTCCCTATACAACCATAAAACTCTTGGTTAATGGCGGTCACGTGTTCAAATCCAGCTCTCGCTGTTCTTTTCACAGTTTTGAGTTGGAAGGTTTGTCAGGTACCATTGTGTATTATGTCTGTCGCGAAACCTTGGGGTGTTTGATTGGGGATGTATACCTGGTAAGTGGTTACATATTATTGGCTTCTCAGGGGTGTTAACTAGGGATATTTGCCTGTGATCAGTTAAGCTTGTGGCACTTTGTCATAATATTTTTGTGTCGTAATATTCATGTTCTGAACATTGAGATTGTGGTTATAAAACTAGTCATTCTGTGGGTATCATAATTATTATTAGGTATGTTGGAATTGCCCTGCCGATCTGTAGACACAATTTCATCCACACAACTTCTCCACTTATCCACACAAGTACTGCACTGATTTCCGTGAAATCCTCGTGACCTATACTTTTGCATGTATAATTTCAAAGCTGTTCTCTTCACAAAGTTATCACAAACACATACCCCTTTTTCTAGGATATAAATGCACATAACAGTTGATCACTATAATGTAGCAAGGAGCTCATTTATTAAGTTGTTAAATATATCAACTGTTCATTCATTCTCTTTGACAAACTTTTATTCTCTCTGTAGATATCTGGAACAAATATACTAAGATTCGGCCAAAGACTTCAACCCTGTCGACCGTTACTGACAATCTAAAGCCAAAGAAGAAATCTGAATCCAGTGCAGGTAAGAAATCACCATCAAATACTGCCCCTTTGCCCGCGGAGTGATGATGCGGTTCCAAGCTTGCTAGACCGTACTTATCTTACAAGGCACTACATGTAGGTTATCAGTATGCCTACCAATCGTCCTCACAAGGGGGCAGTACATGTTGGTTATCAGTATGCCTACCAATCGTGATCACAAGGGAGCAGTACATGTAGGTTATCAGTATGCCTACCAATCGTGATCACAAGGGAGCAGTACATGTAGGTTATCAGTATGCCTACCAATCGTGACCACAAGGGGGCAGTACATGTAGGTTATCAGTATGCCTACCAATCGTGATCACAAGGGAGCAGTACATGTAGGTTATCAGTATGCCTACCAATCGTGATCACAAGGGGGCAGTACATGTAGGTTATCAGTATGCCGACCAATTGTCAAAACAAGGGGGCAGTACATGTAGGTTATCAGTATGCCTACCAATCGTGATCACAAGGGGGCAGTACATGTAGGTTATCAGTATGCCGACCAATTGTCAAAACAAGGGGGCAGTACATGTAGGTTATCAGTATGCCTACCAATCGTGATCACAAGGGGGCAGTACATGTAGGTTATCAGTATGCCGACCAATTGTCAAAACAAGGGGGCAGTACATGTAGGTTATCAGTATGCCGACCAATTGTCATCACAAGGGGGCAGTACATGTAGGTTATCAGTATGCCTACCAATCGTGATCACAAGGGGGCAGTACATGTAGGTTATCAGTATGCCGACCAATTGTCAAAACAAGGGGGCAGTACATGTAGGTTATCAGTATGCCTACCAATCGTGATCACAAGGGGGCAGTACATGTAGGTTATCAGTATGCCTACCAATCGTGATCACAAGGGGGCAGTACATGTAGGTTATCAGTATGCCTGCCAATCGTGATCACAAGGGGGCAGTACATGTTGGTTATCAGTATGCCCCCCAATCGTGATCACAAGTTTACACTACATGTAGGTTATCAGTATGCCTACCAATCGTGATCACAAGGGGGCAGTACATGTAGGTTATCAGTATGCCTACCAATCGTGATCACAAGGGGGCACTACATGTAGGTTATCAGTATGCCTACCAATCGTGATCACAAGGGGGCAGTACATGTAGGTTATCAGTATGCCTACCAATCGTGATCACAAGGGGGCAGTACATGTAGGTTATCAGTATGGCTACCAATCGTCATCACAAGGGGGCACTACATGTAGGTTATCAGTATGCCTGTCAATCGTCATCACAAGTTTACACTACATGTAGGTTATCAGTATGCCTACCAATCGTGATCACAAGGAGGCAGTACATGTAGGTTATCAGTATGCCTGCCAATCGTGATCACAAGTTTACACTACATGTAGGTTATCAGTATGCCTACCAATCATCATCACAAGTTTACACTACATGTAGGTTATCTGTATGCCTACCAATCGTGATCACAAGGGGGCAGTACATGTAGGTTATCAGTATGCCCACCAATCATCATCACAAGTTTACACTACATGTAGGTTATCAGTATGCCCCCCAATCGTGATCACAAGGGGGCAGTACATGTAGGTTATCAGTATGCCTACCAATCGTGATCACAAGGGGGCAGTACATGTAGGTTATCAGTATGCCTACCAATCGTGATCACAAGGGGGCAGTACATGTAGGTTATCTGTATGCCTACCAATCATCATCACAAGTTTACACTACATGTAGGTTATCAGTGTGCCTGCCAATTGTCATCACAAGGGGGCAGTACATGTAGGTTATCAGTATGCCTACCAATCGTGATCACAAGGGGGCACTACATGTAGGTTATCAGTATGCCTGTCAATTGTCATCACAAGGGGGCAGTACATGTAGGTTATCAGTATGCCCACCAATCATCATCACAAGTTTACACTACATGTAGGTTATCAGTATGCCTACCAATCGTGATCACAAGGGGGCAGTACATGTAGGTTATCTGTATGCCTACCAATCGTGATCACAAGGGGGCAGTACATGTAGGTTATCAGTATGGCTACCAATCGTGATCACAAGGGGGCAGTACATGTAGGTTATCAGTATGCCGACCAATTGTCATCACAAGGGGGCAGTACATGTAGGTTATCAGTATGCCTGCCAATCGTGATCACAAGGGGGCAGTACATGTAGGTTATCAGTATGGCTACCAATCATCATCACAAGTTTACACTACATGTAGGTTATCAGTATGGCTACCAATCGTGATCACAAGGGGGCAGTACATGTAGGTTATCAGTATGCCCACCAATCATCATCACAAGTTTACACTACATGTAGGTTATCAGTATGCCTACCAATCGTGATCACAAGGGGGCAGTACATGTAGGTTATCAGTATGCCTACCAATCATCATCACAAGTTTACACTACATGTAGGTTATCAGTATGGCTACCAATCGTGATCACAAGGGGGCAGTACATGTAGGTTATCAGTATGCCCACCAATCATCATCACAAGTTTACACTACATGTAGGTTATCTGTATGCCCCCCAATCGTGATCACAAGGGGGCAGTACATGTAGGTTATCTGTATTTAAGCTTTCTGATCTCAAAGCTGAAAGCCATATATGGAAGTAGAAGGGGGGGGGGGGGGGGGGGCGTTGGCATGGAAAGTCTGCAGTTTGAAACGAGATCAAGTGTCAGCCAGAATGCTATGTAAAAAAAAAAAAAAAAAATAACAGTACACCATTTGAGTTTGTGCATTAACTTCATAACCACTGGGGATCGAGACCGAGAGGGGGGTGTTGGCATGGAAAGTCTGCAGTTTGAAACAAGATAAAGTGTCAGCCAGAATGCTATGTAAAAAAAAAAAAAATAACAGTACACCATTTGAGTTTGTGCATTAACTTCATAACCACTGGGGATCGAGACCGAGCCTTCCTATTGATGTGCACAACAGACACATTATCACAGTTAAAGGGAATATGCTTAGACTTCAGATGCAACCCCAAAGAACAAAAGCCACAGCAATGGGGTACAGCTCCAGCAGGGTTAAAAGAAAAGTGCATTGCCCTGCATGGTGTTGATCTCCTGGGGCCATGTCCCATAAAACCACAGGTCTCTGTAGTATCCACTGAAAACAAGTCCTGAAGCTTCTGTAAATAGCTTGAGGTCTGCTGCATCGGTAGTTTTATTTTCCAAAAGCAAGGCTTATGGTATGTGTAAAAAGTCGTCTCTCCAAACTGACCAGACATCTGAATGATCCAGCGGAAATAAGCATCCAGCTTGACTCATCGTCTGGGGTAAGCTTCGCAGATGATATTCCTGTACTTGGTAAAGGCAGTGATAAATTTGGCAATTGTTAAAGATCTGGACTAAAAAGGGTCTGGCTTGAGGTTAATGGAATTGGACTGCAGTTTAATAACCCTGCCGTGAAAACCAACGTCACCACTGAGGAAGAGTAGACTTGCAAGGTTAACGTCCTTAAGTGCAATAATCTGCCTTCTTAACGTAGTGGGGATGGTGTCTGCGTGTGGCCACTCTACATAACCCAGGGGATACAGCCGCTGGGTTGGATGAAGGCGGTAAATAAGTAAACCAGCTGAGCGTGTTTAAGCCCGCATGATACAGAAATATTTTATGTCTTGGAGCTTGCATTTGAGTTCTGCGGTGGACCAGTTCTCTAGATGGCTGGTGCTAGCGTTGCTAGTATTACTACCAGTAGTCGAGGAAAGAGAACGCCGACGACGGGCTCATATGACAGAAGTGCCATCGGTATTCTTCCCTTCACAAGTCATACTCCTAAAGTCAATGTAGGTATCTGGCAACGCCAGTGATGACCGGTAGATGCTGATGTTTAGACCTAAGATTGGAGAAGAGGATAAGATTGTAGAAACACGATAGTGAAGCAACAGGATGGCGGCATCCACACCGAAACATGAATCGGGACTGATGACATACAGCTGTTACGTAAAATAACCCATGCTATGACACGGATAGTATGACGCGATCAAAAGGCACAAGCATGTGTTACATTGCTAGGTTTTAATGCTTAATCATTCACAAGCTGGCCCTAATAAAATATTAGAGGCCCAAGTCATCATTTCTTGTGAAATAAGGCAGTCATAAAAATGTTAATGAAGGCAAATTTTAATCAAAGTGAATCTGGAAAAGATCACCCCTGACCCGTGACAGGTAATGTAATTTGGACAAATGTGAGCTACAATAAATTCCGTCAACAGTTGTCATTTATGTTGAAACTAGTTGAAAGTCGTAGATTTGAAATTTCCCATCCCACTTCACTCTACCCCAGAGATGTCCATGCCACTTATTATTCCAAATACCAGTTGGCCTTAATCTTGACCATTGTTTTATGGAAATATTGACTGAGAAAGTAATATGTTGGCGAAAGAGTAGGCCAAGTCTTAGGCTGATATTTAACAATATAAAATGAGAGGATTTATGGCTGAAGGTGTTTGTAGCTTTTGGCCGCTGTATGCCAAACTTCTTGGTAACCTGTATTACAGGCGTCCAGCTATTAGCAATAAACTTGACAACCAATGAAATGCTATAGAAAGCAGTTTAGTAACTTTCATAACACAAAACTAACCTGTGAGAAATTAGAGGTTGTACATATAGAGTTGTACAGTGTTTTCTACGTGTACATGTACGCAAAGGAGAACGTCTTAAATTCTGTGTTATTTGTTTCTTTTATTTGTATATTATCACTAAACACTCTACCTTTTTAAACTTCATTCTTGTTTTATATATTCATATGTTTTCAGTAAGCGGATCATATATTGGAAGTGGAGTTGCATCAGCAATCGGGGCCATACTCATGGCAGTTGGGGGATGCTGCGCGAAAAGCAAATGGGACAAACGAGCTAACTCTGCAGGTAAGACTTGTGTAGTACAGGTGATTACTTGACAATTGATGATTGTTGAAAATCTAAAGTGAGAAAAATTGAATGATATAGAGAAGGGGAGGTGTTCAAGAGCTTCTTTAGTGCTAAGGCGTGTGTGGCTTAAAGCAAGGTTAAATGACAAGGAACAGACAGATAGACAGGTTGACTTTCTTACGTTTTAAAAAAAAAAAATGCATTGTATTACAATCGCTCTTGTTAGTTTTGAAGGATAACACAAAAATAAGTTTTCTGTCGTTTCGAAATTTGCCTGGTGTGACGCTGTGTAAGAACACTTGTCCCCCATCACTGCCATATGGCCACAAATGACACCGTACTCTCAAACACGCATGACATCCTTTATATCCTCAATAGGATTTTGATAAATAACACTATTTAACCCATATAACTGAAGATTCCTTAAAAAACAAAAACAAAAAAATTTCCAGATGTGATGTGATAATATTCCCTGTATGACATCTAATCAGGCAGATGTGACGTTGAGTAAGGCATTTATGCTGGGGTGAGGGCAAAGAGGAAGGGACAGAAATATTTTGTTTCTGTATACTCTTACGAAACATACAATATCGGTTTTAATTCACTGCAATATTTTCACAATTTAGGAGAGCAATTCAGACTATCCCAGTCTTTATCAATTCATCTTGCTTTTAAGACACAGATGTTTTGACACCAAAGTAGCTCTTTAAGCCAATGTTTCTGCAGAAGTATATTGTGGTCCAAAGTCCATAATGTTACAATGTATCAATTTCCATTTAATGTCATAGTGTCTTTCATGTGACATCATCATGATGAGCTGGGAAAGAAACATTTGACGTCAACAAATTGAAGTCAAGGCCCTGCCACTGGGTGTTTGACAGGTCCCAAATGTAGGGAAAATATCTGTGTATTATATCTAAGATACTAAACTCTGTTTAGAGAGCTCAGAAAGAACAGATAAATAATATTGGCAGTGCACGGTGAGGTGTGATGCCAAACAGAACTCTTTTTTGTGACAGAGGATGCATTACTAATTTTCTAATAATTTACTCTACTATCTATTTAACCTATTATTACAAAAGAGGAATAAGCCACTTCCAGTTTAAATGTTTTGAAGATTGATGGCAAGTGGGTGTACATTTTATTGTTAATGGTATAATAATTTCATTTTGCTCTGTTTTTCTTGCAATTCAAAATAAACACCCAGTAAAATCCACTATGTATCAAACTTATCCAGGGAGAGACTGTCATAATTTTTACACTGTTTGCAAATCGTCGATCTAACAAGAGGTTATTTGTATGTACTGTTTAAGGAGGGAACGAAAATGGAGTTGCTGCTGCCCAGTATATGCCAGGTAACGCCAACTCGTCAGTTGAAACCCCAGTCGAAGGTGTAAGTACGGTTTTATACCTTGGGAATGCAATGTGGGCAGCTTGATGTGTGCCTGTCCCTGGGTGGGTGTGTCTTGCCATCATTTCTGTATGCATTGCATTCTTGTAAGCGAGATACTTCAAAACTAGTTAATATGTAAGCTTGTTCATATTTGATTCCCACGATTATTATTATCATGATCAGATTACTTTATTTTTTTCTTTATTTTTACTTTTTATTTTTACCAGAGTTTACATATTTTAGATGTAAATGGCATTTAGCTCGTGAGTTTGAGCGTTACTCTGAGGTAGAGCAGGCCTCAACAACCCAGGTTATTCTCCACACCTGCAGTAATATAGGGGTGAAAGAAGCAGAGCATATGAGTATTGTAAACACCCAGGGCATCTTCAAGTTTTGTTTGAATTGGGTGCCTTATCTGGTATCTGTCTACCGTGAGTAAGGCATCATATCTGATGTTGATGTACTGCATCTGCATAGGGTATCATATCTGGTGTCCCTGCACCATGACCCATGACTGGGGATGGTGTCATCAGATGTAGATGCACTGTGACTGCATTAGGTGTTATATCTGGTTTCATGGTAGGGTGTAGTATCTAGTGCTTGTGTAGTGTCATTGTGTAAGGTATCATACCTGGTATCTGCGTACTGTGACTGTGTAGAGTGTCATATCTGGTGTTGACATGGTGTTCCTGTGAAGCGCACCATCTTAGAAGGAGATACTTTTATTACCAAACAAAACTGAAATGGAAGTTAAATGTAAAACAAGTTTGCAAATTAGCAAACACATCATGGCAGTTGGTGAACATCATATCACAAAATGCTTCTGACTGGACTTTTGTTTCCTTTTTATATGCCCTCGCCACTGGGTGGAGCGTAATATTTCATAGCGATTTTGTCCATCTCTCAGTCTGTATTCATTTTCCAGGCTATATCTCCAATTGCTTTCCACGGAGAATTTTAATTTTTGGTGGATACATAGATACACAGATAACGATGTGTCGCGACTCACAAATGTTCATTTCCGTGGTTGTCATGGTAGCCACCATGACCAGGCAGCCATTTTCCTTAGATATACTATATAAGTAGATAACTATAATTCTAACTCCATCTGTTTTCTGCGTAGTGTTTTAATTTTAGGTAGATATCTTCATACACACATGAGGGGCCTCCGTGGCTCAGTCGGTTAGCGCGCTAGCGCAGCGTAGTGACCCAGAAGCCTCTCACCAATGCGGTCGCTGTGAGTTCAAGACCAGCTCATGCCGGCTTCCTCTCCGGCCGTACGTGGGAAGGTCTGCCAGCAACCTGCGGATGGTCGTGGGTTTCCGCCGGGCTCTGCCCGGTTTCCACCCACCATAATGCTGACCGCCGTCGTATAAGTGAAATATTCTTGAGTACGGCGTAAAATACCAATCAATCAAATCATACACACATGACGATGTGTCACGACTCACATTTGTTCATTTCCGCAGTGGTCATGGTTACAATATCGCCAGTTTTCCTACAGTATATATACTGTATAAATAACTCCAACTCTTTTCTGCATAGAGTTTTAATTTACATACACAGATGAAAATGTGTCAGGACTCACATTTGTCCATTTGCCTGCGCAAATGTCATGGTGACCAGATTGCCATTTTCTCTATATATATTTCGTGCCTAACTCCAAATGTTTTCTGCGTAGAAATTGAATTTTTGGTGGATCCATACATATTGAGATGATGTGTTGCCACTCACATTTGTCCATTTGTGTGGTTGTCATGGTTACCAGATAGCTATTTTCCTTACATGTATATATATATATATATATATATATATATATATATATATATATATATATGTACTATATAAATAACTATGATTTTGTGTGCAGGCTGTAACTCCAACTGTTTTCCACGTTGAATTTTCAATTTTGGTGGACACATTTGTCCATTTGCGTGGTTGTCATGGTAACCACACCTGTGAAGATTTCCCTCAGTGGTTACACTCACCACAATGGTGCAGGTATTCTTGTGTACATTTCAATCAGATGCATTTGTTGGGGCATGTGTTGTGTTCACCTAGACTCTTGTTTTGTTTTCCCAACAGGTGACCCTTATATCTAATGACCAAAACAAGACTTCAGCTCCCCCGCCCTCTTACTCAGACCTGTTTGGAAAAGAAGGAGATTCCAGAACTACGCACATGTGATTTATCTGTTAATGAAATTTAACCGGTGATGCTTGTGGTCAGCTCTACAAGGTTTATGTGGCAGTCTTGTCACCCCGAGAGCTATTACAAAGATAGCTCTGTGGTATTGAACCCTGGTAGAGAACTCGAAGTGTTTTGTCAACCATTGGTAACTGTGTGTGTCTGTCTGTTTGTTTGTTTTAGTTCATACCCATTGACCAATATGTGTCAAATGTTTATTGTTGTAATGGTTGGCCTCAGCCTCCCCCACCCACCCCCACATCCACTCCGTCCACATCTTTTTAAACTCTCTTTTGCTCAAACTCTTTTAGCCAGATTTACCAAACCCATGCCACCTGTACACTAGGGCATTGAAAAAAAAATAATTTTTGGTGACTTATATTTTGTGGACATTGTTGGGCCTGGGCCTGTGACTGGGCCTGTGTCTGGGCCTGTGACTGGGCCTGTGTCTGGGCCTGTGACTGGGCCTGCTGTGACTGGGTCTGGGCCTGGGCCTGTGTCTGGGCCTGCTGTGACTCGGCCTGTGTCTGGGCCTGTGACTGGGCCTGTGAATGGGCCTGGGCCTGTGTCTGGGCCTGCTGTGACTCGGCCTGTGTCTGGGCCTGTGACTGGGCCTGTGAATGGGCCTGGGCCTGTGTCTGGGCCTGTGACTGGGCCTGGGCCTGTGAATGGGCCTGGGCCTGTGTCTGGGCCTGTGACTGGGCCTGGGCCTGTGAATGGGCCTGGGCCTGTGTCTGGGCCTGTGACTGGGCCTGTGACTGGGCCTGCTGTGACTGGCCTGCTGTGACTGGGCCTGCTGTGACTGGGCCTGGGCCTGTGACTGGGCCTGTGACTGGGCCTGCTGTGACTGGGCCTGGGCCCGTGTCTGGGCTTGGGCCTGTGACTCGGCCTGTGTCTGGGCCTGGACCTGTGACTGGGCCTGTGTCTGGACCTGTGACTGGGCCTGTGTCTGGGCCTGGGCCTGTGACTGTCTGGGCCTGGGCCAGAGCTTGTGACTGTGCCTGGGCCTTGGCTTGTGTCGGGGCCTGTGACTGGGCATGTATCTGAGCTTGTGACTGTGCCTGCATGACCTGGTAAAAAGCCTATCTGTAGCAACAATGCTTTACTGCCCAGGGGTGTTATTTCGGGCATTGTAGGATATTATATTGTTTTGTTTTGATTTCTTATTTTTTTTACAAAAAATGATGTTTGTTGGACAACAAGCGACTGTGACCATACGTTAAGTGTTGACTTTGTTAAGTGTCTAAGACCGCATGGAGATACCAGACTGGGAGCAATCTCCACATGTGCCTGACAGCAGCCTTGTGATAGCTACATGTGTGTACAAGTTATGCTGTCTGATTATATGAGACTGTGCTCTTGTCCTATTTTTATAACGTATATCATTCCCATCTGGTTTATACAAATTGTATGTGTGTATTTGATTGTAATTAAACTGCGTACTCAAGAATTTTTCACCGTGACTTTATAGTTGACGGTTGTCTTATACAAATTGTAATTATTTGTGTAAAATGGACTGACATGAAGGCCATCGAGCTCTGATCACATTTACAAAAGGTCTAGATCTATGATGTAAGCTGTAATTACCTGACTAATATGAATCTCATATCCTGATGTTATATCGCATTGTACCATGTATTTAATACTCAGGCATATAAAGCAGATTAAGTGATCAAATGGTGTAAGGCTTATAATTGTTGTAATTACATTGGTATGCTTGTTTTGTATTTTTGTCACTGGCTGTGCAGGAACACATATTATACGTCCTTTCTATAATATGTCCTTCGTGTGCGCGTTGGCTATAGTAGTGCTATCAAGAAATCCGTGTATAAGCCATTTTTGCTAATACACAAAGTAAAGAATTTGTTTGCTTCACTTATCTCAGGATGTCGTCTCAATCATACAGAACCAAACCTTTCTGGTGATAACCAGCTTTATATTCCTATAGATGGCACCAGCATGTCCATCTGGTCAGTTAAGGATTGAGTGAAACATCATTCCAGCTGTTACAGTTGTTTTTTTTTCAAATAACCTTTTTCACATTTGACGAAACTTTCAGCCACTTTTACAGAGGCATGTGGTGAAATTATTCTCTGTTAGGGGAACGTTTGTTAGATCTAGAAGCAAATGAATGAAGAATGATGTTCTGGATGAGTGAGCAGGGTTAGAACCCGAGATATTTATAATATCTGTGAAGAAAATAATTTCAGGCAAACTGCCTTGTACAACATTATACGCAGCAGTGAAGTACATTGGAAGCAGTGAAATGTATGTAATGAAACTGTATATAATGAAACTGTATAATGAAATGTATAAGAGCAGTGCACGGTCTATATAGGCGTCACTGATATGTCTATAAGCAGCATTCTAGTGTCTATAAAAAGCAGTGAAATTCATGTATATAGGCACGAGTAGTGGCTTTTAAGTAAGCCCAGCATTACAATCTGGGCGAATTTCTAATGCAGAGAAAAAGTCAGGCTGAGAATGAAACCGGAACTTGTTTTGTTAATCATAAAGATGTCATACAGACACTCGACACTTGTCATCAGTTTGGGTTTTATTCCTAGCATTCTTGACAGTTATTTGATGGTTGCACAGATGTCCTCTATTACTAACATGGTTTTTGGCATCATGGAAAATTTTCAAGTAATAAATGCCGTTTCTTTAAAACGGTAATTTCGTGTGTGATATTTGAGGCTTCTCATTGTTTCAGTCAGAGGCACTGATAAGGTCAGATGGAAATTACATGTAATTTATTTATTAAGAATTATTTAGTTTTTTTCCCTCATAATGTATTACAGCTTTATTTGGTAAGAGGTAATGTAGAGCTATATTTCAAGAGATCACAACCAACTCATTTCTGTATAGCTATGGTGGAGGTTGTCTTGATATGTAAATTCTGTAGTCTGTTGATAGGCAGGGATGACGTGGGTCACATAAACCAGGATATGTTTTTAGAAATGAACGTTTGTGAATGTCTTGAAATTCTATAGTAACTGTGAAGTAGCTACTTTCCCAAAATTGCTGTTTCATATATTTTTCTTTTTGGATTGAAATGCTAAAGAGCAGTCATAAGAACCAGATCAGGATTAAGGCATTCCACATTAACATGACATTAGGTCTTCTGCTCATTAAACTCTTCATGTCACACATGGGAAAGTTTTCCAATTTCTTGCCAAAGGGCGGTGGTTTACCTTGACATACCGGTAACCTCCAGCCATAAACCTTCTCCACCATAAACCTCTCCAGCCATAACCTTCTCCATCATAAACCCTTCCAGCCATAACCTCTCCACTATAAACCTCTCCACAATAAACCTCTCCACCATAAACCTCTCTGCCATAACCTCTCCACCATAAACCTCTCCACCATAAACCTCTCCACCATAAACCTCTCCAGCCATAACCTCTCCGCCATAAACCTCTCCACCATAAACCTCTTCGCCATAAACCTCTCCACCATAAACCTCTCCAGCCATAACCTCTCCACCATAAACCTCTCCACCATAAACCTCTCCGCCATAACCACTCCACCATAAACCTCTCCGCCATGGTACCAGCTCCGATGGCTTAGTTGGAGAGCGTCCGCTTCGGAGGCGTGAGATGCAGGGTCACACCTAAGACTTCAAAAGAGGAAGTTGCAGCTTCCTCATTTGGTGTTAAGGGGAAGTGCAAGGTCTGGTTGACCCTTCGGTAAGTTGCCTCAGTAAAGCAGCACTACATAAAAGAGCGGTGGAAATCCGTCCTGCCACAAGGAGGCACATTACAGGTAACCCTAAGCACTCACGCACTCACTCCACCATGGTATAAGTGAAAGAACGTTAAGTCTTGCCGTTGTTAAGTGTGCCGTTAAATGACAAGCAAGTAAATAGAGACATTAACGAAAGGCTACGTGTTTGTATTGGATCTTCTCGTCTCATTTTTTGCCAGTTAAACAAGGAATCTTACATAAACATGATTATGATAAGTTTAATTGGAAGTATCAATTCAAATATGCTTGAGACATGTAATCTATACATTATAAACATGATCAGTTTGACAAACTACAATATGTGTGGGATTTTACTTTACTGTTCACGCATTGTAGATCGTTATCATGACTAAGGCAGCGTACTTTGTATTTTACAACGGAAAATATTTAATCTGTTATTTACGGTCATTTCTGATATTGAGTATGTATAGGCTATATAAGGTGTCTACTTTTACTGTGGTAGCTAATAAAGCATTTTTGTTATCTGGAGCCAGGGTTTGTCTTTACATCCACAACGAGGGTCGAGTGGGGTGGAGTGAATACCCTATCAGCGGTGGCTTTGAAACGACGTCATATATATGATGTTTATGTTTTTACAGTCGGTTTACGTCGGTGTATTTGCTTTTAAGCAATCTTGGTATATGCTTTTTTTATGTGCGTGTCGAGTTTTTCTGGGAATAATGTTAATTACTTTTGCCACTGAAGCATGAAAAAGTACAAATAAAATTTAGCGTGCTAGCGTAGCACAATGACACAGGAGCTTCTTACCAATGCGGTCTCTGTGAGCTCAGGTTCAGTCCAATGCTGGCTTCCTTTGCCGTTGTTATCATACCAAAGCAGATTATCACCCACAAGAACTTGTAAGGCCCCCTATAGACGTAATGAATACCTCAAACCGGCACTGCAAGTTCTGTGAATACCTCCTAAACGGCCCTACAGGCATCGTAAATACCTCCCAAACGTCCCTACAGGCGCTGTGAGAACGCCCGCTAGACGGCCATACAGGCGCTATAAAACTTACTAGACGGCCTTACAGGCACTGTGAGCAGCCCTGCAAGCGCTGTGAATGCCTCCTAAAGGGTCCCACATGCTTTATGAATGCCCCCTAAACAGCCCTACAGGCCTTGCGAAAACCTCCTAAACAGCCCTATACACGGGGTAAATACTTCGTAAACAGACTCACTGGCGGTGTAGGTACCACTTAAACGGCTTTACAGTCGTTGGGAAGGTCCACTGGATGGCCTTACAGGCGTTGTTAAGACTCACCAGATGGCCTTACAGTCGTTGTGAATGTCCCCAAAACGGTACTACAAGCGTTGCGAGTACCTCCTAAACACCCCTTTACAGACGATATGAATGTCTCCTAAGCGGTCCAACAGTAGCTGTGAATGCCTCCTAATATGGTACTACAGGCGTTGCGAAGGCTCCCTAAACTCTCCTACAAGCTCTGTGAAGGTTCTCTAAACTGTCCTATAGGCGCTGTGAAGGTTCTCTAAACTCTACTACAAGCGCTGTGAAGGCTCCCGACTCTCCTACAAGCGTTGTGAAGGTTCCCTAAACTCTCCTAAAAGCGCTGTGAAGGCTCTCTAAACTCTCCTACAAGCGCTGTGAAGGTTCTCTAAACTGTCCTACAGGCGCTGTGAAGGTTCTCTAAACTCTACTACAAGCGCTGTGAAGGCTCCCTACTCTCCTACAAGCGTTGTGAAGGTTCCCTAAACTCTCCTAAAAGCGCTGTGAAGGCTCCCTAAACTCGCCTACAAGGGCTGTTAAGGCTCTCTAAACTCTCCTACAAGCGCTGTGAAGTCTCCCTAAACTCTCCTACAAGTGGTGTGAAGGCTCCCTAAACTCTCCTACAAGGGCCATGAAGGATCTCTAAACTCTCCTAAAAGCGCTGTGAAGGCTCCCTAAACTCGCCTACAAGCGCTAACAAAACGAATATATGGATAACAACTTCTATTCATTCAATGAGCGACGTTTCGGTATAGGTGCTAATACTTTCAATGCTTGATAACGATATTATTACCTAACTGTTATCCAACTCAACTTGCCATTGAAGGAAGTCCTACAAGCGTTGTGAAGGTTACCTAAACTCTCCTACAAGCGCTGTAAAGGCTCCCTAAACTCTCCTACAGGCGCTGTGAAGGCTCCCTAAACTCTCCTACAAGCGATGTGACGGCTCTCTAAACTCTCCTGCAAGTGTTGTGAAGGCTCCATAAACTCTCTTACAAGCGCTGTAAAGGCTCTTTAAACTCTCCTGGACGCGCGGTGAGGGCTCCCTAAACGGGTCTACAGGTGCCGCGAACACTGGACTTGAACACGCTACGTTTGCCAAACGTGATATCGGCCGTCGTCACAGAAAACTTCTCACATGCATCCCAAGACATTTTTTAAATGATGTTTTTTGAAACCATGACCAAGAGGTTAAGGTGCTTGTCCACTCAATCACTAGCACACACGAGGCGTTGGTCCAATTCTGATGCGGACTCGATTTTCACCTTCTCCGAAACTAGAGGAAAAACCTTCCCAAAGATCTTTCAACCCGGTTTTAGAACGTTTTGAAGAGCTTATATTAAGGATAAGAGGTAAGCATACAAACTTCCTATAGAATGAAAACTGCCAAACGCTTTGAATTTATTGTAATTTTACTGTCGTCAATTACATACACGTCAAATACAGTTTGTATACAGATATAATAATTTGGCTTGTTGTAAAATGGTGTAACATATATTAAGTTGAAATCCTGATATTTCATACGGTTACTTTACTTGTAGACATATAACAGACTGGTAAGATGATGTCGGTTCAAAGTCTGGTATGTCAAACTTTGCAGATCGTAAAAAACGGTAAACTTACAAGGAATATACAGATTTTGCTTAACCGAAAACAATTTCAATGGACATTGCAAAAACAAAAAAGAAAAATAACAAGGGCAAGAAAGTTTCTACTACCGGTTACAAGACTTTATATCCAAAAACTGTTTAATAAAATAATAGCATACCGGTACTTTGCTTCTAAAAGAAAGAAATCTTAACACACCCGAAAACAAAAAAAAAATCATGACGAAGGGAAAGTCAAGCATTTTTAATGATGTTTTTAAAAGCGCATGTATATATGTGGTATTACATATCATATACAACACTGTCGGTTGTGCCTTTCAGTATCAGAACCTTTACTTTTGGTTTGAAAAAAATTTGGTTTGCAAAGGTGTAGTATTGTGTGTCAAATACATTACTGTTGGTTTCGATATTACTTGGCTTGTATGCATGTTATATGATGTATATATACATTGTTACTGTGGGTTTGGATAATTCCAGAATTGTATGTATGTGCTACATCATATGCAGTACATTTGGTTTGTATAATACTCGGCTTCTGGACCTGTGGCAAGGGAAGTAACTATGTGAATGTACCACCTTAGCTCGGCTTCTTGTTAACCATGCAAAGGAAGACAACCCACTCCAGTGTACATGTATACATGAGACTCATGTATAAGCCCATCAATACTACGGCCCATCCTCATCACTTCCGCCTTCAATGATACACAAACTCAAAATATGAAATCCTTCCATAAACTGTACAAATCCCAGTACACATGAAGACACACTGCCAGCAAAGCACTATAGTAGACAGAAGACACTGAAATCCTCACGTGTTCAGATAATGGCTCCACCAAACCCCACAGCGCTAACATATGCAAACTTAAGAGGTGCATAAAAGAAATAAAAAAAATAATATATATAAAAAGCAACAACATGTATTTGTATATGACAGACACGTGTTGATATGACGATAAATGTACCTCCCTGTCACCGTGGTAAAATACCAACATTGACGACAAGTAATCATCGTTATCATAAGCCATGACTTTTGCTCTTATACAGATCTGATAACATACAATGTAAACCTAATATACCACAAAAACCTGTACTATATAGCTTAAACACAAAGGTCACTACATACGACATCACAAGACATAAACCACTTCATACGAGATCACAATACATAAACAACTTTATATGAGATCACGAGGCATAAACAACTTTATGAGATCACCAGACATAAACCACTTTATATGAGATCACCAGACATAAACCCTTTACATGAGAAGATCACCAGACATAAACCACATTACATGAGAAGATCAGACATAAACCACTTTACATGAGAAGATCACCAGACACAAACATTTTATATTAGATCACCAGACACACCACTTTAAATGAGATCACCAGACATACGTGTAAACCACTTTATATGAGATCACCAGACATAAGCCACTTTATATGAGATCACCAGACATAAACCACTTTATATGAGATCACCAGAAATAAACTACCCGATGAGTCCATTACCAGACACAAACCACCTCATATTACAATATCACTTCAGTCTTTATACCAGATCACCGATCACCCATGGCACTGATCTACAAGAAACCATAAACACATATATATGTAGATATTAGACACCATGAACTATATCTTGAGGGCGCTAATAGGATATATATATAATCCTTAGTGCCGTTGGAAGTGTTTTCTGTAGCGTTCACCAAGCTACTTTCTGTTCTACAGTTGCAACTGTTTTCTTCGATATTCACACAGCCACTTTCCTTTCTGGATTTGTCACTATTTTCTCTCAACATTCACAAACCGATATTTCTTTCCACAACTGGGACGGTTTTCCTCAGTATTCACACAGCCACTCGCCTTCCTGTATTTGCAAATTGTTTTTCCTTAACATTCACAAAGCTACATTTCTTTCTAAAGCTGGGACTGTTTTCCTCAGCATTTACACTGTCACTTTTCTTACTGGATTTACAACTTTTTCCCCTTAATATTCACAAAGATATTTCCCTTAACTGTAGTTGGAACTATTTTCGTCAACATTCACATAGATACTAACCTTCTTCAGTTCTGCTGGGATTACTTATAACGGTCGCATAGTTACTTCCCTTGCCATTGGTGTCATTACAGATGTGTTAAAGCATAGTTTTCATTCCTTGGTGCAAATATTTATTTACTGCACTTATAATTATGTGACTTGACATTTGTAAAGTGACAGTCATGCTAAGGGTATTGTTAAATGACACAACAATTAATGGAAAAAAGAAATCTCAGGTCTTGGATTGAAAGCTGACAACAAACCAAGGGTAGCACATGTTGACGTGGTATATATGTATAGTCACAACAAGATATCGGTAGTTATATGTATATGTATACATAAAAATATACACAAAAATTAAAACATTTTAGAATTTTAAGAAAAGAGCTGCGATGAATCACGCGAGAACCTATGGACTATTTACACATTCAGGTATGTACATATTTGTATTCGTTTGAATGACTTATTTGATTTCAGATATCAAAAAACTTTAAAATCAGTGATAAAAACTAAAATCCCCAATCAGATCCCGATAGTTTACAATCCCAGCTAACTCCCATCTACAGACCCACCCCGTCCCACACCCTACCCCCAACCCCCTCAGTTCCTTAACTTATTAATCCAAGTACTTGCGTCCGTGCTTTGGGACGCAGCAGAACAATCTGCCCAGGAAGGAACGAATTCTTTTTCCGAAGGACTTCTTGGCTGGTTCTGTCAAAAACAATAAATAAACGAAATGAACGATTCGTGCTTTTTTTTCCTCGGTGAATCCTGTCCAACTAGTGACTCAGAGACAACAATTTAATCTTCTAATATAATTTCAAGTTTTATCTTAATCCAAAACTGGCTTGGAGAAATCAGCCTTAGCTTGCTTCAGGGCTACTCTACTTACTGGCTTTGTCGGCATCAGTGAGGGAAGCATCTGGTGTAAGGGCTTTGTTGCTCTCAAGTCCATTGTCAGCGGAGTCGGTGTCAGAAAGTTTCACAGCAATGTCATACAGTTGGGCAACACTGCTGACAGGTTCGCTGTCATCTACTGGAGCAATCTATATTAAAACAGAGGGAAAACAAAACGGTAACAGTATTAACAAGTAGATATGACCTCAATGGTATGACGTCGGTGACGTATATTGCCAATATAGCTAACCGCACGACCCAAGCATTTACCGGCTTTCAATTCCAATTTTTCAAAACATACAAAGAAGCATTCATTTGAAGATACAGTTTTTAATGTGTTTTATACTGATGCGTACTTCATATTTAACGTCGTTTCCCATATGTGATTTACTATTATTAGTATGATTATTATTATTAATTTGTTTTTTTTTCCATTTTATACCCACCTTGGTAAATAAATCACCATCTGGACGAGAATTTATGGTATCTTCGCCATCACTGGGTATTACGTTGATTTGGCTGCTAAACACCAGTCTGTCACGAGCAGGCCGTTCATCGGGCCGTTTGTCTGGACGCCCTTCTTTGTCAGCAAGTCTTTTCGGTTTGCCCCGGCGTTGTAAAGACCTAGAAGGCCGTGATGAATCATTGGCGCTTCGGAGTTTTCGTTCCAGGGCCTTAGCAGTATCGAATATGGTGTCCAAAAGGGCATCCACACAGGCAGCTGACAAAAACATATTTTGGTTATATGAGTGATACAAAATGGACGAAATGACTGACATACTGACTTGTTTCTTGTTACTGATACAGGTAGAACTATTAAGATCTCAGCTAAACCTTTACACTTACCACTAATACCATCCAGTTGTGGAGGTAGGAAGTCAGCGGGGACTTTGAACCCCGGGGCAGATGGGAACACGTGGAACTCTGTCTGTGGTCTTCTGTAGGAACCCGCCTTCAACAGAAATCAAGGGTAAGCGTTTATGTTAAATCTGAAGGTCAAGTACAGCAAAGGTACAGCAAAGGTAGAGCACATCCAAAAACGTCATATATGTCGGTAAAAACTACGTTAAGATGTAAATGAACTCAGCATGTTGTGTGAAACTACCACTTCTATTTGAGCTTTTTATACGATTAGAGTACAAAGGAACAGAATGCATGTCTCTTCGTTTGAACGAAGAGAATAGCTTTCTCCTTTCCCCAACAACAGGTAAATAGCTTCTCTTTGCCCCATGATTAGTCTGAACCCCAATTTCTTTTATCCAGTATAATTTCCAGCCAATGTTTGGACATGACATTTAGAATACCAGCAGAGCTAAGAATTATTGCAGTTTCTCAACACTAAAATAGCCATATTCGGAACATACAGACAAGGAAAGTTGATAATATCAGTCACACACAAGTGGAGTTATTCATCGGCGTCATTTCAGTTTTGCACACCTACCTTATGATCTCCAAAGTGCTCCGTCCCATCCAACCTCTCCAGAAGGGCCTTTGAAACCAGTCCTCTGGCATGACCCCGGACACCGGTGGCTAAATTAGAAAACAGTACCTTAAATTCATCCGGAAGCCATTGTTAACAACTTGTAGGCCAAATGAAACAACGTGCTTCAATGGTTTACAGTTTAAACCTGAAAACCGTACCGTAATTTCTTGATACTATAAATGATTATCATGATTTGTAATGTTGTTTTTCCAAATATTTACATGCCATTATCATCATAAGGTGTTATTAACTGATGTGATCAGCTTATATTTTCATTATCACTATCATCATCAAAATAACATTCGCATTATTATCCTCATAATTTCAACACGCACAAACGTTATCTCTAGTAATCAGCAACAGATTCAACTTGTACGTTTTGCAAATAAACAACTTACTGTCAACAACGGGGCATTTCTCAAAGTCCACTCGGATGTTGGCTTCAATCAGTGGCTGTAAATATGAAAACTGTCTATTATTTATTCATTGATTGGATTAATGTTTAACGCCCTACTCAGTACTATTTCACTTAAACAACGGCGGCCAACATTGTGGTGGGAGGAAACCGGGCAAACTCTGTTATATTAATGCATCCATAAACAACAGCATATAGGTCTGCAAAAAAATATTTATGAAATGAACTCATTTCACAAAATACTCAATTATGCAATAATTACATTTATGCTCTGTTTCGTCGTTATCTTCATTCGAGTAATCAAATCGTTGTCTCTTTTCAAATGTGTTAGACATCGTAAACCAGATGGTCAGTTGCCTGTGTAGTACTTACACGGGGTCCGTCTCTTGTGGGCTCCACAATTTTGTCACCCGTTTCTGGCAACTCGCAAACACCGTTGTGAAGTAGGCTGAAGTAAACAACACGCAGTTTTAGGGCGTGGAATTCACCTTTCTTAACACGGAAAATCATTTAATTAACTATTGGTGGGCAGACGAGCTAAGTATATAGGTATTATGAGTATTGGAGACTTAACATCTCTCTGTACATAATAAAGTCAGCCACTTACTGTGTGTTCCGCCGTCTGGTTTTCGATCGACCAGGTGAATTCTGCAGACAAGTTCCCTTAGCCAAGGTTCCATCTAAAAAGAGCACACAAATACCAAACAATGTCACTGGTACATATGGAATGGAGAGTTTATCCAAGAGAACTATATACAGATTTTATGAAAGATAACTTATAACATGTCATTTATATTGTTTGGCTAAACCTGTTAATCAGTCAGGGATGTATAGTCTACTGTATGGGTGGAATGAAACCTCCCGGCTTACTTAACTAGTTAAATATTCATCACATACAGAAAACAATAGAAATTCTATCGGAAAACATCTACAGACCAACAAAAACATGGGAAAGAGCAGTATAGGAATAAAGATTGCCGTATCAAAATTACCTCCATCAGTTTGGCCTCTTCCGGCCGTAGGATGGAAGTTGGCAGAAGCCCTTTGGGGTTCCAGATCTTGGCTTCCAGGCATCGGTCTGAGATATCAGGGAATGCCCCCAGAGCTGCCAGGTAAGGGCCAGACCAAACAGTCGAGAAGATTGGAGTGTATCCCAAAGGTTCAGCTTCAATATTCCTCCAGCAAATCTGAATATACCGGATGTAAGACATGACAGTGAACTGGGCATGTCGGGATGGGCAACCGTTAAATAGATGGACGGGTGAAGGCAAAACAATATACATGCATGCAGGGATGAAGATATGGCAGATAACTGGACATCTTCAGATGAGGAGCCATAAAACAAAATGGATGTGGGAAGACAAAACAGTATACATGCACACAGGAATGAAGAATATGGTAGATAATTGTATATGCCGAGATGAAGGCCATTAAACAAATGGACGCGGGTGAAGGCAAAAACAACCCATACGTTGGATCATGTGATGATGGGATGAGGAGCAATTCAAGAAATGGACGCAATTAATACATGGCTATTTTATGAAAGGGTCCTTGCAACGAAAACCGTTTACTTACCATCCTCAGGTTTGCTGTACTGGGCGTGATCGCCCACATCATCGGGCTTTGCGCTCTCTTCTAATTCCGCCATTTGATAAACCTGGACATTAAAACATCACATATCGTGTTATAAGATTAAAAACTGAAACGCCGGCAAAAATAACATCGTGTAATTACTAGAATTGGGACTTGGAAACTAATACATTTATGTTTAGGATGAGAAGTACTGTATACACAGTCATAACACCTACCATTCTGATACAACGAATTCGTCACTTTGAAGGACGTCAACATTCGAAGTGACGTTGCCATAAACAACGAATAATGAATGACGTCACACACGGCGATGGTCGTGACGCTACAGTCAACGGGGTTTAACGACAAGGACACAAGAAGTACACAAGAACTGATGGCGGTTCAGTGATAACAGGGAGAGTATGAAGTTAATCTTGAAGAGCGGATAATGCAGCGAAGGATGGAGAGATGAATGGTTATTAGACATAGTGACAAACCAAACAATTACAAATGTTACTCTGGCCTGTCTTTAATTTGTGGACAATTGCAAAGGTTTATAGAAGAAAAGAACGTTTGACCCGAAGCATCATGTAGGTAAAGCTTACAGACATATACTAAGGCATCAATGTCACATGAATATATACCAGGACTGAATGAAATGGGATGACTGAACTCTTTTTGCTATGCAAGTGGAATAAATATATATCGAGTAACTTGTGAAACGCAGATCAAGGTTAAAAAACTTACCACTTTTTATTAGCACGCGTGTGTAGCGAGTTGTCTGTAAAGAAC